>NC_064424.1:45467500-46067500 GCF_023375975.1 Astyanax mexicanus
CTAACCGTGCTAAGTGCTAGCTCTTTCTCTGATCAGAGGTGACTTTTTTTGACAGCCTGTAGCCGGCTGCTAACCCTGGCTAGCACTGCTGGAGCAGCATTAGCATTAGAGGATATCGAACTGTAGCTTGTGTATTTACCATGTTGAAACAAGATACATGGGATGAACCGTTTGAACCGTATTATCGCCCTGGCTTACCTGAACACTCAGTGTTCCTCAGTGTAGCGCAGTTGGATTGTGTTTATTAGCGCTAACACAGTTAGCAAGGTTAGATGCTTATGCTAATGCTGCTGTACAGCCAATGCTCGTTTGACTTTAAAAGAAAATGTTTTTAGTTTTTTTTAAAGAATTACAGTTTTGTTTACTTAAAGCTTAGGCTTTACTTAACCCCCAACCAGCGGTGAGACCTGCTGAATTAGAAGGAAAACATGGCGACACCTCTGTTCCTTACTAGTGTCACATCATGTGCCTTATAATCCTGTGTGCCTTATAGTGCTCTCCCACACTAATGCTGTTTTTCACATTAAAACGGTGAACAGCTCCACAGACTGGAAGATTCACACTGCACCAGTCACTTAATAAAAAAAAAAGATACATTTGTACCCAGTTAAAACTGTACACACACTCATCCTGTTCCCATCAGAGCCATTAAGAACGAGAGTCTGAGACTCAGCAGCTGAGCAGCTTTTAGTTTCAGAGAGTAGTCGCGAGTCGTCTGTCTGTAAGGAGGAAACATGATCACACTGTAACGCTCTGCCTGCACTTCCCGCACACACTAAGCCTATTCCTGGATGAAATTTCAGTGCTAATAATGACCGAGTTTTAGCCTGAAATAGCAAATAACCTGTACTGATCCTTAAAGGAACAGTCTGATACTAAAATAGCCCAAAATATGTAAAGTTAACAGGTCTGCAGCTCTGCGATCACCAGGGTGAAACTACTGTTTTTAGTAGATGGTTGCTATGGTATCCTAGAGGTGTGACAATCTGTGATTCCAGTGGTTCCAGGTAGTTACATGGTGTTTAAATTTTTCTAAGTTACTACCAGGTAGTATCTAACACGTTCAGAGTGGTGTACATGGACATGGCTATGGCATTTCAGGTGTTACCAAGCAGCTGCTATAAAGGTGGTACAAGGTTTCCTGGTGGTTGCTTTGGTATTTCAGGTGAGTGCTCTGTATGATGTTGCTGGACAGTTGCTAAGGTATCCCAAGTAGTTGCTATAGTGTTTCTACAGGTGTTTCTTGCTTGGTGGTTACTATGGTATTTCAGGTGGCTGCTATGGCATTGCCGTGATTTGCCTGTGATTGCTGTGTAAAGGTGCTACAAGGTTTCTTGGTGGTTGCTATGGTATTTCAGGTGGCTGCTACCACATTGACGTTGCTAAGGTATCCCAAGTAGTTGCTATAATGTTTCTACTAGGTGGCTACTATAGTATTTCAGGTAGCTGCTACGACATTGGCGATGTGATGTTGCCGTGATTGATAAGGTTGTTGCTAAGGTGGTTTTTAAGGTGGTGCTAGGTGGTTGTGAAGGCATTTCTGGGGAGCTCCTATGGTATGTTAGGTGGTTGCAAATACGATTTTCTTGATTCTCTTTATCTAGAGTAAATTCTAGACTTTGAGTAAGGTGGATAAATGTTTTTTATTTGCTAATAATGGTGTTTAATTATTAACAAATTAACTAATTAATGAAGACAAAGTGAATTACTGCCAGATCACTGTCTGATGCGTGTGTTATGGAAAGCCAAATGTAGACACATCTCACACTCACACTTGTATTCACAAGTTTCATGTCTGAATTTATTGTTTTTTATTTTATTCATTATTTTTGTAATATAATATTAGCCCTGTTCAGTATTTAGTACAGAACCGTGCGGTTAATAATGCGGCTGTACGGAGGACACCCAGGCTCCAGGCTGCTGGATCAGATTGTACGAGAGTGTGTGGTTGGGGATTGAAAGACTGAGGGAGAGAGAGAGAGAGAGAGAGAGAGAGAGAGAGAGAGAGAGAGAGAGAGAGAGAGAGAGAGAGAGAGAGAGAGAGAGAGAGAGAGACACCCTCTTTTGTTTGGGTGAAAGAAGAAGGTCATGTTCTTTCACACAGTCAGAAAGACAAAAATAATGGAATAATACAGCCATACCACACACAAACACACACACACACACACACACACACACATGTATACAGAGACATGGTGTCCTGGGAAGCGGGACCAGAGCATCTCTATTTCTCTCACTCTACTGACTGTGCAGGAATCCAAAAGAAAAACAGAGAGAGAGAGAGAGAGATTATAATTATAATCTGTGATTATACATATAACACTGTTATTAATATTCATATTAATCATTTTTCTTTTTATTATTCATCTATATTATTTACATTTACATGTTTATATATTATACATTATATTATATTTATTTATTTTTAATATGTATTTGTATTTTTTTAGACAGAGAGAGAGAGAGAGAGAGAGAATTAAAGAAATAGAATTTCACACTCAATAATAAACACAACTAGGCTTTATGTGTGTGTGTGTGTTTGGGTGTGCATGTGTGTGTGTGTGTTTGTGTGTGTGTGCGTGTGTGTGTGTTTGGGTGTGTATGTGTGTGTGAGAGCGTAAACATGTTTTCAGAGTAATCAGTGTTCCAGTAGTATATCAACACTTTAACTAACTGGTCATGAGACACACACTCACACACACACACACACACACACACACACACACACAGCATGATGGGCTCCAGATGTGAGCTCCAGGTAGACCTCAGCTCACAATTCATATTTTTTATTGTCAAATGTTTTTGTTTTTTTTCAATTAAACACAGCTAACAGTAATATCACTGCTATTATAGTGCTGAGTGGTTAATATGGTGTCGCTAGTTGCTTTGGCTTTTCAGGTGGTTAGTATGGTATTGCTAAAAAGTTACTAAGGTGTTGTTACTAAGTATTAGCGATAGCTTGCTAGTTGTTAATAGTGGTTGCCAAGTGTTACTGTATCCCCAGTGCTTACTATGATGTTGATAAGTAGTAGCCATAGTTTTGTATCTATGGTTTATCTATGGTTGCTATGGTATGTG
Organism: Astyanax mexicanus; assembly: GCF_023375975.1. NCBI lineage: Eukaryota > Metazoa > Chordata > Actinopteri > Characiformes > Acestrorhamphidae > Astyanax > Astyanax mexicanus. The sequence goes on from NC_064424.1 coordinate 45,470,579, forward strand.
ATTGTATGATGAATTGTTTAGTGATTGAGTTAGTGGTTGATACAGTGTTGCTAGGTGGCTGCAATGGTATGGCTCAGTGCTTCTGTCACAAACACACATATATATAGTGTTTCTCGCTCTCTCTTTCTTTTTCTCTTTTTCACTCGTTCTTTAGTGATGTCTCTTTATTTATTCCGTTGCTATGACTACACCACTCTTTTCCTCTTCCCTCTCTTTTCCTGCCTGACCTCAAACCCCATGAACTGAAACTGTAGGAGTGAGTGTGTGAGGGTAAGTGTGTGCAGAGTGTGTGCAGAGTGTGTGTGTGTGTTTCGGGAAACAAAACGTTTTTAGTAGCCTTCCAGGGGAGTGAGAATAACACAAGATACCATTAACATCTCTCTCTCTCTCTTTCTATTTCTCTCACACACACATACACTCTCACACAGTTTTAATATATAGTCATTTGAAAATATTACTTATTATTTGTACAAAATAGTTACTTTCTTATGAGGAAAAGGTTTCCACATTTATCTCTACAGATTAAAATGAAGTAAAGATGATTTAAACATGGTTTGAAAGGTTTGGATCTGTGTTTTAAGGCTTTTTAGCTTGGTTCAAATCAAAATAGCAGTTGTAAAAGGTGCTGCAAACCACAACATTTGGAGGTGGTCTCAAATCTGGATCAACTGAACCAAGGTTGGGTTCATCTGCAGTGTGGTTCTAACATTTGGAGCAATTACAGGAAGTTGAGGCAGCCTATCGTCACTCATTATACAACTAAACAGATTAAGGTACTGGTGATTCTGTATCTACTGTAACTGTAGATTAATAACAGAGCAGTATGGGTACAACAGATTACAGTGCTGGTGATTCTGTATCTACTGTAACTGTAGATTAATAACAGAGCAGTACGGGTACAACAGATTACAGTGCTGGTGATTCTGTATCTACTGTAACTGTAGATTAATTACAGAGCAGTACGGGTACAACAGATTACAGTGCTGGTGATTCTGTATCTACTGTAACTGTAGATTAATTACAGAGCAGTACGGGTACAACAGATTACAGTGCTGGTGATTCTGTATCTACTGTAACTGTAGATTAATTACAGAGCAGTACGGGTTCAACAGATTACAGTGCTGGTGATTCTGTATCTACTGTAACTGTAGATTAATAACAGAGCAGTACGGGTACAACAGATTACAGTGCTGGTGATTCTGTATCTACTGTAACTGTAGATTAATTACAGAGCAGTACAGGTACAACAGATTACAGTGCTGGTGATTCTGTATCTACTGTAACTGTAGATTAATTACAGAGCAGTACGGGTACAACAGATTACGGTGCTGGTGATTCTGTATCTACTGTAACTGTAGATTAATTACAGAGCAGTACGGGTACAACAGATTACAGTGCTGGTGATTCTGTATCTACTGTAACTGTAGATTAATTACAGAGCAGTATGGGTACAACAGATTACAGTGCTGGGGATTCTGTATCTACTGTAACTGTAGATTGCGCGCGTTTCCACGGAGATCCCCGTAAAAAAAACACAACAGTGAGTGGAAATGGAGGAGCTACTGAACGTGATTATGTCATGTGACCAGGAAAAAACCTAAAAACTCACTGGTGCTCCTGTTTTTTTCAGTTGCAGTCCGGATGCTCAGTTTTATCACTAAGTAGAAGTGTGAAATATTTTTCACAGGCGTCCCCCTGAGAAACTAATCCCGTCCAGATAGAGCTTAAGAGGCATCTGTAGAAGTCACTGATCTCTCACCAAGAGGTACACTACCCAAAGGAAGCCTCTGAGAACTTTTTATCTGATACATTTTTGATTAGGCAGTGAAAAAAAAGCACTTTCCCAACATGTCCACAGTTTTAATCATTTACAATTATTATCTGCCTGAGACGTAACCACATGCAGAGCTTTAGCTATAGCAATCAGTGGTGCTTCATTTTACAATTTCTTTTTGTTTAAAAAATGGAAACAAAGAGAGAAAAAACTGAGGAAAAAGTCATGTAAAAGTACAAAAGTCGAGGCCATCTGACAAAAATATCCCGCAGTTTCCAGCCAGGATCATAAGTGCTTCTTGTTTCTCTCATTATTACACTCCTGACCTAAAAAGCACATGTTCTTTTTCCACTGGCCTCTGCTATGATATGAAATCAGCTGTAACCCAATGCTTTTGACCCAGTTTCAGTCTGAGATCTGCTCAAAAATCTATTTATGCTCAATACAGCTGATCTATGTAGCATCATGACTGTGAACAGGGCTGGATGTATGCATTTCAGGACATATTTTTACTGTATTCATAACAGGGAATCAGTGTGATGATAATGCGTTACTGATCATCAGTAAATTTAGCATTTCATTTAAAGTAAATCAAGGGATCAGAGTCTGGAGGAAGAGTGGAGAGACACACAGTCCAAACTGCTCAAGGTCTAGTGTGAGGTTTCCACCAATCAGTGATGGTTTAGAGAGACATGTCATCTGCTGGTGTTGATCCACTGTGTTTTATTATCAAGTCTAAAGTCAGTGCAGTTTTGTTTTCCCACAAAATCTTACAGCACTTCATGCTTCAACTCTGCTGATGACAACTTTTATGGAGACTTTTATGGATTTCATTTTCCAGCAGGACTTGGCACACTGCCCACACTGCCAAAAGTACCAATTGGTCTTATATAATATTCAAATTTTCTGACACATGGATTTTTGAGACACTGGTTTATTTTAAACACTTAAAACAGATCACTCTATGTGAAATACACTGAAAATAATAATGATTAAAATTAACTTAAGTAAAATAAACTGCATTTGCTTTTTTTTTAAAGTAAATTTAATTTAATGTACATTTAAGTAACTTCAACTCGGTTTCAAGACTTAAATGTTACATAGCAACATTAGTAACCTTTACTTAATTTCTGCATACAATATTACCTAATTACCATTACTTAATTTATACAATATTACTAAAATCATTTATTATATATATATAACATATATAATATGTTATAATTCCTGAAATTTTAATATTTTTAGTTAAAACAAGAATGTATTACATGCCATCCATGTGTTGAGACAGTGTAATATGTGTGTTTTAAATTTCAGGAATTATAATATATTACGTATCATTTTTTTTTTTTGAGTATAAATTGTATAAATTGTAAAAATTAAATTGACTTAAAAAATGCAAATTCAGAAAGTTGTTTAACTTTTTTTTAAGTAAATTTTATGCATCACTGTTTCAGTGTACATCTATATAATATATAGTATATAACTTTTTTTAATGACATTGAAATAGATAATGTGCATACATTAAACGCATATTTAAAAGTCATATATAAAAGTGTATAGTGTCAGTAAGCTTCCAGAGCTTCCATTGGTGGTCGAGTGTGTTCACATCACAGTACAGGGAGGTCAAACAGAAGAACACTGCAGTACAAACTCCAGCGCAGCTCTGGAACAAAGTCTTATTGACTGACGAATCAAAGCCCTTGCATCAGAGGACTGGAATGAGGAAAGTGTGCAGAAATACAAAGACCACTCAGGACCCAAAGCGAGCCCCTCGTCCTCCTCGCACTCCTTCTCTGTTCTCTGGTCTCTCTGTCGTCTGAAAGGTTCAGAAGCTTTTAGCATTTCCTGCGTCCGGCTCACAGATCTCCACACATCCCTGAGCGTCTGAATCTAATGAAAGAGCCGCAGTCCGGAGAGTCCGGCTACGGGGAGACGCCGCGGCGCTGTTATCACTTTAATGGAGCTGCGGAGAGGAGGACGGAGAGACACGGCACAAACGAGTGGAACTGATTTAATCACGACAAGCTGAATCCTAAAGCATCTGCAGCAGCCTTAATCACATTTTACAGACACGGGGCAGAGGACACGGCCAGGAAAGAGGAGAGAGAGAAAGAGAGAAGGAGGGAGACAGGGGAAAAAATAAGAGATATAAGGGTCTAATATTAGGAATATTGAAAAATGTAAGTAATGTAATGCACAGGTGCTTAAATATACTATAATAAGAATAAATATGTACCAAAAAAAATGGTTTTCTGAGGTTTTCAAACATGTTACAGACCTAAAGCACCAGCAATCTACATAACCATAAAAACACTATAAATAAAAAAAAGATATTGTATATCTGTTTATAAAGATACTGTATATATAAGGGATCTACTGAATATTCTGCAGAAAATCACTTTCTGCATTGATTTGAACAAGTAAAAAAATGAAATTAAAAATTAATAGTTTTTTAATGTTTTTTTTTTTTTTTTTTGAAAATCAAGACACTTTTGGTCCTTTAAGGATCAATAAGGATAGTATTTTGTGTAGTTACTTAAAACATAATCAGGATGTATCATCAGATATTAAAAAGTACTGGCAGCTGTTGTTAGCAGAGCTGGCAAGCTTTCTATTTTTTCAGCTGCAGGTAATCACTGCGCTTCAGTACGGTTGCTTACCATAGCTGGGTAATTTACTACCACCACTTTAGCATAGTAGAGATGGGCATTATGGATATTATCTTGTCTTATTTTATCTGGCAACCTGCATGAGCTCAGCATCTGTGTCCAGTGTTTCTGACTCATTTCATTAAATTTTCATTTAGGGAATTTTATCTGACGCTCTTATCGCTCCTACCAGCACTATTTGGTCCCAAACAAATTCTGAAGCGGTTCACTTGAAGTGAGAACGTGATCCGGTCTTGATCCCACCCAGATATCAAATATGTTTCTTTCATTTGAGTTAAACTGCAGATAAGACGCAGTTTAATCTGATATATTAACCAGATAATGCTAATTACCACTGCTAAGAACAAATTACTATCTCTGCTGCTCCATACTGTTTACACGGTCCGTATGTGCTGCGTTCACTGACTCTGTTTACTACGATACTGATAGCAGGTGAAAGTGAGAGAGAAAGAGAAAAAGAGAGAAAGACAGAGAGAGAGAGAGAGTAGCAACACTCCTTCTTAGATCATTTTCAGTGCTACTCAAAACCCTCTTTACCCTTAATTTTAATCTCCTAACAACAGTTTGGCAAACAATCCTAAAATGAACAGAATGTACCGCTTTTTTCAAATGTAGTCAATCAGCAAACACATATTCAGAGCCCAAAGCTTGCATCTCCACCTACCAGTGAATGCTAATGTAGCTAACCTTAGCATTGTGATAAAGGTGTATTATATTGTATGGATGTCAGTTAGCATTGTTTCAGCTGCAGCAGCCAACCTGGAGCCTGAATTTTGCCCTGAGTTCGCACTAATGTCCATTTTAATGGATAACAGTGTGTCATACCGAGCCCCACTACAGTTAATCCATCCTCTGCATCCTGTCCTGCTCTCACAGTGCATCTCACAGATGAAGGGCAGCAGATAAAATTTCCATTAGAAACTCAAGAAGCCCCAGGAGGGTTCCTGCCCACCCAGCCACAGTGACTCAGCTCCAGAGTGAGTCAGCGACTCAGCTTAACAACCCAAAACAAAGCTACGATATAAACAATGAAAGAAAGCAGACAACATGTTCACAAAAGCCCTACCTGGACGAGATTAGTTTCTCAGGGGGTTCTGGGTAATTTTCTCTTTTATGATTTTTTTTTTCCTCTGTGATTTTATTTCCATCCAGAACGATCATGTTCGTGTTTTTCTTAGAAAATTACAGGTTGAATTATCTACTGTTTCTCGCTGAACTCCGTGCTCCTCCGGTAATTTTAGTCCCGTCTGGATGCACATCTCGGAAATTTGTCTCCTTGTGTTTAATAAAATAGCTGTTTGTCCACTGCTGCACATCGTACTTACACTTTAGGCAAGCGTTTCCACGGAGATCCATGTAAAACACAACAGCAAGTGGAAATAGAGGAGCTACTGAACGTGATGTCATGTGACCAAAAAAAGCCAAAAAACTCACTGGTCCTCCTGTTTTTTCAATTGCAGTCCAGATGCATTGGAGCATTTCTCCTTCAGTTTGGTTTGGTTTCACATAGGCATAAACTTAAACGCAACAAAATGCGCACCAAAAAACCATGCGAGCTCGCTATCTCTTCTCTGATTGGTGTGAAGAAGCTGTTTTAAAAAAGACGTGCAGCACAGACACGTACACGTGGTAAACGGAGTCACCCGTCTGTGAGCAGTGAACACTGCACATACCGCATGTGTAAACAGCATGGAGCAGCAGAGACAGTGTTTCTTCATAGCTGTGATAAGTTTTTATGTTTAAAGACATTTCTTTAGTTCATGTTTTTATTTGTTTAGTATATATCAGTATATTTACAGGATCTCCAGATATTTCAGTGCGTTCAAAAACACAAAGGTTTTCTTAGGAGTTCTGATTTTTTTGGAACATGACAGTATTGGTGTTTGAGTGGCAGATTGATCCGGATCAGGTGCAGAGTAAAACGCTACAGCGCTACATCAATTAAGCTAATCTAAAATAATCAATTAATCATTGCTGGGAGGGGCAGCAGTGGAAGAGGACACCTTCACTCTTCCTAATGTTGGGAGGTCAGGGGTCGTGGAGGTCAGAAAGTGGACTCCACTGCCCCAGTGGGGGAGGGGAGGATTTGGAGCTGGAAATGGGATTTAGCCAGAGATTCTTCCTCTCCTAATTAATAAACTGTTCTACCAGTGGCTGCAACCAATGGGCACCAATGGGGCTAACATTATGTCAACAGCAAAAAGAGAGTGACAAATAGAGTGATAAATAGAGAAATAGTAAGTTAGATTGAGGTGAGTAAAAGTTAAGTAGTAAACAGAGTGAGGTAGAGCGAGGAATAGTGAGGTAGAAACGGCCATTGCGGTTAAATATTATCATTCATATCATATTATCATTATCATATCAAACTCCTTTTAATACCTTTAAATAATAAATAAGCAGGGTGTCTCAGTGCTTTGGTGTGTACAGTGTAAGTATATGTGAGTTATGTATCATAACTAAGTTTTGGGAGTGATCCACGCCCTCACTCCTCCCACTTCCTTCCCTATTTAAACCGTCACTTCCTCTCTACCTGCTCATTGAACAAACCTCGCACCCACCTTCTCCCCATCTTCCTCCTTCTTTAATTTTATTCTCTTATCGTGTTTCTCTTCACGTTTTACAGCGAAGCTGCCCCGAACTCCATCCCAAATACTCTGAGTTCGCTCCTCCTCTTTTCTTCTTCTCTGCCCAGTCAAGGGCGTGGGTCAATACTAGCAAATATGAGTGTATGAGTGTGAGTATATGCGTGAGTATATATGTGAGTGTACAGTGTGAGTATATATGTGAGTGTGCATGTGTGTGCACCTCAGCTCCTCTGCACCAGAAGCCTGATTAGCCTTAATCAACTAACAAGATTAAAGATAGGAGGATTCAGAGCCATGAGCAAAACACAACTGACTCTCTCTCTCTCTGTTTATCTCTCTCTCTCTCTCTCTCTCTCTCAGGGTGCTATACATAATTTCACTCCAGCGTAGAAAATTCTCCCACTGCCTGGAGCGCTACTCCATTCACACCCGCTGATCAGATTGTTCTGGCTAAGCGGATCATAACGGGTGATTAGAGGCAGCCACTGTTTGCTCGTCGTTGCAGGAGATGCAGATTTCTGCTCGGCAGCACCGGAAAAACCTGCTCTATAGAAATACGGATCATTAAAAAGCGCTGATTGAAAGGGCATGACTCGGCAGTGCTGCGCCGTATTACGTCCCTTATGACCGTTTGTGCTTCCCTGACGAAACCGGCTCCCTTGATACTGTCGCTAACAAAGCAATGGAGAGCTATAGCTGGAGGGTGGAATAGCCACTGAGCTATCTGTAGGCCTCAATCATCATACACTAGGCTAACACACTGTTGAGTTGTTGGTGGTCTTAAATCTATGGCTTTTTAGCACTTTCTGACAACTAACTGTTACGTATTATATAAAATAATTTTGGAAGAGGACACTGCTGTGAGGATTTTATCACATTATGTGACAAAAAGGAGTATTAGTGAGACCAGGATGTTGGATGATCATCACCCCACCTCATCCTTCATTCTCCTTAATTCCTTAAGTCATCCCAAAAGGGATCCATAGTTCCACTGTTACACACCTATACCCTTCTAGCCACTGCCCAAAATTAGATGCCCATGTTTATCTTGGACCTGCTGCTAGGTTAGCCATCAAGCTAACTGTAGGCCCAAATCATCATACATTATGACAAACTGTAATCTATAATTTTATAAAGTATACTAAAATAGACAAAATTCTGGCGTCTGCTACAGATAATGCTGTTTAGAAGTTTCATTTAATAGCAATTTAACAATATATACTATTTTTTTTTTATTATAATGCACACCTGATTATAAGGTGTTGCCATGTTTCCCTTCTTTAAAAAAATATTCCAAAGTTAAACAAGTGCTGGATGTTAATCTACACAGATTTCTCTCTTGAAAACCATTTATTTGAGTGAGTAAAGTGCTTCCGTTTATGTGCAGTAAGCTTAGATTCCATTATTTTGTCTAAGCGTGGACGTAAAACACCGCCCGATAGCGCTACACTGAGGAACTCTTAGTGCTCTGGGTTACTAGAACACTAAGAGTAGAAGAAGACTACAGTCCGATATACTCACCTCTAAAGGGCAAAAGAGCTAGCACTGCGATTAGCGGCTAATGCTAATGCTGCTGCACCCAGCCTTAGTGCTGGAGAAACTTGCTTAACCATTCTAAATGTTCAGTTTACTTTGGTTGCTCATGATATGATATTATTACTTGTCTCTGTTTTTGTCGAATTTAAGTTTACTACATAATTTAAACAGACAAACTGTCCCTTACACTGTGCTAAAATATCTTGATGAACGGACCAATAGAAACTCTTCAAAATGAACTGAAATAAACTCTTTTTACATTGACTTCCATTGAAAGTTCACAAGTTTTTTTCTCTCTCCTTTAAAGTTGCTGTTTTGGAGATAAGTGTTTTTCGTTGGACAGAGACGATATGCTATTCTAGTCAACAAGCTTTTTTTTTTTACCTTGCTGAGCAGATTTTTACTGATTACTTTGACAATCAAATACCAAATTACACCATCTGAAACCAGCTATCAGCACAAGCTGGTATTGATCTGAATTTTTTAGCAGGTTAGCCTACGCTAACGCTGTTAGCCGCTGGCCCCGTGCAGCACAGATTCCATGACTATTGATGTGAGAGAACTTCCCTCTAAGACCGTGGTGGGTTCAAAGTTCCAGTTTGCTCAGCGGGTTTGAGTTTGTTTTCTTAATTCTGTCTTTCTTCTGTCTCTCGGAGGCTTCAGCGGGCCGCTCCGGCTTCAAGGGACTTTGAAGTGAAGCTTTGTTCCATTGCCACTCGCGGGCTGACCCACATAACTTTCTAGATCTTTCTCTCCATAAACTGTTGGGACACCAACCTGATTTATTAGAGCGTCAAATAAATACTGATCTCTCTGCTGCCTGATGGTGTTTACTGGAGCTCTGCTGAGTGGATGAGGACTGGAGCAAGAAAGTGCAGGAGAGAAACAGAGATTCTAATGCACTTTATTGTTGAGTAACTGTTTCTTCAATCCAGGGAGGACTTTCGATAAGATTATGTATGATGGCGTGTTAGTGTTAGTAAGATCAGGATGAACACTACAATATCTCATTATTGCAATTTACAAATTTCACCTGCAGGGGGTTTATTTTTATATAGGACTTTCCATTAGGGTTGCACAATATTGAAAAAAAAATACATTGCAAATGTTCTTTTTTTCTACAGATATATTGCGATATTAAACAATGCAGAGCACATGACGCCACTAGCCCCGCCCCCACCTGCAAGCTGTCTCACATCCGGACCAATCAAAAAGCTGAGTCAGCACAAAGCTCTCAAAAACTGAGGAAAACAGCAAAACAACAGTAATCAGCCATTTGATCAGGCATTTAAATGTCTTTTTAAAAGCTACATAAGATAAGAATGCATTTTTTGGGGAGGAATTAAAAGCGTGAATTCAGCTGTAACTGGAAATATCTGTATTTCAGCAAAACTGTGCTGGACTGAGGTGCACAGCTTTCCACAAGTACATTCACACGCTCCCCCTCCCCCTCACGCTTCTCAGGCAGCAGCAGCCTGTCACTCACACAGACACAGAGACAGCGCTGTGTATCTACTGTACTTCTTGTGTCAAGAATAAAAAAATGTAAAAACATTGCAACATGATGTGTTTGATCTATCTGCCTTAAGTGACATCACACCTCCTGCCATATGACTATTGTGCATGCACACATCACAATAACGATGTTAAAGCGATATCATATCATCCAGCCCTACTTTCCATTCTAAACCCGTAGTCATCAGTGTGGAGTCGGTCCCTCTTTGCAGTTCTATAACAGCAGGGGTGGAGCTCTGCAGTTATTGATCAGCAGAATGTTGGAGACTACATCCCCAATAGTATAATCAATGATTATTTGCTACATTCAATATATGGCGTGTGCCCAAACACAAACATTTGGACAAATAATAAGTAAGCTTTCTCACATACAGCAGGATATTAATGGTGCTGAATAATGGGTAGCAGCAGCTTCAAGTGTGTGTGTGTGTGTTGGCTCTAAGCTGTCCCTTGAGTTAGTGAAAGGAGTGAGTGTGTGTGTGTCTGTGTGTGTGTGTGTCACTCAGATCACAGTCTCTTGGGAGCCAATAAGGAAGCACTCAGCACTGAGGGAGCTCCGATTACACACACACACACATTAAAACGCATTAACTGGTGTGCTGGTGTGTGTGTTCCCCCTAAAACCGAGTTTCTCTGATTTTGCTATTTATAGGTTTATGTTTGAGTAAAATTAACATTGTTTTATTCTATGTTTTATTCTATAAACTACAAACTAAATTTCTCCCAAATTCCAAATAAAAATATTGTCATTTAGAGCATTTATTTGTAGAAAATGAGAAATGGCTGAAATAACAAAAAAGTTGCAGAGCTTTCAGACCTCAAATAATGAAAAAAGTGTTTTTTTCATGCATCTTGGCATCATGTTCTCCTCCACCAGTCTTACACACTGCTTTTGGATAACTTTAAGCCACTTGACATAGGGTCTCTATTCCAGACATGGATTAAGCCTAGAATGAGAATACATGTTTTTTTTATATTATCCAGATATTCAATAGGAAATTTCAGCTGCAATAAGTAATATCAATAATATGTTGTAATTGGTGGTGTGGTGCAGTGGATAACACCACCCCCTGCCAGTGAGTTCATCATATATGGATGAATAAATGCTGTGCTACACCCAAACAAACAACAACAACAAATTGTGTCGGCTAAATGCCAAAGTGTAAAATTTAATGTTAAATTAAATGTTGCAACTTAGCTAAAAAGCTAAATTAAAAAACGACAGAAAATATCTATAATTTTTGATAAAATTGGATAAAAAAGAGAAATGCAACCAGATATTTAGCCTCTATTCACCCAAACTACAGCTAACACAATGTCATCACAGAGCTCAACACGCTTGGAGGAGAGCACTACATCAGCACTATAACAGAAGCCTGTGTTTGCTATAGTATGATGTTGATAAATAGTCAATCAAATCATGAATCTAGAGATATTTTACTCATCTGGAAACAATGCAAACATCTGAATTGTTTAAATTCCTTGCATTACTTCTAAGGGTCCCACCCCCAACCACACACTGTGGCCCTGGACACACCCACCAACACGGCAACAAACACCCAGAACTGTTTCCCATACAGATGAGGATCAGTACGTGTGCTGTGAATATAAACACTGATGCACTCAGCACACTCTGAGAGATCACTTCAGTTTCTGAATCAGTTTCTCTGATTTTGCTATTTATAGGTTTATGTTTGAGTAAAATGAACATTGTTGTTTTATTCTATAAACTACAGACAACATTTCTCCTAAATTCCAAATAAAAATATTTAAGTCATTTAGAGCATTTATTAGCAGAAAATGCAAATGCAAAGAAAACAAGTTCCCATTCATGAAGTTTTAAGAGTTCAGAAATAATCCATATTTGGTGGAATAACTTTAATCACAGGTTTTTAATCACAGTTTTTTTCATGCATCTTGGCATCATGTTCTCCTCCTCCACCAGCCTTACACACTGCTTTTGGATAACTTTATGCTGCTTTACTCCTGGTGCAAAAATTCAAGCAGTTCAGTTTGGTGGTTTGATGGCTTGTGATCATCCATCTTCCTCTTGATTATATTCCAGAGGTTTTTAATTTGGTAAAATCAAAGAAACTCATCATTTTTAAGTGTTCTCTTCTTTTCCCAGAGCTGTATATACTCTGTTTATCCTCCCCAAATGCACAGATTACAGGTATAACATTAAATAAATTATTTAGCCTTACTATTAGATGACAATTACATCAATCATGACAGTTTACAGTATCGAGCACGAGTGGGTATGATTATTTCCTCTTGTGTAAATTTAATCAAAGTAATACACATATTAACTCTTCCAAGATGTTTAAAGGACTATTCAATCTAATTCAAGAGTCTAATGCTCTGTTTATCACTGAGGACTCATCTAAAATGCAAACACTGAAAACTGTAGAGTACCAGCATCCCATGTGGACCTTTCTATACAATATTATTACTATGCAATTAAAAAAAATCTGATCTAAATCCAAACATTAAAATAAAATAAAATAAAATCTTTATGGCTCTAGATTGTTCTTGGCTTGGACGTACAGTTCTTGGAAAGTTCTTTAACTGGTACCATAAATAGGACTTTCCTTTTTACAAATTAAATTATCAATGTCACAGACCCTATAATAGAACCTTGTGGGACGCCACGAAATATGCAGAGTGGCTGCCAAATATTTCATAGTGTTTCATAGTTTCTGCATTATGATTACTCACAGTTTCTGCATTATGATTAAAGACAAAATAATAAAGCCACTGTAACAGGGTTTAAACACTCAAGTCCTTTCAAGAAAATGCTTAACTGTTGCCAAATATTTCACAGTGTTTCATAGGTCCTGTGTTATGATTAAAGACAAAATAGTAAAGCCAATGTAAAAGGTCCACAACCTTCAAAAAGTGGTTACATCAATGCTATATAGACCCTATAACAGAACCTTCTGGGATGCCATAAAATGTTAAATGGTTGCCAAATATTTCATATTGTTTCACAGTTTAATATCATAGGGTTTTAACACTCATTCAAAAGTCCCATTTACAAATTATGTGTCCTTTCAAGAAGTAGTAACATCAATGCTATAGACCCTATAATCTTATAATAGAAAACTCTGGGACACTACAGAATATGCTAAACGGTTGCCAAATATTTCATAGTGTTTCATAGTTTCTGTCTTATGGTAAAAGACAAAATAATACAGCCACTCTAATAGAGTTTAAACACTCATTCAAAAGTCTCATTTACAAAATATGGGTCTTTCCAAGAACCTTTCAAAAATGGGAACATCAATGCTATATAGACACAAAATATGGGGAATGGTTGCCAAATATTTTATAGTGTTTCACAGTTTCTGCGTTATTATTAAAGACAAAATAATAAAGCCACTCTAATAGAGTTTAAACACTCATTTAAAAGTCACATTTACAAAATATGGGTCCTTCAAGAACCTTCAAAAAGTGGTAACATCAATGCTATATAGACCCTATAATAGAACCTTGTGGGATGCCACAAAACATGCTAAACTATTGTCAAAGTTTCTAACAGTGAAATGTCCTTTAGGATTCAATCAAAATTCTACATCCATCCATCTATTCATCCATCCATTCATCCATTATCCATTCTATCTTTTAAACTATCTATCAATCTATCAATCAGGTACCTCCAGCAGTGGCAGGTCGGGGTCCAGCTGGGTGAAGCTGTTCAGCACCACCGGTCCGCTCGACTCGCCCACCTCCAGCTTCACCCCGTCCCAAATACTGCGGATCCTCCAGGCTCCACCGTCAAACATCACACACACTCCCCTCACATGCACCATCAGGGGGATGGGAGCGGGGAGGAGGGGGTTAAATCCAGATCCAAAAGCAGGGTTTTTAAGAAAAACAATAATCCTGAGAGAGCTAAACGTAGGGTTCCATCACTGCAACAAAAAAAATCCAACTTTGTTTTTCTCCTGCTGCAGAAGAACTGAAGAACCTCCTTCATTCACTGCCTCTACTACTGTCTCTCTCTCTCACACACACACACTGACACACACACACACTGAGAGGGGATAGAGAATAGAGTGAGCTATAGAATAGAGTGGGTCCCTCAGGCTCCGCCCCTCTCTCCCTCTCTCTCTGTCTGTGTCTCTATCTCTCTCAGCATGCACTCCACAAACCCCACCCCCCTGGTCTCTAAGCATGAGGTCATTTTCTCGCAGCACTGTGCTGAAATGGACAGGGTCATTTAAAAGCTGTGGAGAATCGAGCAGGAGCTGTAAAAGCAGCGGGCTTTTCTCACAGGGACGCGACTCACACCCGGCTACACACACACTCAGAGAAAACACCCTGTTACACACATACAGTACCAGTAAAATGTTTGGAAAGTCCTTAAATGTATTTTTTTTTATTATTATTTTAACATTTACTGCATTGTAGATTAATAATAAAGTAATCCCAACTATGAAGAAAAAACATATGTAATTATGTAGTAAAAGAAAAAAGTCTGAAACAAACCAAAATATGTTTTATATTTTACATTTTCTCAGTCAGCTGGAATTCAGGCTTTCAGTTAACAGCTGTGCTGAACTCGTCAAGAGTTTAAAACTTGAATTTCTTGAGAGCATCAGTTAATAGCTATATTTATTTGAGTAATGTTTTAATCTATAATATGATGAAAACTACATAACAAAAAATACTGAAAAATGAAGATCAGTCAAGAACTTTAAAAGTGTCCTCAAGTGCAGTCACAAAGATCATCAAACACGTTATGATGGAACTGGCACTCATCAGGACTGCCCCGGGAAAGCAAGAGAGAGCAAGAGTTTCCTCTGTTGTACAGGATAAATTCATCAGAGTTACCAGCATTAGAAGCCGCAAGTTAACAGCAGTATTTTCATTGGTTTAACACATTTAAGTTACTACATAATTCCTTATGTGTTCATTTATAGTCTGGATTACTTTAGTATTAATTTACAATGCGCAAAAAAACATACAAAAAAAAAAACAATGAGAGAGGTCCAATTTTTTTTTAATAAATGTATTTCTTTTTTTTTCCCCCTATTTTCCAGCATTGCCGAGTAGCATCACAGCGCTAAAGCTCGGAGGAAAGTGCAGCGACTCGGTTCTGATACATCAGCTCACAGATGCAGCCTTGTGCTGATCCGCATCACCCTAGGAGAGATGAGGGGAAAGAGCGCCATCTACTGTACTGTACCCACCCAGGGAGAGGAAGACCAATTTTGCTCTCTCAGGGCTCTGGCAGCTGATGGAAAGCTGCATGAACAGGATTCGAAATAGCGATCTCCTGATCATATTGGCAGTGCTTTAGCCCGCTGGATTACTCAAAGCCCCGAGGTGTGAGGGTTTTCATCTTACAGAGAAAACCCTGCTATACACTCACTCACATTCCCAAAAACACCACCAAGATCACTCACTTACAGGAAGTATTAATTTACTGGCCACTTTATTAGAAACACCTACCTTATATACTTGCACTCACTGGCCACTTTATTAGAAACTCCTACCCCCTAAAAGGTACTTGATTCTTGCAGGACGGTGGTGATATGGATCTGAGTGTAGGTGTGAGTTAAAAGAGAGTCGTTTTTCTTTTTGTAAATGTACTTGCAAGTCTTTGTTGGACTCGCGCAAAAGTGAAAGTCACGGCGCTCCCCCGCACGCCTCCTCTGGACGCTTTTGGCTGCTCCACTTTGCACATCTGGTGTGTGTTATGCGTAGGCTGAGGAGGCTGAGCCACTGCCAGTAAGAGCCGGCACTGAAAACACACTCAGGGAGCGGAGGAATGCGACAGGGGGGAGGGGAGAGGAGTCCAGCCAGGAGGAAGAGCAGTGGAAGAGTGTGTGTGTGAGAGTGTGTGTGTGTGTATGGAGCCCTCCCTAATTGTGAAAGCAATTCTCATATGAATTTGCTGAATACAGTGGAGCATGGTTCGAGTTATTCATGTAGTTTTTTTTTTTTTTTTTGAGAAACATTCCACATCAGCTTGCTTGTGTTTTCAGGAGAAATACACTGCGTGTGTGTAAGAGTGTGTAAGTGTGCGTGTGTGTGTGTGTGTAGTCACAAAAAAGTGCAATGTAAGCAAATATGCACATTGAGAAACTAACTGCCTTTCACTGTTATATTAAAAGAAAGCACATCCAAGTATCCAAATTCATGCTTCAAAACTAGAAAAGAGCTTGTGCAAAAATGTAAGAGCTTGTGAAAGCTTGTGTAAATCAAAGGTAAAGTTTAAAAGCTAGAGATGTCCCTATTAGATTCAGTGATTAAGATCAGGTATCGGCTATTTTAATGCCAATTAAGTTAATAAATCTTTATTTATCTGGTCTCATCATGGCACCAATACCGGACATTATTTATAATTATTATTAATCTAGCTGCCCACACTGAGGAGAGTTATCAGGAGGTAAGTAAAAGAGTTGACTTGGTGGTCTAAAGCACTGCCACTATCATTAGGAGATTGCCAGTTCGAATCCTGTTCATGTAGCTTGCCATCGGCCACCAGAGCCCTGAGAGAGCACAGTTGGTCTTGCTCTCTCTGGGTGGGTACAGTAGATGGTGCTCGCTCTTTCCCCTCATCACTCCAAAAGGTGATGTGGATCAGCACAAGGCTGCGTCTGTGAGCTGAGGTATCAGAACCGAGTCGCTGCGCTTTCCTCCGAGCGTTAGCGCTGAGATGCTACTCGGCAATGCTACAGCATCAGCAGCAGTTTTAAAAAAGGAGGCATGTGCTTGTCTTCATTCTCCTGGTGTTTGGGGCAGTTGGGTAATTGGCCGTGTAAATTAGGGAGAAAATTGGATAAAAAATTAGAAATAAAATTAATCAATAATAAAAAAAGAGTTTACTTGGAGTTACTTGCAGCGTTGAACTATTTTACAGTGAAGCATAAAAAAACATAACATAATATGTAAAGCTGTATAAGCTTATAGACTGTTTGTGGAGTGTAAGATAGCGATGAGCTTTTAAAAATGTGTATTTGTTGTTTGTTCAGACTGTTCTTCCTCTTCTCTTCTCTATGAATTTTGAAAGGCAGGCTTGTGTGTGTGTGTGTGTGTATCTCTGTGTGTGCGCGTAGCTTAAACTGAGCAGCTTTAATAACCTCTACACACACACACACACACACACACACACTGTGCTGTTATATAAGGCTCAATCTGACTAATGACACCCCCACAGTCCAGTACATCAGGGGGGCCACCATGTAAAACAACAGTTCACAGGTTCATCCTAAACAGAAAGTGCTTCATGCGGTAAGAAGTGATGTAACAGCTTTTATTATTATTATTATTATCATTAAATACTGGTACACTACATGGACAAAAGTAATGGGACACCTACTCATTTATTGTCTCTTCTAAAATTAATGGTATTTAAAGCATTTGCTGTGAAGATTTGATTGCATTTAGTGAGTCTCATCAATTACTCAACATTTATCACTGCAGAGAACACAGAAAATTATGCAATATATCGCAATATTTTGGAATAATTGGAAATCAGTAGTGCATTATATATTTTTTATTTAGCACAATTAATTAAATACGTTTGACTCCAACTTCCGCCACAATCTGCCCCACCCCCACCTAATATGTGGCTTTTTTTGCTGTTCGCTTATGGTAAGAAATTGATTTTGTCTCCATCCAACCCAGCTGATAAAGCCCAGTTTAATCTTAATATTTGCCAGACAAGATACTGCTATGAACAAACGCTGTCTCTGCTGCTCCATGCTGTTTACACACTGAGCACAGTAATGTGCAGTGTTCACTGCTTGCAGCTGCAAATTTTCAGCATTTTGTGTTAAAGCAGCTTTATACTGCACATATATCTGTGCTGAAACACAGAATTTTCTCTCTGTATTATAATTATTACTTATATTATAAAACTTTCACAACTACAGGTGTAAAAAAAAAAAACGCTCTTTTATACTCAGCTAATTTCTAAAGTTCTAATTCAGAAATCCTTACAAACAAGCTGAGATGTTTATAATAAAGTAAAAAAAAAGTTTCCTCTATACAATTTACTATGCATTCTTTTTTTCTCAAACATACAAGTATATACTTGTATTTTAATCGACACCACTAATATAAATGTAACTGGACTTTACATTTCTTACATTTCTTCTTTTATTTGCATTTAAATATCCACTATAAAAACTAGCGTTTTAAGAAAAAAAGTCTGAGTAATCACAGTTAATCTCAAAATATTGTTGTGATTAACCAGATTACATTTTTTAATCGACTGACACCACTACTTTATTTATTAATTTCTTTATTTATCACATAAGTAAGAGAGTAAAATGCCAGTCATTCCGGGGGTGTGGTCATAATGTCCGGTTTGCTGACTCACTCATGCAGCAGTGTGACTCAGCAGAACACTGATTTATTATAAAGCTGGACGATGTTATTTAATCCTGCTGTCCAGACTGCAGTCCCAGAGCGACAGAACAGCAGAGTTCAGTGTGTTCTCTACTCTACCACATCTCAGCACTTAACTCCCTGTCATTACATCACCATCATCATCATCATCATCTTCATAATCCAGCTTCTTACCCGCTATCATTGGGTATAAGCAGGAAATACCCCGAGACAGTGCGCCAGTCCACAATGTGCAGGGATCCACACACACACACACACACACACATACCTAGTGGCAAGTAGGAAATAATAGTTTACTTTATAACTGCAGAAAACATATTCATATTAAAGTGTTTACTCTAACATTAGGATTTTTCACACTACAATCTGTCATCAAATCAGCGAGTAATCCAGCTCAGAAAAGCTACACCAGCTTAATCTACCTTAACCTAGCTGTTAGCTGTCAAGTATGGGTGTAGGGAAGACGTGGAGGCGGACGTACACGCGGGTAAGAAATATATATTTTATAAATAAATAACAAAGAAACAAGGAACAAGGTAACACGTAACAAAGATAAACCAAAAACCAATAACCAAAAATAAACAGTGAAACAAAATAACATAAACCTAAACAAACAAGAGATACTAGAAATAAACTAACAGGGCTAGGGAAATATATATACAAGGGAATAAACTAATAAATAAACAAGGAAATAGACTATAAACGAGAGAACAAGCAAAAAACAAGAAACAAGGGACTAAGGCAATGAGAGACAAGAAAACACTGAGATAAGCTTTGAAACACAGAGAGAGACGAACGACAGGTGATGGTGCAAAGACCGACAAAGGACAAGTGAGAGAGAAGGACTATTTATACTAACATGAAACACACTAGAAGTGGAAACACCTGGGGAAGAGGCGGAGCTACGAATGAGACAGTGGTGGAAAACTACTGAGACAGGAGACAAGGCCAGGACGTGACATAAGCAATCATAGCTAAACAGCTCCATTTTTTTCCCTACATCCCTCACTTCAAATTAAAAGCCCTCTGCAGGGTTTGTAATTGTGTTGGCCATACCTTGCAAAATATATGAGGTAGAAACACTGTACTGTGGTTTGTTGGTACGCCTGCTGGAATGTTAAAGATATAAGAATGCTTCACATCAGCAAGAAACACACTTATCAATCCACACACACACACACACAGTGCTGGATATAATGCTTAGGTAATTAAGCCGACAGCTCATACCCTGCCTATAGCCTCTGCATACACTCTAAGAAATATAAGTACAGATTTGTACCTAAAAGGGTACAAAGCTTGTCGCTGGGGCTGTACCTTATATTGAGGTACAAAAAAGTACCTTTCAGTGAAAGTCCTTTTTTGTACCCATGGTTTTTGTGCCAGTAAAGATTATAAAGATTATAAACATTAGCATCAACTAAATATGACTCAAAAACTTGATGATCCAAAATTGTCTGGCTTTCAAATAAAAAATGTGCAAATAAAATATATATTGTTTATCAGTACAGTGATACAGAATACTGAATGTACCCTTTGGCTGGTTAAATGGTACAAATTTGTACTTATTGCTGTTAGAAAATACTTTGTACTTCAGAGGGAACAAATCTGACCCTGTAAAGACCAGTATTGTACCTTTGATGGTACAATTATGAAGAGTGTACCTTTGAGTACAAAAAAGTACTCATATCGTACCTCTGTTTTTTAGAGTGTAGCGTAGCATCATCAGTGCTAATGAAATAAAGGCTGATATCATTACAGTGACTCAGCGCTGCTTTACAGTAAACACTCTCATCAGTCTCCATCAGCATCTGAGGACGTCTCATAACCTTTCTCTATCTTTACTCCCCCACCCCCACCACCAGTCCTTTCGTTATATATAAATACAGATCTGGGGAATAATAAGACCACTGAAAAATGATGAGTTTCTTTGATTTTACCAAATTGAAAACCTCTGGAATATAATCAAGAGGAAGATGGATGATCACAAGCCATCAAACCACCAAACTGAACTACTTGAAATAGTTTTTGCACCAGGAGTAAAGCAGCATAAAGTTATCCAAAAGCAGTGTGTAAGACTGGTGGAGGAAAAGAACATGATGCCAAGATGCATAAAAAAAAAACAAGTTCAGACGTTTTTTCTCTCTCCTGTAAAGTTGCTGTTTTGGAGACACTTGGTTTTCATTGGACAGCGATGCTATTAAAGGAGCTCATTAACATCTTGCTTTTTCTCTCTCCCTCTCCTCCTTTCTACCATCCTCCCATCTCTTCTGCACGCTCGCTCAGTTCTTTCTTTCATCTCCTTCTTTCTCTTTCTCGCTCTCTCAGTCCATCCCAATACATTCCTCTCTCTCACCTTCTCTCCCTCTCCTCCTTTCTCCCATCCTCTCTTCTGCTCTCTCTCCTTTCCTAATCTCCCTCTCTTTATCTATTTCTCTTTCACTCTCTCTACATCAATAAACCCCTCTTCTTTCCTTTCGATTTCTGTATCTGGTGGTGGGAATCCACATCCACAAATGACGGGCAGAGACCACCTTGGTTATAATGAGCATGTTTAATGTTATCTATTTTAAACACACACACACACACACACTCACACACACACACACACACTCACACACACTAATGTGCCATTAAACAGATGGCCACACTGTACGCCAGGCAGAGCTGAATGATGTAGAGCAGTATCATATTTCAGTTTCAGTTCCAGTGTTAGATATTCCAACACACTGTAAACTCCCCCACCCATCCATCCCAGAAGTACTGGATGGAGCGACACCATTCCAGGGAACACAGTCTCACTGTTTCACAGCTCAATAACTGAGGGATCTATACCCTTATAGCCCACAGTTGGAATTGGAGGCAAATAGGCAAAAAATTCATCCATTCAGAAATGTACATAAACTTTTCCCAAAAAAGTTCCTATAGTTTTAGCCAGAACATTGAAATTTGGTTCCCATGTAGAACCAGTAGCAAATATTGCACATACAGCTCTGAGACCACTTTAAAAAAATAATGTGTTTCTTTGATTTTAGCAAATTGAAAACCTCTGGAATATAATCAAGAGGAAGATGGATGATCACAAGCCATCAAACCACCAAACTGAACTGCTTGAATGTTTGCACCAGGAGTAAAGCAGCATAAAGTTATCCAAAAGCAGTGTGTAAGACTGGTGGAGGAAAAGAACATGATGCCAAGATGCATGAAAACCAACAAAAGTAGGTTCCAGAACCAGGAACGTTCATGTACAGTGGGAACCGAAGAATATTAGGTTTTTCAGTGTGAACCAGGATCACTTCTGTTCACCACTGCTGTGCAACGCCCACTGTTGTATGATGGTTGATGAGGTATGCTGTGATGTTTTGATGGTTTCACTAAAGCTGGTGGAAACATGAGTTGGTTCGCTGAAAAGCACCATGGTTCTTATAAACCTGAACGGAACTAATTCAAGAACTCTAATTCAAGAGTTCTTTTGGTGGGAAAGCACATCTAATTGTCTGATCCAGCCTGAACCTGATTGGCCGATTACTTGAAATCTCTTCTTTGAGAGAGAAAGAGGGATATACTCGTAAATCGAAAGTGCTGTTTGCATTGCCACCCTCTGTGCAAGCCAAGAGCTGATTTACCACTTACCACACACACACACACACACTCAACACACACACATACACACATACACAGACTGACCCATCTCCAAAGCTCTAAATCTTCCTCTTTCTCCTTATCTCTTGCCCAGTTCCTAGAAACTCCAGGAACTCCTATCTAAAAGCTGAAGGACTGATGATCTGGAAATATTTATAAGGAAAACCCCACTTTCCCGCTTTTACACAGCAGCCATGCTCTTCCCTCAGTGCCAGGCACCAGGTGGGGTGGACTCGGGGGTTTCCAATGAAGAATCAAAGCCTCCAATTTAATTACCACAAACTTAGCAGGACCGGATGTAACCTTATCAAGATAAGAGTGATTCTGAGAAATGAATACATTCACTTTGTACTCAGTATCAGCTCTACTGAGCATATAGGAGCCAATAGCATTACTAGTACCATTCCAAACACCAATCCAGTGCCTGTACACTCTTCTTCTGTGGCCATGCCTTTGTAAATTGTGCAGGACGTTGTTTTACATTGTCTTCTTGCATGAGGACTTGAGGAATTCCAATAAACAATCAAAGTCCCTGTTATGCCAAATTCAGCACCCCCGCCAGGAAAAGCACCCCCTCCCGGAGCTTATTTTTAAGTAAAGTTAAAGCGCTGGTATCAAGAAGTTGTCCAATACGGCACCCCCTGCCAGAAAAAGCACCCCCTCATGGGAGAGGCTGCAGGTGACATAAATATTGTTCATTATTTCTTAAGAGTCAGCGCAGCTTAGTACCCTATCTTGGGTATTTTCAAAAAAGTTAAAGCCAAGAAGATGTGCGTGCGCACCTGAGAGAGGGTGCTTTACCTGGCGGGGGTTCTGAATTCGGCACAACACCCCTAATCAAAATTAGTTTAGCATTGTCTTGTTGAAAGAACAGGGTGAATAATAAGGAGGATAATAAGTTAAACAAATAAATACTGGAATATGCTGACTTAGGGGACTTAGGGGGACAATGAACAATCAAAGCCCCCCCCCAATCTAATTACCACACAAACGACAGGTATAGATAAAGCCTTATCCAGATAAGGGTGATTTACTGGGGGTTTTAAAAGTGTGTAAAAGTGGCAGAGCCCTTAAATGGCTCATTCTGAAAGGGACAAAAAAGGGTAAGAGTTTTTAAGAGAGGGTAAGAAAATTTTGTTTAAAGAATGTTATAAACCTGGTAAAAACAGGTATAATATGTCTACTACTTCTAATGCTGAATACCTCTTTACAAACTGTTTGTCTGTACAGGACTAGCTGAGCTATAGCTTTCAAATTTTACTCACGTGTGACTTGAGTGGCACTGCTGGGGCAATTTATGGCTAAAATTGCACTGCTTATGTAGATTTATGATTAGAATTGCACTATTGAGTGCCTTTAAATGTTAAGGGCTCTATGTTACACATTGCAATGCTCATTCCTATCTTAGGTAGACCCCCACTCGTTAAACACACATATGGACACACTGCAGAGTGCAAACCTAACTTATACATCAACAATAAACAGAATAAAAAATAAAATAACATTATTGTTGTTCCCTTAAATGAGCTGCTGGTGTATCTTCACAGTGTGAACCTGCAGCTCATTATTTGTCTCTGCTGAGACGCACAAAAGCACCGCACTGTTAAGATACGAACGTGCCAAAGTCAGAGCTCACCTGGTTCTTAAAGGGAATGAAAACCTTGTGTGGCCTTTTGTGTGTTTCGAGCAAACCAAGAGGTATTTTTTGAGCCCTTAAGATACCGACAACACCTATGCATCACTAAAATAGGGCCCTAGGTGTTAAAATTAGTTTTAAAAAATTGGTAAATGTTTTAAAAGCAAGATAATATGCATTTTGAGGTTGTGCATGCTGTAAAATGAATAAATTAATAAATAAAAAAGGCAGTACCCACTGAACAAAAGCCAGTCCTTACATCCATGTTAACAAACAGGACTGACTGTATGTCCTCACTGATTGGCTCCATCCAGTCCCACACAGCTCCATCCCCCATACAGCTGCGTCTAACACACACTGATGCAAAGCGCACAAACGGGGGGCTGTTACAGGCAGGGACCCCGCAGTGCTGTCTGCATCTGTTCAGAGTTAGCTAGAACATTACACAACTTTATTACTACAGCCTTTAAAACAGGCCAGGAACACCAGAGCACAGGCTATTTACTGGCCTGTTCACATGAAAAAACTACTGCAAATGCTAGCATTAGCGTGATAAATCTCAATAATACTTATATACCATATATAGTGGTTAGCATGTTAAAAAATCAACTGCTCACTGTACCTGAATATGTACCTGCATAGACAGTCAGTTTCTGCCTTTATACTTGTTTACTACTTTGTTTTGACAGCCCTGACTTATAGTTGTTTTTCAGTAAGTGTCTACTTTAACAAACAGGGTTAAAGGTCACATGTGTTGCTCTGGTCTGAGATTTAGGATCTGATTTAGGGCTGTTTTTACTGATTTCACCCTAAAAACAAAAAGTGTAAGGGTCTGTTTTGGGCTCTAGAGTTGCTAACAACATTCATCACTCCTTAAAAATTCATTAAACTTAAGGTATTAAACAATTCTTAATAATTACACTATCAAATTAACATATAATATATGCACATTACCTCATTTCTGCAATGTTTCCCATTATGTTTTTTTTAAAAACAGTGGTTTAATTTTATTTAGTATTGGTTTATTAAGAATATTTTAAAAACTGTATTTCAATCCCAAAATCTAAACAATCTTAAGATTATAAAGTTCACTGTCTTTAAAATGGTCTATTATTCTATTCTATTATATTATAATTATATCAATGGCAAAAAATGAATAAATAAATAAAAAATATATTTTTTAATTTTTGTGCAATTATTTCTGGGACAATATATAGTTACTGTGACACACCTTATTTGTTATGTAGCTTATAGAAGACGACTCTCAACATTTTCTAAAACCCCTAAACAGCAGAGGTCTGTTTGTTAAGCAGGAAAACTAATACAATATAAAATATATATATATATATATATATATATATATATATATATATATATATATATATATATATAGCAATACATCAATATATTGATATTTTCTTACACCCCAGCAGGAAAACTAATATAGTATTGCAAAAAGTATTGCAATACATCGATATATCAGTATTTTCTTTCATCCCAGCAGGGAAACTAACACTATATTGCAAGAAAATATTGCAACACATTGATATATTGATATTTTCTTACACCCCAGCAGGAACACAAATACAGTATTGCAAAAAAAATATTGCGATACTTGGATATATTGATATTTTCCTACACCCTTAACCAGCAGGGGTCAGTTTGTTAAGCAGAAAACGAAATACAATATTGCAAAAAATTTGCAATACATCGATATATCAGTATTTTCTTACACCTCAACAGGAAAGCTAATATAGTGTGGCAAAAAATATTGTGATACATTAATATATCAATATATTCTTACACCCCAGCAGAACAACTAATACAGTATTGCAAAAATAAATTGGTGATACATAGATATATCAATATATTCTTACACCCCTAACCAGCAGAGGTCTGTTTGTTAAGCAGGAAAACTAATACAGTATTGCAAAAAATATATTCAATACATTAATATATCAGTAGGACATGCTGTTTCCACTCTTTTGTTTGGACAGTCCTGACTGTGACCCATCTTGAACTTGTTTCTGCTTCTTTGAAACGCAGAAGGTCAGAGGTGGGGGTAAGATGTGTGGTGATTCAGTGAAGTCACTCAGCTCTGAGTGTTCGGGCTAATAGCCGCTGACCTCAGGCCTGTGTGTGTGTTTTATATTTGGAATATGACTGAGGCCGGAGTCAAAGGGTCATTCACACTCTGACCACGTCACCACGGCTCTCTGAGATATGACCACTGCGTTACCACGGCAACCGGCGGTTATCAGAGAGCGCACCACAGGCGGCCATCTATCTCCTATCTGAACAAGACAACAGCCTTGATCTTCTCTTCAAACAGAGCTGGAGGAGAGGAGTGGCAGAGACCCAGATCAGCAACAGTGCCGTCTGTATACAGACGATATCACACAAACAATAGAGCTTCTATCACATGTCACAGGGAATCACAACAGCGGCCAGTCAGGAAACCCTGGCAGAAGCTTCAGCACGACTGAATCTGTCCAGAAAACCCAAAACCTACGTTCATTTTTCCATCATTTATACAACATTAAAACAACATTGATCTCTGAAATCATAGATAGATCACTGAATTAATCCCAGGGCGAAATTAAAATATTACAGCAGCACAATAAGACCAAAGAACGATAATTAAAAGCAAAAAAATATCATAAACAGGATGCGAGATATAGGATATATAACAGTATAAAGATATAAGATTTATAATAAACATAAAATGTGAAATGTACAGATGTAACAGGTAAAAAGCACAAATATTATTCAGGTAATTGTGCAATAATGAATTGCACTACAGGAATATCTGAACCAGTAGTAATAGTGAATTTACTATATTACTATTAACTTTAATTGTAAACATAGAATATAACATTTTAAACAAATATATGATTTGATCTGTGCACATCGATTTTACATTTATTCAACTTTGATTCAATGTTAAGCATATATTTATTTATTTATTTATTTTTTTTTGTGTCTACCACCCCCCCTTTTCAGAGGACCAATCTTTATTAGTGTTAATACAGTGTTATATTAGATACACAATAATATAAGAAAAATATATTACGCAAAAAAGGGGGGAACGGATGGGGAAAACAGAAAAGATAAAAAAGAGAGAAGAAAAACAAAAAAAACAGGGTTCTTACACCATTTTAAAAGTCAAATTTAATGCTTTTTAAGACCTTGATAAATATAATTTAAGACCTCAAAAATGTATTCAGAATTTTTTTTGGGAAAAAATAATTTATTAATGTATTAGAAACTAACATTAATTCACACCTTGGTAACATAGCTAGCTAGCCGCTAAAGCTAGCTAGCTCTCCACTAACCTTAGTTCTCTCCTCAGTAACATTAGATAGCTTGCAGCTAATGTTAGCTAGCTCTCTGTTAACCTTAATTCTCTCCTCAGTAACGTAGCTAGCTCACCTTAATGTTAGCTAGCTCTCCACTAACCTTTGTTCTCTCCTTGGTAATGTAGCTAGCTTGATGCTAATGTAAGCTAGCTCTCCGTTAACCTTAATTCTCTCCTCGGTAACGTAGCTAGCTTGCCATTAGAATGCTAGCTAGCTCTCCACTAACCTTAGTTCTCTCCTCAGTACCATTAGCTAGCTTGCAGCTAATGTTAGCTAGCTCTCCACTAACTTTAATTTTCACTTTAGTAACGTAGCTAGCTCGCTGCTAATGTTAGCTAGCTCTCCATTAACCTTAGTTCTCTCCTTGGTTATGTAGCTAGCTTGCCACTAATATTACAGCCAATTTATAGTACATTTAAGACAATTTAAGACCTTAATTACCAGGATTTAATGTAAGATATTTTAAGACTTTTTTAAGGAACCGTGGGAACCCTGAAAAAGACAAATATAAAGGAACAACAACAATTTATTAATTTACGGTTTGTATTAAACTTCACTTGGTTGGTTGATTTAATTGGTTGGTTATTTAACATATTCTCTCTCTCTCTTGCCATCTATTTTTTCTCCCACTCTCTCTCTCTCTCTCTCTCTCTCTCTCTCTCTCTCTCTCTCTCTCTCTCTTTCAGAATCTAAAAGATAAAAAGTGATGGCTCGACCGGCTGGGTTCTGACACTGCAGTTTCTTCAGTAATGCTTCTCTAATTGTTTTTCAGAAAGCACTTTCATCATCTGCAATTTAGCAAAACAATAGACCAGCAGAACCCCTCCTCCATCCATTCCCTCCATCCCCCCGTCTTAAAGCACTCTGCTGTCTGAATCGATCAGAGCTGTATAATAGGACCTGTCTGCTGGACTTTAATGGCCAATCGCACAGAAAGAAAGAATCCAGACAAACTGAGTTTTCTCTATTTTCCAGAATTCATCCTCTCACAGTCAGACACCTCACAACATCCTGTCTGACAAGAGACCACATTTAAAGCACTATTATAATTATTACATTTATAAATACACTGACTGGCCAAAAACAAAAAGTCAGAAAAGTAAAAAAAAGCAAATGATGTGTTGGTTGGTTGATGCAGCAGTTGGTCTGCAGGTTTAGGTTCAGCAACAGTATGTGCTGAAAGAATGAGGTCAGCTGACTACCTGAATATACTGAATATAGACCAGCTTATTCCTGAATCAATGGATTTTGATATTTTTTCTTCATATTCCAAGATAAGACAATATCAGGATTCGTGGTGCTGGAATTGTGAAAGAGTTCAGAGTTCAGGGAGCATGAGATCATCATTTATCATTTTCACACATGGATTGAGAGAGAGTTCACCACAGAGTCCAGATCTTAACCTCATTGAGAATCTTTGGGATGTGCTGGATGGAGAAGAGCTGCTTTGTGCAGTGGTCAGACTCTACCATCATCAATGCTGCTGCAAGATCTTGGTGAAAAATTAATCCAGCAACACTGGATTTAAATAAATAAATCTTGATGTTGCAAAAGCTTATCGAAACAATGCCACAGTGACTCAGTGTTTAAAGAGCTGAAAATCGAAATCACATACCGTAATTGCCAGAAACACAGTCCAAATAGCAGCCTGAGAGAGGCCAGACCCGTTTACAGTAATTACCCCGATATTTCTCAGAAGGGGATTCAAAGTTGGCCAATCTGGCAACCCTTTCAGAAAGAGGATGCTGAGTTTACTTACTGATAAATCACGTAACATAATATTCTGTAGGCCTTAAATATATATATAGTCACTAGTAGTTCAATTCCTGTCTAAATGGAAAACGGAATGAATTAGGGATGGAAAAAAAATAGTAATTAGCCATTATGCAGTATCTTTTTTTAATATATTTTTTACTTTTATACTATTTATCTATATATTTTGTATTTATTTATATATACAGATCACTTTAGTTTCTGAGTCAGTTTCTTTGATTTTGCTATTTATATGTTCATGTTTGAGTAAAATGGACATTGTTGTTTTATTCTATAAACTAAAGACATTTCTCCTAAATTTCAAATAAAAATATTGTTATTTAGAGCATTTATTTACAGACCACGAGAAATGACTGAAATTATAAAAAAGATGCAGAGCTTTTAGACCTCAAATATTGCAAAGAAAACAAGTTCATATTCATAAATCAATATTTGGTGGAATAACGCTGGGGTTTAATCACAGTTTTTTTTCATGCATCTTGGCATCATGTTCTCCTCCATCAGTCTTACACACTGCTTTTGGATAACTTTATTTTAGCTGCTTTACTCCTAGTGCAAAAATTTAAGTAGTTCAGCTTGGCTTGATGGCTTGTGATCACCCATGCAAACCAGTCTATATATATTCTGTATTATTATGCCGTGTGATTGATATTTGTTGTGTTTGTTGTGTCTGTTGGACCAAAGGAAGAATAGCTGTTATTGCGATTATTGCGAATGAGGATCCAAATAAAACAATTAAACAACAATAAAATAATTAGTTTGTATTTCAGATTTTTTTTTTTTTGGCATTTCTGGTAAAAATATTTATTTATTTATTTTTTTAATTAGTAATTAGCATCAGCAATGGGAATCTCCTCACTTCTACCAATTAGTGATGATGGATCCAAACGAAACTAAAACTACCTCTCACTCCTGAGTAACGCAGCTCTAACAGAGTATCGACCCACCGAGCAGCTCTGCTGTCACAACACTGACTAACCAACACATGTTCCAGCAAAACATCCTGATGTAAAAGCTGAAGAAGCAGCATAACCAATCCATTACTTACACAAGAGTCAGCAGTGAGTCAGCACAACACAACACACACTGCCTGAGCCATAGCAAACACCTCCTCCGATGTACACACACACACACACACATGGCTTCAGTTGCAGGGGCAGATCCCTTCTTAACCAATCTCAGAGACACGTGAGCAGGGGCAGTGGTGCTTGATTGACACCTGCAGTCCACAGTGAGGTAAATATAGCAATAAACACACACACACACACACACACACATAGTTCCATGCATTGGAAAATATATAGACACTAGGGGTGGGCAATATGGCTCTAAAATAATATCACAATATTTCAGGGTATTTTTGCGATAACGATATACTTGGTGATATAGGAAAACTAAAATAATTAATTAATTTCAGGAATATAGTATAATAGTATAACAGTATAATCATAATGTGGCAAAATAAATAATATAACATAAAATAATATAATGCAGCAAAAAATATTACAGAATATTTAGTGCATGAATATAAACTGCAAACTAAAATAATTATACAATAAATACACCTAAAGCTTCACAGTAAATAATAGACTAGTTTTAAGACAGAAAATATGGATTTTTTTTTATTAGAAAACAGTAATTCAGTAATATTTAACTAGCAGTTAGTAATAGTTTTATGTAAGATAATTTTTTTAATGATTTTAGTTTTCATTCAATTTTATTTAATGAGTGGGTTTTACTTGTATTATTGGTATAACAGTGCATGAATTCAAGCCAAACTGGGAGCCACAGTTTGGTGCACATTCACCCATTAAAAGGACAAAATATACTAGGGCTGCACGATATATCGTTTAAGCATCGTCAGCGCAATCTTTGCAATAGTCACATTGCAGGACATGTGATGCTATTAAATCAAACATGTCATGTTTTATGTTTTGATGTTTTGATTCTTGACACAAAAAGTAGATACACAGCGCTGTCTCTGTGTCTGTGTGAGTGACAGGCTGCTGCTGCCTGAGAAGGGTGAGGGGGAGGTGGAGCGTGTGAATGTACGTGTTGAAAGCTGTGCACCTCAGTCCAGCACAGTTTTGCTGAAATACAGATATTTCCGGTTACAGCTGAATTCATGCTTTTAATCACCCCCCCCCCCCAAAAAAACGCTCTTATTTAGCTTTTAAAAAGACATTTAAATGCCCGATTAAAGGGCTGATTACTGTTGTTTTGCTGTTTTCCTCAGGTTTTGAGTTGAGCTCGGTGCTGACTCAGCTTTTGATTGGTCCGGACGCGAGACAGAGTGCGGGGCTGGTGACATCATGGGCCCTGAGATCCCATATTTTTTAAAAATTGTCAAAAAATATCTATATATATATTACATTTTTTTAAATTATAGTTGAAACTGGACCTTTTACTAAATATTCACCAAAGTTTGGATTTAAAAAGTCCCTGCTTTGATCTATCTGACCTATTTAAGAAATATCTGATTCCTGTTCGTAGTTTTTCTACTAAAATGTGCATGTTTGACTGACAGGCCTTTGCTGTGCAGCAGAATTAAATAGAGTACAGCAGTGGGAGAAATGAATGACTTCACCGCTGCTACATGTGTAGGTGGTGCTGTTCATGCTGATGCGTCCGTCACTCCCTGAAAGCATTCTGCTTATGTGAGCAGTTGCCAGAAATACAACCACCCCGGGAGAAATGTAGAGAAATATATCTGTCATTTATTGCTTATTGGAACGTTATTGATGGGGCTAAAGTTGTGCACGTGTGCCGCATGCACGATTAGCCTACTTGGAAAGAAAACATGGGTTCAGGTTCCCTGGGGCAACATCCATTCAGAACGTCAGGGAATGTATAATAGCGGTGTGTGTGTGTGTGTGTGTGTGTGGACACACACACACACACACACACACATACACACACAAGTTCCAGAATATATTTAGCAGGAGGGACCCACATTTACACAAACACACATACACATATATATATACACACACACACAGGCAGAGCCAGGGTCACCAAGGAGTTGCTTTGGTGAACACTGTGACCGGTTGCCATGGAAAAACAGGCGGCTCCATAAGAACAGGCTGGAGGGCGGGAGAACAAACCTCTCTAGCTCTTTCTCTCTCTGCTGTAAAACGTTTTTTAAACATCTGCTGCTGCATTATCAGGAAGATCAGAGTGGATTTTGTGCATTTCGCACATTTCTGCTTATTTACTGACTTCAAATTTAAGAAAACAACAGCCTGAATCTATGGTAGGCAGTATGATCATATAATACAAACTCATTGACTCACAAAATACCTAAATAGAGCACCCAGATTGCTGCAAAACAGGCAGATATGTAAATGATTACAAGGTGTAGCCAAGGTGTAGACACTGGGGCCCAATCCAATTTCTCTTTTGCACTTTTCCCCCTTGTTTTAGAGTGTAATCCTCCACCCCCTAAAAAATTGGGACAACCTGATACAGATATAGCTACTACAGCAGTGGAGCGATAAAGTTCAGCAACCTAACTGCTGCTCGCTAACTACTGTATTTTTTTGCACTATAAGGTGCACTTAAAATCCTTTCATTTTCCCATAAAATCGTAAATCCGTCTTTTAATCCAGTGAGCCTTATGTGTGAAACTAGACGTTCATTGATAGTGTGCCTTACAATATAGTGCAACTTATAGTGCGAAAAATATGGTAGATAACTTTAGAGCTTTTTTAGTACGTCTTCAGAAAGGTGGCAGGTGATGCAGCAATAAATTATTATTACCATTTTCATTTCTTAATTCCTCTGTAATGGGGAACTGAAATAATTAGCTTATATTACATAATATTTCTAATTCTGTTTTTCTATTCCACCTTAAATGCTGCAGCCTCTGCCATCTGTTGCACCATTTAAGGTGGAACCGGAAAGTTAGCTAGCTAACTGTAAACTAACTGTACTAGCATGTTTTTATGCTTTTTATAAAAAAAGTGGCCATGAAACATTGAAACTACACATTAAACTATGGTACTTCCTGTTGAAAAAAAAATGTATTTGTAATTGTAATTGTACTTAAAACATACTGAGAAATGTCTAAGTATGCTGCAAATATACTAACAGATTTTTTTTACTTACTTAAAATATATTTAAAGTACATTAATATTATGTTTTCATCAAATGTTTAAAAGTAAACTTTGATCATACTTTTAAAAAAAGTACAATATAGTGTATTTAAACTATTAAAGTACAACATTTTTTAGGAAGTAAATTAAATTACTACTACTAATTTAAAAATTAAAGTAAATACATAAAGTAAATTTTTAACAAACTAAAAAGTCTTGCTACATAAAATTCCCCTCAGATGCGTAAATCTTTTTGTAGATAAGCATCAACATAAAGATCCTTAGTTAAAGTTGCCAACCAGTTATATACACATATACACTGCTCTATACTTGTTCTACACACACAGTGGTGCATAAACACACACTATATACTATATAACACACTCACTACCAACAAACTGTCACATATAGGCATAATAACACATTTTAAGTAAAGTCACTTTATGCACTACCTACCAGATGATCGAGGATGGACAGGTGGAAGTCCAGCATGCACATCCTCACAGGCTGGACCAGAGCTTTTTGCAGGCTGAAGCCCGAGCCTGACTCCATCTCTACCCAAACTGGAGACACCCAACTGGGCTACAGATTAGACCACAAAACCCTCAAAAAAGAAAGTTCCAGAAACTCGTTTTCTCAGGATTTCCTCAAAATAGTTCCTCAAAAGTTAGGTTCTCCTTTCTGGCTCTCACTCAGCTGGTATTTTACTAAGATGTTTCCTCAGTGACTTCTATATTCATATATATTTTTCTTTAGCGGTTCCTCAGAAGTTCTCAGAATGAAGAAATTACATCCACTTTTTTATATAGAATTTCCTCAGAATCTTCTCAGTTTAAATATATTTTTAATTCTCTGTTTCTCAGGCTCCTCTCAGCATGTTATCTATATGTTACAGGGAATAATACAGCTGAAAGAGAAGTGAGGAGAAAGTTTTCTCATTAAAAACATCTTCTCATTGTGTCCTCAGTGTTTTTCAATGTCTTTTTAATGTATCTCAGTATATTCTCAGTGTATTCTCAGACTTTCAGTGCAATCTCTGTGTCTCCTCAATGTCTCCTCATTGTCCTATCAGTATTTTCTCAGTATCCTCCAAAAGTCTTCTCAGTGTGACCTCAGTGTCTCCTTAGTGTCTCTTCAGCGCTATCAATAGGTCTCCTCAATGTCTTCCTAGTACTTTCATAGTATCTCCTCAGTGTTTTCTCAGTGTCTCCTAAGCGTCTCTCGAGGGTCTCTTCATCGCTATCTCCGGCACTACTCAATGTCTTTTCAGTGTCTCCTCATTGTCCTCTAAGTATTTTCTCAGTGTCCTCCAAAAGTTATCTCAGTGTGACATCAGTGTCTCATCAGTGTCTCTTCAGCGCTATCTATAGGTCTCCTAAATGTCTTCCTAGTACTTTTACAGTATCTCCTCAATGTTTTCTCAGTGTGTCCTTAGTATCTTCTCAGTGTCACCTCAAAGTCTCCCAAGCGTCTCTTGAGGGTCTCTTCAGCGCTATCTCTGTGTCTCCTCAATGTCTCCTCAGTGTCTTCTTATTGTCCTCTCAGGATTTTCCCAGGTTCACCAAATGTCTTCAGTATCACCTCAGTGTCTCATCCGTGTCTCCTTAGTGTCTCTTCTGTGCATTCTCAGTGTCTCCTTAATATTTTCTCAGTGCCCACAGTATCTTTTCAGTGTCACCTCAGTGTCTTATCAGTGTATCCTTAATGTCTTCTCAGTACCTTAAACAGTTTCTCCTCAATGTTTTCTCAGTGTCTCCTCACTGTCCTCTCAGTATTTTCTCACTGTACTCCAAATGTCTTCAGTGCTTTCTCAGTGTCTCCTCATTGTCTTTTTAGCACCTTCAGAGTATCTTCTTAATGTTTTCTCAGTGTGTCCTCAGTATTTTCTCAATGTCTCCTAAGCGTCTCCTGAGGGTCTTCCTAGTTTCACAGTGTCTCCTCAGTATCTTCTCAGTGTCGTCTCATTGTCCTCTCAGTATTTGTTCAGCACTTTTGCAGTGTCTCCTCAGTGTTTTCTTGTTTCCTCTTAGTGTTTTCATGGTGTTAGAGGCAACACTGGAGGCGTGAGAGAAATAAGGAAAGACGTACTGTGGATATCAGTCCTCCACTGCTCGTCTTTTATCTCTCCCTCTCTTCCTCTCGCTCTGAGGCTCCTTCGTTCCTCTGCTGCTGCGTTTCAGTGTTATTATGCTTGAAGGGAGGTGAGAGAGAGACGGGAGACGTCTGGGTCGCTGAGCTTCTTTCTCTCGTTCTGAGCTCGTCTCGCTACTACTGTGCACACTTATTGGCAAGCCTAGTCTTGTCTATGGCATTGTAACACACACACACACACACACACACACACACACACACACACACACACACACACACACAGGCAACATGCTGTCAGAATACCAGCCTCCAGGAATGTAGGGTGAAGGAGGAGTGAAAAAGCAGGTATTCAAAACACACATATACACACACACACACACACAAACACAAACACACACACCACACACACTTTGGACTTCAGTCTGTGTGTTAACAACAGGGCCGAGACAACATTCAAATTAAGAGAATTTATGATTGTATGAGCTATAAAGGTATAAAGGTAATAATAAACCATGGTGCATGTCTGTGTGTGTGTGTATTTAAGTGTGTGTGTGTGTGTGTGTGAATTAAATTACAAAAGCTGCCCAAAATATATAATATATAAAAAAGCCTAAAAAGCTCATAAAGTGGTAAATGTTTATCTTATATTGTATTAAACTCATTCATTGTTCTATTTTGTTGGCAATACTTCGCTACAGAGACTAGAACAGCAATGGCTGCAGCTTAAAGTATATTAATGCATTTATTAAAAGAGGTGTCCACAAACATTTGGACAGGTAGTGTAATAAAAAGGGGTTTTCCTGTGATTCTGAAACTCTGGATCTGATGCCGAGTCACTGCTGTAGGAGGAGATTAGGATTGCATGCAACAGGTGATGACTACATTTTTTATTTCAGTCCGGCTGCTCCCGTGAGCATGTCCTGAATCAGCCTAAAACTAGCTGATTCTGAGCTCCTGGCTGATCCTGGATCTGTACAGTAATCCCAATAAAAGCTGGAGGAAAAAACAAGACGAGAAAAAATGTCTAGAAGGAGATGGAGCTGTCACTGTGTCTGTGTCTTTGCTATCTAAATGATGGGAAAAGTACAACTTGCACAGCTGGTAACTTGCAAAAAGCAATGCACTAATTAATCACAGGTGTGTTTTGGCCTTGCTCATCATTCCCTTTGAGAGCCAGGTGCTCTCTGACTTTGGCAAATTGCTATTTTAACAGCGCAAAAAATCTTGGACGTGTCCACCTCTTCTCAGTAAAGTGAACTGACCCTTTCGTTCACTCTGTGAAAGAGTGTGAGCAGCTCATTTACAGGAACAGCAATGTTATTTGATTTAGTACTTTGTTTATTGTTGTACATGTGTTGGGGATACGGCTGTGATAATTCACTGCCAAGATAGCAATAAACATCTGCCTGTTGACACCTGTGTAGCAAATTAGCAATGCGGCAGAAATGTACCTAAACACACCTCGTTTACAGACCTCCACGCCCATCAGTGTAGATATATTAAGAAGCGCTGTTTCCATTTTTTAAGATAGCAATGAGCATTGCAACGTGCCTTGTGCAGGGTGTAAAATAGGGCCCTTTATGTTGATTGACTACAATGTTTTATCAAAAACTGCTAGACTCCTCCCATAATAAACTCTCCACTCAGATCTCTAACTAATTACCCCACATCTCTCTCAGTCCATTTAAAAGACCAGCAGATCGACACAACAGCTCAGAACTAACGTAGACTGAAGGATGAACGACACGAGAGGAAGAGTAAAGAGGAGAAAGAGACAGAAAGAGAAACAGCAGGAATAATCAGACGGCTGGATTACAGCAGGGACTGAGGGAGACGCATTAGAATTCAGGAGACGAGATGCTTCACTGTTACCATCGAAACCAGAGAACAGCGGGCAGACGGAGAGAGAGAGAGAGAGAGAGAGAGAGAGAGAGAGAGGGTATAGCAGGAGGGAGAGAAGAAAGAAAAGAGGTAGGGAGAGAGTGAGGGAAAAAGGTATAGCAAAAGGAAAAAAAAGAAAGAAGAAAGGGAGGGACAGAGAGAGATAGAGAGAGAGACAGAGACAGAAAGGAAGAGAGGTGGAGAAAGAGAGTGAGGGGAAAAGGTAAAGCAAAAGGAAGAAAAAGAAAGAAGAGAGGGAGGGACAGAGAGAGATAGAGAGAGAGACAGAGACAGAAAGGAAGAGAGGTGGAGAAAGAGAGTGAGGGGAAAAGGTAAAGCAGAACGGAGAGGAGAAAGAATAGAGGGAGGGAGAGAGAGAGAGAGAGAGAATGAGGGGAGAAAAGGTATAGCAGGAGGGAAAAAAGAAAGAAGAGAGGGAGGGAGAGAGAGATAAATGAAAGCAGAGAAAAACAGTTAGACTTTTGAGAAAGAGAGAGATAATCAGAGATAAATAAAAGATGAGAAAAACAGTAAGATTGTTGAGAAAGAGAAAGAAATAGAAATGTAAAGAGAGACAGACAGAGAATAAGAGAAGAGGAGGAGGAAAAGAAAAATGGAAGGAGAAAAAGAGTAAAAGAGAGATGGAGAAAGAGAGTGAGGTGAGGGTAGGAAAAGATATAGCAGGACGTAGAGAATAAAGAGAAGAGTGAGGGAGAGAGAGGGAGAGAGATAAATAAAAAGAGAAAAGAGATAAAGAGATAAATAAAAGAAGAAAAAAACAGTAAGTCTTGACATAAAGAGAGAAATAGTAAGAAAAAGAGAGAGAGAGATTGAGAGAGAAAAAGAGAGAGAGAAAGGAGGAGAACATAAAGAGTAAAAGACAGATGGAGATGTAGAGAGAGAGATAGAGAGTAAGGGGAAAGGGTATAGCAGGAGGAAGAGAAGAAAGAAGAGAGGGAGCGAGATATTAAGAGATAAATAAAAGAAGACAAAAAACAATACGTCTGTGGAGAGAGACAGACAGATAGAGAAAGAGAATAGGAGGAGAACAAGATAAATGGAAGGAAAAAGAAAGTAAAAGAAAGCTGTGAGCTGAATGTGAAGAAAGGAGGAAGAGGAAGAGGAAGAGAGTGAAAGTGTCTGTCAGGAGAGAGGAAGGTCAGTGAAGGACAGGAAAATCCTCTTCCTCCTCCTGATGACGCTAAACAACCAATCAACAACCAACCCTGCTCCCAGCGTCCACAAAACAGGACATGACCTTTCACCTTTTCACTGACGACCTTACACGATGCCCAGCGGGTAAACATGAATAATAAAAAAAACGATATATATTTTATGTTTATTTAGGTTTAGTATTCTAATGTTATATAGAGTTAATTACAGGTAGACACTCTCACTAAACACTGACTTTATTCTTTATGTTTATTTGGGTTTAGTATTCTAATGTTATATAGAGTTAATTACAGGTAGACACTCTCACTGATCACTGACTTTATTATTAATATTTATTAGGGTTTAGTATTCTAATGTTATACTGAGTTAATTATAGATATACACTCTCACTGATCACTGACTTTATTATTAATGTTTATTTGGGTTTAGTATTCTAATGTTATATAGAGTTAATTACAGGTAGACACTCACACTGATCACTGACTTTATTATTAATGTTTATTTGGGTTTAGTATTCTAATGTTATACAGAGTTAATTATAGATATACACTCTCACTGATCACTGACTTTATTATTAATGTTTATTTGGGTTTAGTATTCTAATGTTATATAGAGTTAATTACAGGTAGACACTCACACTGATCACTGACTTTATTATTAATGTTTATTTGGGTTTAGTATTCTAATGTTATACAGAGTTAATTATAGATATACACTCTCACTGATCACTGACTTTATTATTAATGTTTATTTGGGTTTAGTATTCTAATGTTATATAGAGTTAATTACAGGTAGACACTCACACTGATCACTGACTTACTAGCATTTAGTATATACTATTTACTATTATAGATTATAGATATTATAGCTGTGTCACAGCAGAGACACACCTGTCCACTTAAACTCAACACAGACCTACATTTACTTTTCATCAACTCAATCAGATGAACACACACACACACACACACACACACACACACAAACACACACACACACACACACCTAAACAGGAACAAGCTGTCCACGTTTAGTATATGGGAGTGCTATATGTGTCAGCAGTGTGACAGGAAATGGCAGGTGTGTGTGTGTGTGTGTGTGGTCAAAAATACATGTCATGGCCAAGTCATATGTGGATATGTGTGTTGCACTATATGTCTCTATATCTATGGACACCCCTTCTAAAAAATGCATTGAGCTTTTGTTGCTAAATGCAATCAAATTTTCACAGCAAATGTTTTAAAATCTAGTAGAAAGCCGTCTCTGGACAGTAGGGCTGCACGATATATATCGTTTAAGCATCGTAACTGTGATATGCGATGTCACTTAAGGCAATTAAATCAAACACGTCATGTTGCAATGTTTTAATTCAATGTTTAATTGACACAAGAAGTAGATACACAGCTCTGTCTCTGTGTCTGTGTGAGTGACAGACTGCTGCTGCCTGAGAAGTGTGAGAGGGGGAGGAGGAGCGCGGTAACCGCATGGCCTCCATCATCCACATGGTTGGGCACGTGCTTGTAAACGTGAGCACGTGTGGAAAGCTGTGCACCTCAGTCCAGCACAGTTTAGCAGTGCAGATATTTCCAGTTACAGCTGAATTCACGCTTTTAATCCCAGAAAAACAAACGCTCTTATTTACCTTTTAAAACGTCATTTAAATGCTGATTAAAGGGATGATTACTGTTGTTTTGCTGTTTTCCTGGGTTTTGAGTTGAGCTCGGCACTGACTCAGCTTTTGATTGGTCCGGACATGAGACGTCATGGGCCCTGCATTGTTTAATATTGTGATATTCATCGTCGAAAAAAGAACATTTGCAATGTAACTTTTTTCCAAAATCGTGCAGCCTTAATGGACAGTAGAGACAGTTACTCCAACAAAAGCTGGATACTTTTTTTTTTAAATGATCATGTATAACAGAAGGCCTCAATTCTTCACTTTAAAGTCACATGATCTGATGAAACAGTTTCATGTTTATGTTGTTGGTGTTTTTTTATTATTTTTTTTTTATTACCCACAACTGGAATAAGGTAATTTCACTGAAACAACAAAATGTCTATGATTTCATCACCCTTGAGGGTTTGGTCCAAACACACACACACACACACAAACACACACACACGCACAGCCATATAATCACCTCCATCTGTATATGACATCACTGTTTCAAAACGCAGCTCTTGATATTAAGTAGAAATCTGAGCTCATTCTGGCAGAGTGCTGCACTAAAGCCGAGCGCATGTGTTCAGATGATGAGCTCACGCTGTTTAACCAGCTTTATCACAAACTGCCCGCTTTTTCTCTCGCCTACAGTCCGGATAAGAGAGGAATATGATACAGCACAGCGATCAGAAGCTGGTTTTAATATAACTGGCGGATGAGAATCACAAACCATGTACTTTAATTACAGTAGAGATACTCAAGGTAAAACACAACTCCAGCAAAAGTAGAAGTTTTACCTTTATTTTTTATTTATTGATTTAATCTTTAATTATCAAGGAGGTCCTTTGAGATTAAAATCTCTAATTCGAGGGAGACCTTAATGAGACCTTATCATACACCCTGTGCATGACGTGTCACGATGCTCATTGCTATCTTACAACCCGTCAACAGTCTATATTTACGGCCATTAAAATAGCATTAGAGTTTAGGAATAAATTTACACTGATGGGTGTGGTGGTC
The DNA here is from genome assembly GCF_023375975.1 of Astyanax mexicanus. Classification (NCBI taxonomy): domain Eukaryota; kingdom Metazoa; phylum Chordata; class Actinopteri; order Characiformes; family Acestrorhamphidae; genus Astyanax; species Astyanax mexicanus. The sequence goes on from NC_064424.1 coordinate 45,511,351, forward strand.
TGGAAGTGAGGTGTGTTCAGGTAAATATATGGCGTGTTTCTATCTTGGCGGCAGGAAACACAAGTGCTCCACTGACTGATTAAAACCCTGACAACAGTGCCTCCTCTTTACACACACACAAATAAACGCACTGCAACACACAAATCCACCATACCAAAGACACAACAACACGCCAAATATCCAGCTGCGCGATCCGCAATTGACCAGTTCTGACAGAGAGCTAGAATTCAGCACAACACCTGACAAACAAAGCAATTATTAATTTGAAGTGTAGAGACAGACTCCGCCCACATAGCTGATGAAGACGACAGTTTGTAGCACTAAAGTTATTTAGTTTGTTCACTAAACTAAAATGCAGTGTGAAACAGAAACTATACGGATCTAATGTAGGAAAATACAATGTAACAAAGACATGAACCCTAGTGTGGACTCTGGTCCAGACATTCAGATATGTGTGTGTGTGTGTGTGTGTGTGTGTGTGTGTGTAGCAGTGTACACAGTATAATGGAAAACACCAGCAGAGACAGAAGGCTAATTAGATTAGTGTGAGGAAGATAATAGAGGAGATACAGCATGCTGTGCATGACACAACCAATATGCCTATACGTGAGTGAGCATGGGTGTGTGTGTGTGTGTGTGTGTGTGTGTGTGTGTGTGTGTGTGTGTTTGTGTGTAAGTAAAAGAAAGAAAGAGAGAGAGGGCGAGAGGAAAATTAACTCGGACTTAATGAGGCCCAGGAAAAGATCATCAATCTGCATGCATTAATGAGCCAAAACTTCCCACTCCAGCAACAATGAGATCACAAACGCACATACATACTGTGTGTGTGTGTGTGTGTCTGTGTGTGTGTTCGTTCATCCTCATTGTTGATGAGTGTGAAAAAAAAGAGGATGCCTCATATCCCATATGAACATGTGTATAACAAGTACAGTGTACACTGTAAATTTAATATTAATATTTAAATATTAAAGACTATATTAAAGCTATATAGAAACATCCGCACATTTTTCCGTAGATACAATCTTTTATATATATACAGCTCTGGAATAAATTAAGAAACCACTTTAGTTTCTGAATCAGTTTCGCTGATTTTGCTATGTATAGGTTTATGTTTGAGTAAAATAAACATTGTTGTTTTATTCTATAAACTACAGACAACATTTCTCCCAAATTACAAATAAAAATATTGTAATTTAGAGCATTTATTTGAAGAATGAGAATGAGAAATGGCTGAAATAACAAAAAAGATGCAGAGCTTTCAGACCTCAAATAATGCAAAGAAAACAAGTTCATATTCATAAAGTTTTAAGAGTTCAGAAATCAATATTTGGTGGAATAACCCTGGTGGTTTTTAATCACAGTTTTCATGCTTCATCTTGGCATCATTTTCTCCTCCACCAGTCTTACGCACTGCTTTTGGGTAACTTCATGCTGCTTTACTCCTGGTGCAAAAAATCAAGCATGTGCCCAAGCCCTGTCTTGTCATTAATGCTCCTATATGTGTCTCATTTGTAACACAGCCCCCTTGTTATCCTCTCCAGGTGTTTCTTGTCTGTCTGTGTATATAGTTAGCCCCTTTGTTTCAGTGTTGCTTTCTTTGCTCTTGTGCATTTTGTTGACAACTCATGTTTGTCCTCATTCTTTTTGTTTTGTTAGTTCTTTCAGCTTGTGTTTGTTTAATATCAGTTTTTTTGGTTTCTAGATTTATTTGTTTAATAAATATGACTTGCATTTACATCCGTTTCTGAGTTAAAGCTCTACATACTGTGACAGAGGTTAGAAAAAGTTCACATACAATGAGTTATGGCTATTATACAACGGTTGGACACAGATCATCTAATATTTCTACACAAGCCTGACAAAACAAAGTCTGTCTGTGTGTGTGTGTGTGTGTGTGTGTGTGCATGTGTGTGTGTGCTGACTGCCAGTAAGAAAAACAGGTCATTTTAGCAGCTGCAGAAGTCCCCTTACTCTCCCTTATTACGCAACAGCTTTCAGTCGGACTCCTTCCCTCCCAGAACCTCAATCTCAATCACACACTGATCAGCCTGCATCAGATCAATTATAGCATATAAAAATACATATATGCAACGTATAAAAGAATATACACATGCTTACACACAGACAGAACTGTAATAGGTACTCAAAATACTGAAAATAAACTCTCTAAATTAACTGGCAGTAGGCCTTTCACAATAAAAAAAAATTGTGGACGATATATTGTCCCAGAAATTATTGTGATAAACGATATTATTGTCATTTTAAGACCAATAAATGCCACACCACTGACATAATGATAATATAATAGCATAGCAAAGCAATTACACACACACACACACACACACACACACATATATATATATATATATATATATATATATTTTTTTTTTTTTTTCTTCACCAGCTGCTGTCCACAGCCACAGTCATTTTCCAGCAGGACTTATTGAGATGCACTAGTATACATCCTTCCCCGGACATCCCAATGCCTTCCCTTTAAAACTGTAATTCCTGCTTATTTATCTTTTAATAAAGGGGTTTGTGCAGCCTGAATAATAAATACACACACACACACACACACACATATACACACATATATACACACACACACATTTATATGGAGGTTTGTGCCATCTGCTGGTGAATACAGGTAAGTGCGCTGTGTGCCCGGTCAGTGTGCCAGCTCTTTTGTGAGCTCTGGAGAACTCAGACCACGCTGTTCCTGCAGGAGCTCACTAACAAAGACACTCAGATCCAGCGCTCTGATTGGTACAGGAGACTGGTGATGAGAGAGAGAGAGAGAGAGAGAGAGAGAGAGAAAGAAAAGAAAGAACTAAAAGCACAGAAGTAATAAATGATTAGTTGGAGATAGAAAAGGAAAAAACAGGATAAAGAAAAAAGAGAACGAAAGAAATGGAAAGAAATAAAAGAAATAGAGAGAAAAAGCAAAAAGCAAAAAAAAACAAGATTATCAGACAGTGAGGAGAGGACAGAGAGAAATAAAGGAATTAATGCAAAGAAGGAATGAATGATGAGTTAACAAAAGATGACAAACAGGAAAAACAATTAGAGAAAATGAAAAGAAAGGGAAAGAAGTAGACAGAACTGAGATAAAAAGACAGCTAAACAGAAAGTGAGAGGGAGAGAGCAAGAGAGAAAATCCAAAACAATGTAATAGACCTATTAAAAGAAAAAAGAAAAATAGATGAAAAATTAGAGGTAAGAGAGAACAAGAAAATAAAAGAAATAGAGAGAGTAAAAACAAAGAGAGAGAATGAGAAAAGAAAATGAGAAATATAACAAGACAGAGAGAAAGAAAAAAAGAAAGAAAGAAAGAAACCGAAAGCACAGAAGGAATAAATAATAAGTTATAGAGAGAGAAGAAAACTGGATAAATGGAAAAAGAAAGAAAAGAAATGAAAAGAGGAACAGAGACCTAAGATCAAAAGACAGCTAAAAAGATAAAGAGAGAGAGAGAGAGAGAGAGAATACAAAACAAGGTACGATTTAAGGTAAGAAAACAAGAAATAGAGAGAACAAAACCAAAGAGTGAGAATGAGAAAAACAGATTATCAGAAAGAGAGATTAAAGGAAATATAACAAGACAGAGGTAGAAAGAAATAAAGAAAGAAAGAAAGAAAGAAAGAAAGATGGAAAGAAAGGCTGGAGAGTAAAACAGCACAGAGAGGGGCGAGAGAGTGTTACAGACAGAGAGGCTGAGAGAGAGAGAGAGACAGACGGAGAGAGTTAAAGACAGATAGAGAGACAGATAGACAGATAGAGAGACGGATAGAGCGTCTGGGCCCGATTCCAGTCTCTCCTCTTTCTGCTCCGGAGGTTTTGCCCTGTGCTCTGTTGCCGTAGCAACCGGAGCGCCGGGGCCGTGGGGGGGCAGCCGGAGGACAAATAACAGACAGAGGAAAAAACACATCGCCGAGCTTAACGCTCACCTTTCACCTCCTTCAGCCGTTCACCAGCACAGAACCTCCCAAAACAACCCCACTACAGTACAGTGTGTGTGTGTGTGTGTGTGTGTGTGTGTGTCCTATCAGTACTATTATCACTGGCACTGAGATCAAAGTTAAAGCAGGGAAGCAGTCGAGTGAAAAAATCAATTTTCCATGAGTTTCTCTCTTATAGCAGATGAAGGTGATCAGAAAAGACATGGAGCTAACATGTAATAGAAGCTTATAGCCCACAAATTAGCATGCTGCTAATCATCACACACTCCCCACAAACTGTGAAAGTGTCCAGTAATCCCTAAACCTGTTTTTTCTCACCTAGAAATAATTTAGTCCGGTTAGTTTCGGTTTCACACCGCAGTTTAGTAAATGAAACTTCTCAGGTGCTGTGCCAAATTCTGCCTCCCTGCCAGAATCAGACTCCCACTGCATGCATGTGTGTCACACAGTGGATTCAGTGTTACAGTGTATTCTCAGATTCCCTTTATTTCTGTTTATAAATATATAAATACTTAATATAGGTCTGTGATCTACTCTACTGTTACAAGTATATATAATATTAAAAAAACACTAGGAATTAAAATTAAGGCTTTGGCTTTATTTCCCCTCCGGTATACCAGATGAACCAATATACTGCCCAGCACTACTTCCTCTGATTGGTTCAGCTGATCAAAACTTTGGTTTGGACGGTGCTTTGCGGCACATCTGCAATCTGTTGTACCCATACTGCTGTGTGTTGCACATGCACTTAAAGGAAAGACAGATTTCGGCACAACATCAGTTCTTTTTCTTCTTCTATTGTTTAAAAAAAACATGATCCATTCACACTCAAAAATGATCAACGACCAGCAGAAAAAAGTCAATCTCTCACATTCTGGAGCATTTCCATTTCCATATAGATTCACATTATGTCAAAAAGTCCTAATATTTGTGGACACACCTTGTAATAAATATATTAATCTACCTTAAATTACATTAGTTGATCAGAGATGTACAAATGTACACTGTTCTAATCCCTGTAGAGAAGTCCTCAACCAACAGATTAGGACTTATATAAATAAACATGAACTCTCTCTCTGCCTGCACCATGCCTTATGCTAGCTGTGGGCTGAAGAGCTGTAACCCCCCCCCCCCCCCCCCCCAGCACTGAGCTGTGGAGCAATGGAGCTCCATTAAATACTCTAGTACCTTTGGGATGAGATGCACTGTTACTCCAACAAAAGCAGGAAAAACTGCAATGAATGAGCAGGTGTCCCATTACTTTTGTCCATATAGTGTTTTAATCAGTCACTGTATGATGCACTTTTCTCTAAACATGGACAAAAAAGGACAGAGAAAACAGAGGCCACAAAAAGGCTGCTACTACTGTTTTCAGTTCTGTAGTCTCACACACACACACACACTCACACACACACACACATAAATATTCCTGAACAGCTGGTGTCTGAATTCCCAGCCTGAAGTCTCAGGACACATCCAGGCAGTGAGCTCCAGGCTTTCATGTCTCAGGTTTCCTCCTGCTTTCTGCTGCAGCTTCTCCACTACTGCTGTACGAATTCGGAGACGCTACGTCCACTTTTTCCCAAAAGTGTCCGGACGGGATCATGGAATTGCGTAAATGTCCATGAATTTCACACAAATTTCACGTCAGCTGTTGCTTCTACAGAGTCTGTTTGCCACACATTCTGTTCTTGGATTTTTACAGCATGCCCCTATAAGCCCCGCCCTCTCAGAATCGCAAAATACACTATACGCACAAAAATAACGGGACACCTCCACATCCACTGTTTCTTCTAAAATCAACAGTATTTTAAAAAAATATCCTGTCTTTACTGTCCGGAGTCTGGAGCATTGCTGTGACGATTTGATTGCATTCAGCCATTAGAGTATTAGTGAATCCATTACACTGCTTCCATCTTCAACTCTTCCCATGCAAAATCATAATCATATAACAGGTTCATGTTTGTTTATCTGCTCCAGGGAGTCCTATTCTATTGGCAATACTTCTGTTCTACAGGGACTAGACAAGCTATGTGTGTGTGTGTGTGTGTGTGTGTATGTGTGTGCATTTGCACATCTGTGTTTATCTGCAATGAGTTCATTAGAGGAGGTGTCCACAAACATTTGGACAAATACTGGCATGCCAAATGTCATGGGAGAGGAACTGTTAATGTGCCCTATTAAGAGAGAAAATTAAAAAACAATATTTAATACACTAAAATCAATGGAGGTAAATACAAATAAATACAAATAAAAAATAACTTAAAAAAAAGGAAACAACAAAAATATATAGGATTGTGATTAATTTATAAAAAATGAACAAAGTAGGATACATAAAATGGCATATGTAAAACCAGAATAAGGAGCACAATAACGATATAAAATATATTTGCAAATATATTTTAAATGTACTTAAAAATAGGTTTTAAAAGATTTTAAAACAACCAATAAAATTATTAAAATATTAAACAGAAATAACATGTTAACAATTGAAGCTAAACTTATAATAAATTACTTAATAGGGTAGTCATAATAATAAAAAAAAGTAATATAATATAATATAATAGGTACCACTTTTAAAATAAGGCTACCTTATAAGGGTTTGAAATAGGTGTATATAGGAGTTAATTAATGGTTATTAATTAGGTTATAAACCATCAATAAGTAGTTAAAACACATAAATAGGAAGGGCAACAGTGGCCTGCCGTGTATTAAGTAGTGATTCCACATTAGTTTCTACTGTTAAACCTCAGATCTTACTAGATGCTTATCTTACTTTACCATTTCTGTTAATAACTTTATTCATTTAACTATAATAACATAATAAATGACTAAACTGACTGTCTATATGTTAGATAAGGCACCCTTAAAAAGAGTTTGTAAAAAAAAAAGTGGTATAATATAATATAACATAATATAATATAATATAATATACTATAATATAAAATCATATAATATAATATAATATAAAAGGCCTTCATATTTTTGCCAAAAAATCCTGACACTGCAATAGTGTTTTCCTGCAGTGTTTCTTCCTGTATATAGACAAACTGTATATAAACGCTGTATATAATCACTCTGTATATAAACACACTGTGTATAACCCTATAACCCACAGAGAGCAGCCTGGTATGGAGTAACCCCATACGAGTGCAGTGAAACTGAGCACATGCTGAAATGATCAGGAAATCAGTAGATCAAAGGCAAACACCAGAGGTCACACACGGCAAACATCACACACACACACCACCACTGATCTACAGTCAGTGCTGCAGCCGGATTCACAGTGCACAGACATGAGCGGCTGACCCCGGATCAGTTCCTGAGCTCTGACAGGTCTGATATACAGACCCGGCTTAATGTTTAACCAGCCTGAGGGTCAGAACTGCAAACACAGCCCAGAGACTGATGGCATCTTCAGCCCGGCCCGAGAAACTGTACTGAAACTAACTGTTCTGAGTCAGAACCTTCCTCAGTTAAAAAAAAAGTGGAAGTCTGGAGTTAAAAATACACTATATATGTCCACTTTGGTGCAGATAGTTTTGGTGTGGCGCAGTGGATAACACCACAGCCTGCTTGTGAGCCACCATATCATGCATATCATGTCCTGTCGTTATCAATTCTGTGGGCTTCTGAGTCTTTCTTTACTTCACATTAATTGGTTTGTAGAAGGGCGGGCATCAGTGCTGTAAATCCGACAAGTTTTCCTTCAGGTGTTGTGCCAAATTCTGTGTCCCTGCCAGAATTTGACTCCCTTTGAGTGCACGTGTTTCACAAAGCAGAATCAGTGTAACAGATTTCCCTCTGAATCCTTTTATTCATGTTTATTAATTAGGGTTAATTCTCTACAGTTACAGTAGATACAGGAATCACCAGGGTAAACTGTTCTTTTTCTTCTTCTATTGTTTAATCAGAGAACATTATAGTCATAATGGCTTTTAGATGTGTAAAATATGTTTTGGGGAGGGGGCGTGCACTATAGGACTTTTTTTTCCCCTTAAATTACTTTTACTTTTATACTTTAAGTAGTATAAAACCAGTACTTTTTTAAACACTTTTCCTTAGAGTAAAAAGCTTGAGTTGATACTTTTTCATCTTCTACAGAAGTATTTTTTTGAACTCTAGTATCTATACTTCTACCTACAGAGTAATGAAGACATTTGTATTGAATGAATGACAATAGTCTGCCTCAACGTCCTGTAATTTGGTCTGAATTTTTGAAACTGAAAAATCAAAAGGTCCATACCAAACAAGGAAGGTGTGAAAGCATCCTCTAGGTTGTCACCCACAGCTTACACAGATACACACATAGCTTGTATGTATCGTCCTGGTGAAAAAATAAATACTGCCAAAAGAATAGGACTCTTTAAAGCACATAAACATGAACCTACTGGTACCAAACAGGAGCTAACGTTCAGGTGTGAACTAGATAAGTCTAAAGTCCATTAAAGCATTAAGCTGTGGAGCAGTGGAACTGTGTCTCTACATCAAAAACAGGATCATATATTTTTAATACTCTTGATTTCAGAAGTAACAATAAATGAACAGTGTCTCATTACTTTTGTCTAAAGTGTACGTTGCATCAGTGTTAATTTTGGAGAAGTTAATCCATTAATCCATTAAGAATAAAGAGAGAGAGAGAGAGAGAGAGAGGAGATGAATGGAAGATCCTACAACCCAAACTGAGAGCTGTAGATGTGTGTGTGTGTGTGTGTGTGTGTGTGTGTGTATCGATGTCTCCAGGCAGATCAGTGAAGGTTTCTACTCTCATTTATCATTGATCTACTTGACCACATACCACATATCATCATCTCAGCTCCACTACTCTCTCTCTCTCTCTCTCTCTCTCTCTCTCTCTCTGAATCTGAATAACACTGTACACTTCAGAGATATCAGTTTTGAAAAGACCAATATTACGACTAACGTGATAAATGAGTCTTACTGGATAGTAACAAACCAATAAACCCAATCTGTTCAGATCCGAATCAGTGCAGATTAGTCTAGATTAGTTTTCACCCCCAAGCTTTCTTCCTAAAGATTTAACAACTGACTAAAAAGCTAATAAATGAGCTGCTCCTCCACTCGTCTGTCAGGAAAGGCTCTCTGCAATCTGCACTCGAAGATTTCAGAGGCTGTGTGTGTGATATATAATGCATTACAGTATATTAATAAATGATAAACACAAGCCCGGCTGAGGAGAGAGAGTTCACCGAGTCCAGAGGCTCTCGGTCTTTAGAAATCAAAGACAGAAATCAAACAAACCAAGCAAACAGACACACAGAAAACACACACCAAAATCAATGCAGTGAAATACTCAACTCTAAAAAATGCATTTTTACTACATTATGTTTTTACTATTGCTATCTGCACTATTGACACTTTACTGCACATCCTGTTCATCTTCACTCCTGGATACTCTATACACTTTACTCAATAATAGACCCAATATAGACACATTTATTCAGTAGAGTCATTATTTGCTGATACCTGTGCTTCTTACATTTTGTGTATTTATCGCTGCACACTAGGGGTGTGCCATATCGTATCGTATGTGATAATATCGCCAAAAATTTTAAATATCGGGAACGATATTATACCCTGAAATATCGTGTCATATCACCCACCCCTAATTATCACATCAGGGTTGTACTTTTTTGCAGTTTTTAGCAAAATAATTCAAAATTAAATTCACACTGTTCTTATTTCCCAGTATATATCTACTAGAGACAGATTATATCCGTCCAGTATCATTTATTTTACTTTAATGCTGGATATATGGAGATATTTTGAATGCATTATTATTATTATTATTATGACATTCTGGATCATTGACTTCTGTTACAAATCTGATAAAATTATTATTTTAAATATCTCAATTAGCCATATCATATTCCATACAATAATAAAATTCTAAATAATTTTTCTAAATAATTCAGTGTTTTGTCATATTGCCAAAAGTATCGTTATCGTGAAAATACCATGAAATATCGTGATATTATTTTAGAGCCATATCGCCCACCCCTTTTGCACACCCCATTTTATCTTATTTTATCTTTGGTAGATTCTTATTTAGACACATATGTTTAACATCTATCTGACACAGGCTTTCAAATGCACACATACACATACAGCTGGTTTAGTTGCTGTATAGAATTATGTCCATTACTTCAGGCATCTGAAGCAGATAAACAAACATGGACTACTAACTATTGAAACCATGCCTAACACCAAGCATGGGCTAGCTAGAGCTAGTGCCTCACAGAAAATTAAGAAAAATATCATTTAAAAGCCATTTTATTTCAGTAATTTAGTTTAAAAAAAATGTGAAACTGGTCCTATTTGCAGTGTGCCAAGTTCTGCTGGAAAATGAAATCCGCATCTCCATAAAAAAGTTGTTAGCAGTAGCAGCCTCATTAGAACATTTCTGTTTCAGAATTGCATTCAGCCACAAGAGCGTATGTGACTTTAGGTACTGACTCGTTTTGGATAATAGGCTGCCCTAGGGCGGGACAATATATCGATATAATGATATGTGGCATCAAAAATTGTTATTTTTATTGAAACACAGGCTTACTATACTATCTTAAAGAGGAATAACTTTCTTTTTTGTACCAAGGCAGCTGAGTTTGACAATTTCATTGAGTGCTACTGACAGCTATAGCCTGCTAGCCTACTACCATCTACTACCAATTGCTGTGCATTAGCATTAGCGTACAGGTTGCAATATTAGCATTTTGACTACTAAAACCCCATTCATTTCAGCACCAAATACAGGCATAACAACATGTAACCGACTACAAAAATGATGACGTGACTTCAGCGCTCTATATGCAGCAAATGTTCCAGCAGTACTGAGTCAGTCTCTGTTTTTTTTTTTCGCTAAGGGTAAAAGAGCAGAATATAAATCAACTCCACTGACCAGGATTTTTCTCGCCGGTAACCATGGTGACTGAAATATCTGCACTATTCCCCACCACACACTCTCTCTTCCTGTGGTGTATACTGCATGTGTGTGTCTGTGTGCATGTGTGTGTGTGTGGATATAAATCCAGTTCCTGAAAAGCAATCCTGGACACCCTTCCTGAGATACAGGACCTGACAGATAACCCTCAGCACCAGCATCCATCCCATTCACTCCATTCAGACTAGCACGATCTCTCTTACTGCTGATGGACGGATGTACTGGTGAGGTGGAGTGATCACTGTGGACGTAGATGTGACTGAAGTGTTGTGGATTAAAATTAAAATACAACCAAAAAAAAATAGTTTTGTGGTTTTGGAGCTTTTCTATTGGTCCATTCCTCATGTTCGAATACAGAGACAATACAGAAAATAACTATCAGATTCACATTCAATTGAGGAGTTGTTAGGGGTGGTATCGCAATGTATCGTGTCTTTCCGATGGTCTCGTATCGTATTCTATTAATATGTAGTGTCATATATTTATATTTTTACGGTCTTATTCCATCGTTTTATTCATCAATTATTTTAAAATGTCTAGTTGTGGTTACTAGTATAAATAAATGCCCTGTTAGCTGTTTTCTATGAAAAAAAAGTGCTCCGGTGATCCGGTATAACACTGCTTTAGTCCGGTGGAGGAGTGGAGTGGGAAAAACCACAATATTTCAGCTCTTGCTCATGAATATTCATCCTTGCAAACCTATATCCTCAGCCTCTGATTGGCTAACATCACTGTGAGGCAGTGAGAGAAACAACAGTTAGAAATGTTTTAAAATAAAGACATTTTTACACTAATAACAGTCTTTGCAATGTCATATGTTACTTTACAACATGTGTAATAATGCCCTGCTAAGTGCAGTTCAGCCACTGACCTAGTCTTAGAGTCAAACGAGTAAAACGCCAAATCCACCGGAGATCCTATTTAAACCTATAGTTACTTACACACAGAGGTGGGTAGTAGTTCAGGTCTAGAAAGTCAAAATCCACCCCGGGGTTTTGTTGGCTAAGCCTCAGCAGAGCCGCCCAGGTAGTTGAAGCAAAAATAATCCCGGGATGGATTTTTACTTTTAACTAGTGTAAACAGAACTATTCTAAAAATACACCTACCTATCTCAATTGTACTTGGCTGGTGGTGTTTTTCCTCTATAGACTAATTCTAACCATTTGTTTCTTAGCTCTGAATTTCTGGGTAAATCATATAAACACTGATGTGTTATTCGCACAAATAACACAGGAATTAACTGCATGCTGAGACCTACTGTATTTTAAAAAGAACATACACACTTATAATGTGAAGTAAGGCCAAGATATTGACTCATTTATACTCAACTATCCACAATGTCGATTATTTAAATTTGTCGACTACAAATTTCATTGTTAAATTTCAAATTAACAATTGTACAAATTGTTATTTGTTAACAGTACCACACTACACAAAGTGCTGGGGACAGAAGCGCAAAGGGTGATGGGTAAACTTAGTTTGTGACTCCAAAAGTGACCAAACACAACAGATTACATATTTACTCACTATATATTGTTTTTTTCCCTTTACGTTTAAACAACATCTAGACCTTTAAATGCCTTTTAAATCTCATTTTCAGATGTTTCTATCATTTTTTTGGGATGGAGAACATGGCAGAAATAATCTTTGACTAATCAACTAATCAACTAATCTAAACTAAAAAATAATTATCAGATTATTTTATATAGACTTCCAAAATAATCATTAGTTGCAGCCCTACATGACACTGGATTACTGAATTTAATTTATTTAAACAAGATATTTCTCTATAAAGTAGATGTAGGCCCATTTTTAACACTTTTTTATGTTGTTTAAGAATAACAATAGCAAATGATCACATCATCACATTTCGTGTGCATCTTCTATCTTTCAGTATCTTTAATATCAGTACTGCCAAAGTCAACATACTAATGATGATTAACAAATGATGTATTGTGGAGGCCTAGAACACACACACACACACACACACACACACACACAAATACAAACGTCTCCACTGTGCACCGGCCAGGTTCCGCGTGCCATAACAGCATACAAAAGACGTGGCCTCGTGCCAGGCCTGTAATCCCCTTTGTAAAGAGTATAGAGGGATGATTCCCAGCCCGGGGCCATTGTCTGAATAGGAAAGCATTGTTATGCTAATTTATTTCTATCAGTTCGAGCAACTGCGTCCAAACTGCGTCCATTTGTGTGTGTCCTGCTCTAGATCTCTCAGTCTGACCTGCTGCTTTTTTACATAGAGAAAAATAAACAGGCCAGCCCGCACAGTCGTGACACGGATTCACACGCTCTACTTTTGTTCTAGATAGGAAATTAATCCAGTGTGTTGGTGATGATTTCTTTTTTATCATAATCTTGATATTGACATTATGAAATTACACTACTTTAGATCTTTATATGTATTATTATAGATATTATACACAATGTGAGCACTTAGAAAACAATGGAAAACTGAATGTTTAGTTATAAAGAGCACATAACTGATTAATTACATTGATTTTATTTATATTTACAGTTACTGTGTGAAATAAATATGTACTAATGTACTTGTATTCATAATTTTATATGGTGTTTTTTTTTCTAATGGCCCTTTTTACTATCACGGTAAGTATCATGATTTGTGTTGGGTATCAATCACCACTGGTTTCGATAAACAGATCAAATAAAATTGATTTCACTCTGAGTTACAGGATCACAATTCATTTCTAATTGATTTCTGATTAGATTCAACATCAACACATTTAGTTATATATCAGTTGTAATATTATTTTTTTTTAAATAGAACTATTGTACCAACTTTACAAGAAACACTACCTAAAAACTACCATTACTGAAATAATGCATTATTAATCAACCCAAATCAGTTACACTATTGTACATTATTATTGTAATAATTTTTCATTATTAACCCTCCTGTTGTCTAACATAAGTCAATGTATTTCAATGTATCTGAAATAATCATTTTGCGCTTCATATTTTATGATTTATCATAAATAACAAGCAAAAATCAACTAAAGAAAATCAACTAAATAAATATATGTGTCGGTTTTCTTTGACCGGTCAATGTTGACCACAGGCCGTTTTAGCAGATTACACATTTGTGTTAAATAATATTAAGCTCACTATGGTATACAATTGTATAATCTGCAAAAAAATCATAATATAATCTGTGCTTGTGATAATTAACTGCAAAGATAGCAATGAACGTCTGATTGTTGGCGTCTGTCTAGGTTGTATTCAGTCAGTGTTGCACCTGTGTTTTCTGTTGTCAAGATAAACAAGCAAAACTCCAAAAATGTACCTAAACACACCTTATTTTAATATCACCACTCACATCAGCGTAAAAAAATATTTAGAAGCACCGTTGCTATTTAAGCGAACGCAGGTGCATAGCATGAAAATAGGCTGTTGGTGTGGTGTAAGATAGCAATGAGCATTAAAACGCGCATTGCGTGATAATTGCATACTGTCTAAGAATGTATCTGTAGTTTAAATTGCTGGGACACAATAAGCCAAATAATGAAGGGTATTAGATAATTATAAATCTGAGAGTAACAGGAGGGTAACAGGAGGGTAACAGGAGGGTTAATGGCTTTGCTTTTGCCCTTAAAATAAAGGTAATTGGCTAATTGTAAAGATAAGATTTTCTTTAATTAAATTTTTTTATTTGCAATACTACTTTTTGCCACCCCTCATATCAACAATATCATTCAGATCCAAAAAAATCAGTCCAGCTCTGGAGTGTAGTCTGGAAAACTCCAGCACATCACACTGAATCAAAATGTAAATTGTTTACCTGTGTATCCAGCATCATCATCATCATCATCTAGGATTCATAGCCCCTTCCTCGCTGTTTCCGGCCGCGGTGTTTCAGCTCTGACCCTTAAATCTCCGCTTCCAGGCCAAAAACTCCACATATGCTGGGATTTGGACCCTGAGGATGCGTCTGGAAACAGAAAGAGCACTTGGCTCACTGGTTTCAAAGCTTTAAAAGTGGAAAAAGTGGATCCAGCCCAAAAGCATTTAGACCCGTTTGTGACAGATGATGGAGGACAGTTCAAAACGAGGACAATGGCCTGTCATGAAAAGCAAATCCAAAAACAAAAAGGCCCACTGTTGTGTTGCAGGTCCACTGGTATGTTCTTCTATTTAACCCTGGAGATGCCAGAGTAATCCACATTCAGCGATTCAGCTCCACCAAACGACCTGGTTTAAAGCTGGTTTTAAAAAAATGTGTCAGGCTGGGAAAAGTGGGATAAACCTGAAAAAGGCCTCAGATGTGTCCTTATGTCCATTTTTTCTCCATCCAGGCTGATATGATATCAAGTTAAGAGGAATATCGGCTGGTGACAGAGTTTATGGTGCTGACCATCCTGACCAAGATAAGGTCTTTCTTTCTCTCTTTATTCACTGCTGGAAAAATCAAATAAAAATTGTATTATTTTTTATTTTTTGGTTTACTGTCATTTCCAGAGTTGCTCTATCTTTCCAAGTTAGATTTTTAAAAAATCTATGTAAAAATATGGATATAAAAGCTTAAAAGCATAAACGAGGCCTAGTAGGCCGGTAGGTTATTAAATTAGTGTTAATGTGTAGGCCTATCCGAGTTAAGATTTAGTTTTAGGTTACTTAAACCGAAAGCAGGTCAATGTTAGTGTTTCTCAGAGTGTCAGACTGCTGGAAGAGGCTTGGGAATTCCAGGCTCATGTTCCTAGCTGCTTATTTTCTTCCCATTTTTGCATGCACTTGGCACACATATAGAAATATAACATAGAACATAGAAATAACCATGGATGAATGCAGCCTTACAACCCTATGTGTAGCTTTTATTCCATATTATTCCACGTTTTCCATGCATTTGCCATTGTTGTTGATCCCAAAAATCCCAATGATCTCAAATATATATCCTGATGATCCTTAATTTTTTTTTTTTTTAAATCCAGATGATCCCAAAATGACCCCAAAAGGATGGATGCTATTTTTTTAGTGCTGTCAAAATGGACGATGCTCAGACTGACAGTGGTGACAGATATATAGGAATATATGCTTCAGTATTCCATCATAATTTTTTTAATTTATTCTTTTTTTTTGTCCCAATTTTTTTTCATACACTTAAATTGCTTGACTAGTAAAATTCAGTGCAAAATCCATGTAGTTCTTCCTTTTAATCCATGCATTCATTCACTCACTGCCTGCATTCATTTCTTTCTTTATGTGTGGACAGATTCAGAGCTGTTATTCCCTCCCAATGATCCCAATGTTTCCCAAAAATATAAAATAAGATAAAAAAGGATGAATTCTAGCTGTTTTAATCACACTCCCATCTCTCATGGACATCCAAAATGGACGATGGTGTGTTTAAAAGGCTACACACACTCCCTGTCCTTCCTCGCCGGGTTGTACAGCCTTCTTTTCCCCATCCTCCTCCTCCTCCTCCTCCTTTTTCTTCCTTCTTTTTTCTCCTCCTCCTCCTCCTGCTGATGCTGCTGCTTCTCTGCTCCAAGATGCTCCCACCACACAGAGGAGAGCATCAACCAGTGCTGAAAAAACAGCAAAAATCAGCTAAAAACAGGATTTTAAAGGTCCAGTTCCAGTGCAAAATCCAAGCACACAGTCCAGTCCAGAGATCCCCCACAATAACCTCCACCAGAACCCTTCAGAACCCCTCAGAAACCCCCGGTCCAGCCCGCACAGCCCAGGCTCCGGCTCCGGATCCGCTCTCCGCTCACAGCGCTGGGGAATCTGCGGCTCCTCGGCGCATCTTCCCCGGATGCTCGACGACGCCGCCTCCCCGGGGCAAGCCGCACCAACACCGCCCTCTTTTGTACGCTTCCGGTCCCGTCCAGCTCCTCCAGAACCGGCAGCGCGAGCCGCAGCAGCGTCCTAACGCGGGTCTGACCTGGATTTTTTAAAGCGCTGCGCTGCGGGAATAATAACAAATGAAGGCTGAGCCCAATCTGCCCCGGATCACCAGCAGCACCACGCGCACTGCTCCCCCTGCTGCCCGGATCAGCGCAGTGCAGCCTCTACACACATTCACCATACATACACTACATATAGTGTGGGCAGTGTGACAAGTCCTGCTGGAAAAAGAAATCCGCATCTCCATAACAGTTATTATCAGCAGAGGGAAGCATGAAGTGCTGTAAGATTTTAGACTTGATAATAAAACACAGTGGATCAACACCAGCAGATGACATGTCTCTCCAAACCATCACTGATCATCAGTAAATTTTACATTTCATTTGTAAATCAAGGGAGCAGAGTCTGGAGGAAGAGTGGAGAGACACACAGTCCAAACTGCTCGAGATCTAGTGTAAAGTGTGAAGAAAATCTTACAGCACTTCATGCTTCCCTCTGCTGACAACTTGATGTGGATTTCATTTTCCAGCAGGATTTGGCACACTGCCCACACTGCCAAAAGTACCAATTGCTCTTATATAATATTTTAACTTTCTAAAACACTGATTTTAGGGTTTTTATTGGCTGTAAGTGACCATAATCATCAACAATAAAAGTTAAATAAAATAAATGCTTAAAATAGATCACTCTTTGTGTGTGTAATACATCTATATAAGAGTTTCGCATTTTGAACTATATTACTGAAATAAAGTAACTTTTTAATGATATTCTATTTTTTGAGATGCACAAGTATAGATCAAATAAATCTTGTAGATAAGCAATTACGATTACAATTTTTATAGACAGTTATTCTGTTTCTTTTAGACTGTTTTATTTAGTTTTTTTTTTTAAACATACACAAGTACCATTTAGGTCAGTGTAACATTTAGCACTTCCATTTCCTCACTAAAGCTAAATTCTAAAATAAAAAATACTTAATTATTTAGGTGAAAAATAAATGTTTTTTCATTTAATGTTTCAGTTTTCTAGTTTTTCATTTTAGCTTTTTGCACAGACAATTTTAGGAAAAAATAAAAAGTGAATATTCTCTTAATTTTCAGTACTTGATGTTTACTTGTAACACAAATATGACGGTATGATCCAACTTACTTTTGTTACAAGATTCAAAAATGAAACAAATTAGAAAGAAATAAAGAAAAGATAAATGTTTCCATTTTTTCCTAAAATTCTGATTGTGAGGGGCAGAGGTGAAAAAACAAATCACATATGAAATTATGAGTTTTTACATTTTTAATTTAAAATTCTTGCATTTAACATCAAACGATTGTAACGATCGTAAAATTGAATTGATTAACATACCACTGGTTCATTTACAGCAGGGATGGGCAATTAATTAATTTCCCCAAAGGGGCCACATAGTACACTGGGACTAGGACTCTTTTGGTGTGAAAAGAGACGAAGCAGAAATTGTGCAGATGCAAACACTGTAAAAACATGTATAGGACTGCAGTAACATACAAAATGTTTCCACGTGCAAATAAAATAGAGAAGGAAAGAGTTGTAAATCAAAAAATACTACACACACTCACTCACACTCACACACACACTTACAATAACATAAACTGAGACACACAGCTGTAGTTGGAAGTTTGCATTAATTGATCATGGGTATTAACGATATGGCATAATTAGGTTTGGAGTGATGTATTTAAACTGAACTTTAATATTATTCTCATTTTACTCTGTTCAGCCCCAAAAACAGGGTGAAAGAAGGATAATAATAATAAAGTATACAGATAAATAGCATGTAATTATTATACAACTACAAAATATATGAACAGTGAGTGTAGAAATAAAGATGATGATGTCTATGATGTAGTTAAAGTGTATGTAAATATCCAACCACAACTGTACACCCACACTCTCATTCACACACCATAAGCGGTTAAACAGTAATATATATATATATATATGTATATATATATATATATATATATATATATATATATATATACAAGAATATAAGTAACGTTAGAAAGGGCGATTAAATCAATCTGCAAAAACGCTACATCAGTTCTCTCCTACATCCAGCGAGATTAGAATATTTACAATAAGTTACAATTCAAAAGTTAGGTTGCAGCGATCTTAATGATCTTAATGATCTTTAAAAACAGAGTACAGGAGGGAGATCAGTGATATTAATTAGACATGTTATGCATATCGAACAGATCTGGCGCTAGTTTTAGAAAAGAAAAGTGGACGAACAGAACCCATTATCATTATGATTGGGAGAGCGCTGGTTCGAATCCCTGTCATGCAGCTTGTCATCAGCTACCAGAGCCCTGAGAGAGCACAATTGGTCTTGCTCTCTCTGGGTGGGTACAGTACAGTAGATGGCGCTCTCTCTTTCCCCTCATCACTCCTAGGGTGATGTGGATCAGCACAAGGCTGCGTCTGTGAGCTGATGTATCAGAACAGAGTCACTGCCCTTTCCTCCGAGCGTTAGCGCTGTGATGCTACTCGGAAATGCTGCATAAATGCTTCACCCTCCTGGTGTTGTGGCATCACTAGACACTCCCACTCTGCAAATAAGTGGTTGCAGGAACCAATGAGCTCAAATCAAATTAGTTTAACTCATTTAAAATTTTCACTTCATTAAACGAACATAAAAACCTTACGTTAAAAGGCTGACATCTTATAAACTCATAAACTTTGATAATTTAAGATACGTTGAACAAATTGGAAGCTAAAGAATGCCGCACTGACATGGGATGAATATGTGTGTGAGGTCTCCTGCATTGTGTGTGCTCACATGGACAAATCTAGCCAGATGCTGCCGGTCACAATCATTACCACTCCCTGCATTGCAATTTTTAAGTCCTGAATTACTTTCTCACGACATGTTGCATGTCATGGAAGTCACCGTTCTTACTGTACAGTCAACAGTCTCTCCCTCCCTCCCTCTCTCTCTCTCTCTCTCTTTTCCAGGGTGCACCTTCCTTTACTTAAGGCCTCCATTTCTTCACATTCTCTCTCTCTTTCAGAAATCTGGCAGTAGACGAGTTTCCACAGCAGCTGTTCTGCAGTTACACGCTGTACAGCTTCAGTTTCATGCTGAGATTCTTCAGCCTGACCATTTAAAAACCCAGATCCTACAACTGCAGCTCTGAAAAAAAAATAAGAAAGCTCTTAAAAATAATGAGTTTCTTTGATTTTACCAAATTAAAAACCTCTGGAATATAATCAAGAGGAAGATGGATGATCACAAGCCATCAAACCACCAAACTGAACTGCTTGATTTTTTGCACCAGGAGTAAAGCAGCATAAAGTTATCCAAAAGCAGTGTGTAAGACTGGTGGAGGAGAACATGATGTCAAGATGCATGAAAATAAACTGTGATTAAAAACCAGGGTTATTCCAGGAAAAATATTGATTTCTGAACTCTTAAAACTTTATGAATATGAACTTGTTTTCTTTGCATTATTTGAGGTCTGAAAGTTATTTCAGCCATTTCTCATTTTCTGCAAATAAATGCTTTAAACGACAATATTTTTATTTGGAATTTGGGAGAAATGTTGTGTGTAGTAGTACGCACTTGCATGTTTGATGGGATATAAAGCAGGCGTTGGGTGCTGAAATAAAGAATGCATGATATATTGGATAGAGAAAAGTTTTTTACTTTATTATAAACATCTCAGTTTAGTTTAAATGTTTTCTGTATTAGAACTTATTTTAGGCTTCACTGATTGAAATGAACCTGGACAAGAGTCAGTCGTCAAGAGACAAACCAGATTTTTAACTCATCAATAAACAAAATAAAGAATAAAATAACATTACTGTTCGAACAAGATACCTACGTGCCAAAGTCAGAGCTCACCCGGCTCTTAAAGGGAATGAAAAGTGACAAACCCATTGGTTTATTTCACGTTACGCCCAAAAAACCACACCAACACTCCCTAAAACCAGCTGTGTGATCCACAATTGACTAGACTGATAAATAGGGCCTCAAATATCATAATTAACTCTCACTGTTTTCACATTATGCCTTTCATGTTTATACTGATGCTGTTGAGTTTATGAAATGTAATGGTACTTGAAACTATTTGAATAGAAATAAAGTAAATAAAGTGATGATCTTATGTTGACTGTTGATTCTTTTATTTTACATTTCAGTGCTACGGAGGATAAATGCGATTAATCGATTAATGAATAATTACAGAATATTGTATGAATTAATTTACTTTTTTTATTATTATTATTAATTGTCAGCCTTAGTCATTAAGGGTGTGACGAGATCTCGTGGCACGAGGCGTCTCATTCTCGTGAACCCAGTATCGTGTCTCATCTCGTCTTGTGATATTAGTGTCTCATCACACCCCTATTAGTAATAGTAATGTATATTTATGTGACAATTTATAAAGTAGATAAAGTGGGAAGAAGCTATTATTTATTTTTGTGGCAACAGAAGGTGAAAAGTGAAAACTGATTATTGTTCTGCTGGGTGATTTGGTTATTTGTGTGCTTGCGGTCACACTCTGCTGACTGGAACTGTGAGGACTACGTAAGTAAAAAACTGCAGAGAGAGAGAAATAGAAAAATAGAGAAAGAGATAGAATATTGTAACAGTGTGAACGCAGGGTAAAGGCCAATTTGTACTTCAGCATTGAACCTACACCCTGCAGACCAATCACAGCTGATAGTGGTGTTTGTTAGCTCTGCTGTGTATTGCTGTGGTAATAGCTACTTACTCTATGGGCTGGGAGGTGCACTCTCTAGAGGAATATCTGGTTATTGGAGTGTTAAGAGTCTTTAATCTGTTTTCTCCATGAGGGAAGTCTTATACAGTCAACGAATAAGAACAGCAGACTAACAAGTTCCAGATCTCCAACTAGTGTTTAAACTAGACACTGTATAAACGATGAATCCTGCAATTTCAAATTTCCTACAAATTAAAAATAAGC
Organism: Astyanax mexicanus; assembly: GCF_023375975.1. Taxonomy (NCBI): domain Eukaryota; kingdom Metazoa; phylum Chordata; class Actinopteri; order Characiformes; family Acestrorhamphidae; genus Astyanax; species Astyanax mexicanus. Next base: position 45,533,115 of record NC_064424.1, read on the forward strand.
GATTATTTTTTTTAGTGGCAACTGAAGGTGAAAAGTGAGTGATACGCTGATTATTGTTCTGCTGGGTGATTTGGGTATTTGTGTGCTTGCTGTCACACTCTGCTGACTGGAACTGTGAGGACTATGTAAAGAAAAAAAATGCAGAGAGAGAGAAATAGAGAAAAAGAGAGAGAGAGAATATCGTGACAGCGTCTTGGAGAGAAATGCTGAACACTGCTGATACTGAAGAAATAGAAAAAAAAAACCCTGTTAAAGCCTAATGCTCCCACTCCAGTGCTGATAGGGGTGATTATCAGCGTGCCCGGACTGCCAACCACGCATTACAAATGCATAAACACAGTGAAGGGTTTAGCGTGGAGAAGTGAGGGAGGGGGGGAAACGCCTCAACCTCACAGATAAACGCACCACTGCCCGGGTACTGATAGCCTGCGGAGCACTAGTGGGAGTGACAGCAGTGCATTATAGTATAATATAGTATAATAGACTTCATACCGCCTTAAAACCAGAGCTAAAACCAACCCGCAGCGAATAAACCCGCTCTGATCTCACTCCAATCAAATCTCTCCCCAAATAAAACAGACAAGATACAGTTTGATTTGATTACAAGTGATTAGTGATTGAAAATGAAAAATTAAGAAGGAAAAATTAGATTAATGAGCAAAATGTGTTCTTTTACATGGGTTAATATAATAAAACAATACTGTCATAATCAAAGAAATAATAATAATAATAATAAAAAAAGAACACCCACAAGAAATCCTCAGAAATCCTCTCTATAAACTCTATAAACTCCAGTTTCCCCCAAAACACATTTAGTGTTAAAATAATCCAAACATAAAAGCAAACAATGATGAGAATAAAACAAAAGCTTTTGCCACAGTTCCAGAAAAAAACCAACCAGGTTATGAAACATCACCTAAAAAAAAAAAAAAAAAAAAAATTATGCACAAACAAATTTGAAAAACTACTTGTTCTGAATCAAAACGACAGAAAATAGGTCATTTTCTCATTCGTGTGATATATTATTGTGTAATTTCCATTCGTTAAAATCAACCGATTTTTAGATACTGTATATCCACGCTCTGCCCACAAATGCGCTTTTTTACTGCTGCACTTGCTTTTGCACTTGAAGAATAAAGTACAAAAAAATTGACATACCTGCATAGATTCCAGTTGAAACTGAAAACTTGAGAGAAAAAATACAATTTGGAGAAGAATAAAGAGTGGAAGAAAGTATAGGATGGCTCCATAGGTAGCTTGTTAGCATGCTAACACAATTCGCTCTTTACAGTTTATACAAATACAGGGGAGAAAAGATACAATTTGGAGAAAAATAAAGAGTGAAGGAAGTATAGGATGGCTCAATAGGTAGTTTTCTAACATGCCATGCTGACACACGCCCATTCGTGACAGCATATACAGCCTCGAACATGCCCACAAGAAACAAACAAGTATAAACGTCCAATTTATACTGCTGCATTGAACCTACGCTGTAGTGTATTCATATCCAGCGAGAGTGTGCTACGCTGTGCAGCAGATCATGTTTATACTTCTGTATGCGCATATCAGCCACTCTGTGGGTGGGAACACGAGGCCCGATGGAACAATCATAGCAGAGGATGTCCCGGTCATTTAGAAGCATGTCTAACCTAGCAACCGCTGCCATAAAAGCATGTATTTGTGGGCGGAGCATGGATTAGTCATTATATCACATATATATATATATATATAAGTTTGTGTACGAAAAAACAAAACAAAAAAACAAACTGTAAACATTCCTGTGCTGTCTTAAAAAGACAATCACCGAAGACTGAAAAGAAGAAGAAGAAGATCCAATAATGAGACCCAAGCAGCTCAGAACCAGCCCTTCTGTACACATCAACACATAACTGAGATTAGAGAGAAAACACAGACTCAAGAAGAACCAAAAAAAAAAAAGCGGTAGTTCACTAAAGACCACCATGCTCGGCTTGCTGACTCATGTCTGGTTTATATAATTAACTATTAGCCATCTATAATAGCAATTAAATCTGAACTGAAATGACCAAAACAATATAAACACACACAGGCCACACACATGCAGTGACACTCTGGAGGTGAACTGAAGACATGAAGAATCATATATATATATATATATATATATATATATATATATATATATATATATATATATATATATATATATATATATATATATATATATATATATATATATGTTTACGCTGCATTTATTACATTTACCTAGGAAGTCTGAGAATATCAGAGCTAATAATTAAGGGAATAATTAAGCTACACCCAAAGAGACAAATAATCTGATATGATAATTCTTAATATTTAATTTACTGTAATTTTTATTTATTATTTACTATTAATGACTGCATAAGGAATCATGTAGTAACTTAAAAGTGTTAAACAAACCAAAAAAAATACTCTGTGAAAAATCATTTAGATGCTTTTATCTGGGGAGGCTGGTAACCCTGATAAACTTATCCCGTACAACAGAGAGAACTCTTGCTCTTCTATCCTTTCTTGGAGCAGTCCTGATGTGTGCCAGTTTCATCATTATACTGTTTTTGATGGTCTTTGCGGCGACTGCGCTTGAGGATGCTTTTTAAAGTTACTGAAATTCTTATTTTCAGATTAATATACCTTCATATTATCTTAAAGTAATTTTTCTTTATTTAGTTGAGTAGTTGTTGCTTCTCATAATCTGGATTCGAACATTATTCAAATATTCACTATTCACTGTATACCTGTAACTCTACATCTTCACTACTTTACTTTAACTGATGCTCTCAAACACTTTTTTATTAAGAGACAAGAAATTCAAAAAGAATTAACTCTTGATGAGTTCAGCACAGCTGTTAACTGAAAGCCTGAATTCCAGGAGACTCATAAAGCTGACTGAGAAAATGCGAAAAGCCAAGATATATAAAGCTGTGTAATCTAAGGAAGAGGTGTTAGTTAGAAGAATATAAAATATAATTAAATATAATGCATATTCTGGTTTGTTTAACACTTTTTTGTTTATGTATCAAGTTAGCAATACCAGCTGATAAGGCATTTTACTCTATTTTTATTATTATTATTTTTTTTTACATCTAAATACTATAAAAGCATGGCCACGGATAGAAATTTGGGTTTTGCTGTGTTCATAACTGATTTAATGTCACACAAATAGATAGACGTGATAATGATCTGTATAATACTACTGCTTTTAAAACTTCCTTCTTTTAGGGACACTTTTCTAAAGTAAGAAATAGGATAATTAGACTTGTTGGCGTGATCCAGATGAAAATCCCTTTTTGGTACCTGGAAACTCAAATGCAGCAATAGTGTTGGCGTCCTGTTGTTTAGGCTTGTTGGCTGTGTAGGTTAGCATAACTAACTGTCTCCACTCCCTGTTTGACACAAAAGAGCACTTTGTGTGTGTGTGTGTGTATGTGTGTGTTTTGTTGTAAGATGTGTGGTTTATTTATCATTTAAGCACGTTTAAACCCTAAAAAAAAAATTGTCACTATGATTTATTTCATAAAAAAAAAAAAAAAAAAACTGTAACAAGAAATGATAGACAGGTTGCGCAGCAAAAATGGCTCCCAATGTTCCCTATGTTGGTTGCTATGGTGTTGTTAAGTGGTTGCTAGGCGCTTGCTATGGTGTCTGTGGTGGTTGCTAAGTGGTTGCTAGGCATTTGCTATGGTGTCTGTGGTGGTTGCCAAACGATTGCTAGATGGTTGCTAAAGTGTTGCTGTGGTATCTGTGGTGGTTGATATGGTGTTGCTAGCTGCTTGCTAGGTGGTTGCTAAGGCGTTGCTATGGTATCCACAGTGTTTACTATGGTGTTGCTAAGTGGTTGCAAGGTGCTTGCTATGGTGGTTGCTTAGTGATTGCTAAGGTGTTGCTATGGTGTCTGTGGTGGTTGATTTGGTGTTGTTACGTGGTTGCTACGTGGTTGGTATCCATGGTGGTTACTATGGTGTTGTTAAGTGGTTGCTAGGTGCGTGCTACAGTGTCTGTGGTGGTTGCTAAGCGGTTCCTAGGTGGTTGCTAAGGCATTGCTAAGGTGTCTGTGGTGGTTGCTAAGGTGTTGCTTTAGTGTCTGTGGTGGTTGGTAAGGCGTTGCTGTGGTATCCGTTTTTGTTTGTTAGGGTTTTTGTGCCATATCAGCAACATGTTGGCTATTTAATGGCTACCCCTCTAGTCCACGTACGGTCCGTGGTATCCGTGGTGGTTAATATGGTGTTGCTAAGAAGTTGCTAGGTGGTTGCTAAGGTGTTGTTCGGTGGTTGCTACTATGTTGTTATGGTGTTTGTGGTGGTTGCTATGACGTTGCTAAGGTGTTGCTAGGTGGTTGCTATGCAAACACAATGTGCAAACACAGAAGGGAAGATGGCACAGCTCCATTGAACCATGTAAGCACGTTTAAACCATAGAAAATTAATGGTCACTATTTTTCTCTTAAAAAAAAAAAAGAAAGGTAAAAAGCAATAGACAAATATAATAAACAAAAAAAAATACTTTGAAAACCCTTCACTTGTAATCTGCCACTACGTTTTGGGGGTGTGTTTTCGGAGTGTTCTGTACTTTAATAAACGCCTCTGATAAATGAGTGTTAATGTTATTTGTTCTGCTCCGTCTGTAGGTTTGATTTTTCAAGTGTTCAGTGCAATACAAAGCTGGAACAGTCCCCCCAACCCCGCCCCCTCATATACCCCACCTTTCCCCACCACTTACCCCACCTTTCCCACCCCTCCCGACCACACAAACACTGTCTCATAAGAAAAGGGACAGCCCGAGGCTTAGAGTTCTCTTTAACTGCAATGGCAAAAGGTGGCATCCCTCCCTTCCCAGGGTGCAATGGGGCACCGTGGTCATCCTGGTTACCGGTTATCATCATTACTCTCTCTGGAGTGACCTGTGGTGGCTACGAGCTGTCCTGCAGCTCCTTGGCCTTCATCAGAATGGTGTGGACATCCGATATGGGGTAATCCTACAGAGAATAACAATAAAATCTTATTTGTTAAATATTGATAACTTCAATATTCAAACACTTTGTAACCAATAGATTGCCATGATTTTTTCATTCCTTCGAGGCAAAATTTTCATGAACATACGATTTTTAAAACATCAGTGCAGACTTGGACAATAAAACCAAAAATCAACTAAAACTATAATTAAAATTGATTATAGTAGGTCTTAAATGAATCAGATAAAATGTTTAAAAATAAAATGTGTGTCAGATCCTGTCCTGTACATATGCAGTATTGACAATAAAACTACTTGACTTGACTTGACACCTCTAGTCCAGATATGATATTGGGCAATGTTTTCAGCAAAATCTACAAAATCCACATTTACTTTAACTGTGTGTGTGATGATACTCCCCCATCTATAATATCACTGTAATATTTAATAAAAGCACAGTGTGTGTTTACAGTACCTGGAGTAATCTCATGTTCATTGTAAAATCTCCTGCCAGCAGCTGATCCCGAATTAAACTGCATAAACAAACACAGAGCATGAGAAAAGAAAACATAAAACCACAGCTTAAGAGTCACAGTCATAACACAGCTATACACAGAGCAAGCTACTGTATAGTCAGTGAAAAACTTCAGTTCAGACTGCACAAATAATATCAATAGATAAATAATTATAACAGTAAAAAATAATCTAACTCTAAAGTACAGCATTAAAACAGAAAAAAAAGCAGAAGCCATAGACAGGTTTTGGCTGCGCTGTTCTTACATTAACATGGCGCAGCAGACGAGGATGAGGAAGTCGAAGCGATCCTGATCAGAGAAGAGCGAATCCCAAATGCGGATAACGTCCGGCAGCAGAAACTCCTGGGAGAGGAGCAGCGTGAGCCAGCGGAACGTGAAATACTGCGGCTTTATATTCTGCTCTTGCTGAAGGGAAGAAGAAAAAACGAGGAGAGAGAATCAAAATACATTTTTTTAATTATTGGGAAACAGTTAGTTTACTAGTGCATCTCCAAAAAATAGAATATTCAGTAATTCAGTAATTCATATATTATATATATGTATTACACACAGATTGATCTGTTTTAAGCATTATTTTATTTATTAAGCGTTATTTTATTACATAAGATCAATTTGTACTTTTGTGGGAAGTGTGGGCAGTGTGTCAAGTTCACTGCTGGAAAATGAAATCCGCATCTCCACAAAAGTTTTTCTCAGCAGAGGGAAGCTGTAAGATATGAAGTGCTGTTAGATTTTGTGGGAAAACAAAACTGCACCGACTTTAGACTTGATAATAAAACACAGTGGATCAACACCAGCAGATGACAGACATATCTCTCCAAACCATCACTGATCATCAGTAATTTTTACATTTCATTTAAAGTAAATTAAGGGATCAGAGTCTGGAGAAAGAGTGGAGAGACACACAGTCCAAACTGCTCGAGGTCTAGTGTGAAGTTTCCAGCAATCAGTGATGGTTTGGAGAGACATGTCTGTCATCTGCTGGTGTTGATCCACTGTGTTTTATAATATTCTAATTTTCTGATCCATAATCATTAACAATAAAATAAATAAATGCTAAAAATATATCACTCTGTGTGTAATACATCTATATAATATATATATGAGTTTTACATTTTATTTTTTAATAATATTCTATTTTTATTTTTTGCAATGCACTTGATAATCCAATCATCAGATCGAGATTAATTAGATGTAAGCTTAACATATGCTTATACCACAGAGTGTGTTATAAGAAAACTGTCTTAGTGAGTGCACATATGTAATATACTACACAGACTAATGGAAATAAAAAGTGGGACACATTAAGCCACAGAGAGAGAGAGAGAGAGAGAGAGAGAGATGAAGAGAAAGAGAGAGAGACAGAGACAAAAAAAGGTTTTAATCGAACTTTGAGATTAATTATTAAAACATTTCCATTTCTCCTGTTATTGATTATTGATTGGGCTTGAGTGAGATGCTCACCAGCTTCATATAGAGCTCCACATCCTTCTCCTTCAGCATGGAGAAAACGCTCTCCATCTTATACGTTATTCCACACTGAGAGTCGTCCAGACTCTTAATAAAATTATCCCGGTTCTCCGACATCAGGTTGGTGAAACAGAAGAACGTATCCGCTTCTGCGTGCTCTGTTGGAGCAAACACACACACACACACAAACACACACAGACACACACCATCTTTATTTAGGCCTACAATTTGAAATACACAATTAAGAAGACACAAATCATTCTACAGTACATGACCACAACTTTATCAACTAACTGCCTTTAAAAAAATCGCCAAAGAAAATAATTGTGCTATGTTTCAAATAATGAATTAGTTATTTTATATTTTAATAATTAATTCCTTTTTTTGGAATGACTTAACTTGCAATTTCCAAAGCTTAGATGCCTGTACCAGATTAGAACTTTTATCAAACTATAATTTGCATTAAAGCAAATGAAGTTAATACTCTTTAAATCTACCACAGAATACTACAAATCAACAAAACTGTTGTAAAGATTTTACACTGCATTTAAGTTTAAAAAAAGAAAAATGGAAGAACATTTACACCCCTGTTCTGCACACTGAGTTTTTACAGATATCGTCCTCTAGGTGGCAGTATTAGAGCGGTTTGGATGGAAAAAGCAAAAAAGCAAACTATATAATCATCACATTTTAGATTAAAGCCTTTAAACAGCAGTTCTGAAAGCAGCAACGTCTTTGCTTAAGAGGGCAAAAAATGCTCTATAGGGGAAAATATTATGATAATTCTATATACACTGACATAACATAAAAAGTCAGGGATATGACTGTAGCTTCTGTCCCCTGATTTTTGTTATTTCACATGCAGGCCTGTCACTATAACAGTTTATGTTTAATGGATAATAAATTGCCTTAGTTTTATCAGGATAAATGATTTTATATTATGTGTGTGTGTGTGTGTGTTTGTGTGTACATATACACATACATACTGTATATACTGTGTTTTTAAATAAAGTCAGCATATCAGCTCTCTTGCTTTAACTAGAGCATTAAAAGAGAATTTACAGATGTACATGTATTAAAGTTTAGATTGTCTTGCCGAGTCTTGTCTTCCAACCCGCAGACACTATCAGACCTCACTCCACACCAGTGTTCAGACTCACGTAAAAGATAACACCTCAAAACTTATACAGGTATAGACAGTCCCAAGCTGTCCCTTGAATTAATACTCAATGATTCATTTACATACAGGAATGGTCATCTTTCCAAAACGTCACCTATTTAACAACACTTCTTCACAGATTCAGAAAACCCTGCCATTGTTTTCCTACCTTTCCACTCTGTGTTGGGGTCCGCGGCGAAGGTGTAGTAAATGGGTCCTACGATTTCGTTCATGCCCTGAACGTAGGCGATCCCGGGGTTCAGCTTGGCGTAGATGAACAGGATCCGCTCCACCACCTCCCAGTGCGCCTCGCAGCCGTTCGGCAGCACCTCGTACTCGTTAGAGGGGTACAGGTTCAGCGCCTTTCCTGGAGAACTCACCTACAGGACACACAGCGAAAGATTAAAGACCAAAACCCACTCCAGGTGTAATAAGTCAAGAGCAGAGACTGTAATGCTTTGTTCCAATCACTGCATAGCCCACTGTGTGGTAATACCTTCTTTATTTTAATTTATTTCGAATTAGTATCACATTTTCTACCCAATTTACAAGGCCAATTACCACGGGGCACCGAGTGGTCCATCGGCCTAAAGTGCAGCCACTATGATCGGGAGAGTGCTGGTTCAAATCCAGGTCATGCAGCTTGCCATCAGCTGCCAGAGTCTGAAAGAGCACAATTGGTCTTGCTCTCTCTGGGTGGGTACAGTACAGTAGATGGCGCTGCTTCCCCAAATCACTCCTAGGGTGATGTGGATCAGCACTGTGGCTGAGGCTGCATCTGTGAGCTGATGTATCAGAACCGTGCATTAGCGCTGTGATGCTACTCGGCAATACTGCATCAGCAGCAGCTCAAAAAGAGGCGGAGTCTGACTTTACAAGTATTGGAGCAGGTGTGTGTGAGTCTTCACACACCTTGCATTGTGGCAACACTAATGATAGGGGGATATACAGATGAGCAGCAGCTGAATGAGTGTGACAATTGGCTTTAGTTAAAAATTGGGAGAAAATGGGAAATGATTAGAAATAAAAAAAAATACAATGTGAAGTCGTCAGTGTACAACAATGTAACACTCAAGTGAAAATGGCCAAATTGTGCCCAACGTCTGAATAGTTTGTGTGGCTTCAATTATTTTTTCAGCACACTCTTAACTCTCTTGGGCATGGAGATCACTAGAGCTTCACAGGTTTTTACTGAACGTTACAGAGCTGGTGGATATTAGACAGTAAATACAGAGCTACAGGAACCTGCAGCTCTAATACTGCTATCAGAAAGAGCTTTACTTTACTGAGGAGTTAAACAAGGTGTAAATAAGAGTGGAGTACATTACTACAGGAGCTACTGAAACTCTGGTATAAAGCAAAAGGATGCAACACTAGGAGCTACAACTAATCAGCTTCGTCTACATGCTTTTAATAGACCCAAATCTGCTAAGAAAGTAACAGGTTAACCTGTTAATTGTAAACTCTCATAACATTTTATGTATCGCTTTTATGGAGATGCAGATTTCATTTTCCAGCAGGACTTGGCACACTGCTTACACTGCCAAAAGTACCAATTGGTCTTATATGATATTCTAATTTTCTGAGACACTAATTTGTGGGTTTTCATTGGTTGTAGTACATAATCATATGGCTCAACAATAAATGAAATAAAAGCTTAAAATAAATCACTCTGTGTTTAATACATCTATATAATATATGAATTTCACATTTTGAACTGAATTAATGAAATAAAGTAACTTTTTTTAAATGCAGGAGTATATCTCTGGTGTTCAAGGTCAACAATCTCAAACCACACACACACACACACGCACACACACGCACGCACACTTTGTAGGTGAGTACTCACCTCAGTTTGATCCTCTGAGCTCTGGCCAAGGTAAATAGTTCACAAATCATATCAGAAAACCATGTTAAGATTAAAAAAAAATAAAAAATACGCTCACACACAAGCACACAAGCACACACCACACACTCACATTAGTGACTCCACTGCGGTTGCGGTCAACTGTTTGGGCTTTGAGTGTAGTTTGCTCCACTCGTCTGCGGAGGGTTTCATACTCGTTCTGAGGGTCCAGGATCAGCTGGCAGGGGAAATCAGTGGGTCTCTGGAAAAACGCCATGTCTGGGTATAACCGCCTACAAGCAGAAAAAAACAGGCTTTCAGAAATATTTAATAATCTAGATTATGTTTTTCTGACACTGTATCACACATTGTTCTCTATAAACGTGACTAATAATATTCAATATACAGTATATTAGTATACTTAGTATATATAAGTATAGAAATAAAAGTATTTAGAGAAGAATTTATTGGACTTATGCCGAATGCCAGGCATGAGCTAGAGGGGAATAAAAAGCCCCTCAGTATTGAGCTGTGGAGCAGTTGATCTGTGTTCCCTGATGATGGAGCTCCATCCAGTACTTGGGGATGAGTTGGGGATGAGTTGGGGGATGAGTTGGAGATGAGTTGGGGGATGAGTTGGGGGATGAGTTGGAGATGAGTTGGGGGATGAGTTGGAGATGAGTTGGGGGATGAGTTGGGGGATGAGTTGGAGATGAGTTGGGGGATGAGTTGGAGATGAGTTGGGGGATGAGTTGGGGGATGAGTTGGAGATGAGTTGGGGGATGAGTTGGGGGATGAGTTGGGGGATGAGTTGGGGGATGAGTTGGGGGATGAGTTGGGGGATGAGTTGGAGGATGAGTTGGAGGATGAGTTGGGGGATGAGTTGGGGGATGAGTTGGGGGATGAGTTGGGGGATGAGTTGGGGGATGAGTTGGAGGATGAGTTGGAGGATGAGTTGGAGGATGAGTTGGAGGATGAGTTGGGGGATGAATTGGGGGATGAGTTGGGGGATGAGTTGGGGGATGAGTTGGGGGATGAGTTGGGGGATGAGTTGGGGGATGAGTTGGGGGATGAGTTGGGGGATGAGTTGGGGGATGCTGATTATCAAACGTCCAAAATCTTGACCTCAGTAACACGGTTGTCATTTGCTTAATTCAATCATATTCTGATAGCAATACTTAAAAAGCAAAAGCAGGATATACTGTATTTTTTACTGTATAGTGTGTTTAAGAGTTATTAATATGATGCTAAGAAGAGATAATTGGTGATAATGTATTTGACTGCTACATTAGCCTTGTAGCTAATTAGTATTACACTTAGTATTACACTTGTATAGTATTATAAAGTATATACACTTCTATAGTTTTACACTTATATTCCACTCAAGGCACTCAAAGATGCTTACAAACACATTTCACACTCACTTAAAACACACAGGTAGGAAGTGGCAGCCAATCGCGCACAGCGTACTCTCAACCGGAAACAACTGTCTACCTGGGGGGTTGACCCAGAACAGATTCACACACCAGCATATCCAAAATTTACCTGATCTCCATGTTTTTGGACTGTGGGATTAAACTGGATTCCCCAGAGGAAGCCAATGCTAACATGGGGAGAACATGGAAACTCCACCCAGATAGGGACTTGAACCCAAGACCCCAGCGCTATATGCTAACCACTAAGTCACCTTACTGCCTAATCTCTTAAATGAAGCCTCCTTGCCTGCGAGTGTGACGTACCTGACATCTTTATCAATCTGTAACAGAACCTCGTTGTCCTTGAAGTAATTGTTCCATCGGCTCTCGGGATTTGGATTCAGAGGCTGGATAAAAAGAATCGGAAAGAGTGAAGTTTATTTTTATTAATTAAAATCATTTCACACAACAAAAGAAAATATGTAATATGTAAAAATATGTAGGTCTCAGATGAGAGATGTTTGCAGTCTGGTTGTTAGAAGGTTTTATATGATTTTTATATGAAACCCTTACTAGAGTATCTAATCTCTAACCAATAAACATGATTGTTAAAGGTCTCATTCCATCGTTTTTTTATTCATTTTAAATTTCATATGTCTAGTTGTGGTCTCTAGTATGAATGAATGCCATGTGAGCTGGTTTTGTGTTCTGTGCTCTGGTGTTTCTATTTAGCCCTGCTTTAGATTACTGAATTAGTGGTCTCTGAAGAAAGACAGGCTTTCGACTCTTGCTCATAAATATTCATACATGCAAACGTATGGCCTCTGATTGGCTAACAGCACTGCAGCAGTCAATTTTACAGCTCTGTAACTTAAAAGGACAAACTGTTTTTAGAGAAACTGCCTTAGTTATAAAGAGATAACACTAAGTGTAAACACTGAGTTCCTTAGTGTATATTTAAAGTCTCTCTAGAATTCAGAATCAACCGGAGATCCGATTTAAACCTGTAGTTACTTTACACAAGATAGCTGACAGTGTCGGCTTTAGCTCTGTCTGTGGGATACAGGGTTTACTCACATGATCCTCCATGGTCACGTCCTCTCTGGAAAGGCCCAGGTTGGCTTTGGCTATTCCCGGCTGGATGATCATCTCCTTCAGAAACTGGTCGTACAGCTCCCTGACCAATCACACACAAACATGAGCTTACCCTACAACTGATACTGACTTGTGGCTTATGCATGCAATGGACAAAAGTATTGGGACACCAGATCACTAATTGTTTCTTCTAAACAGAGATGTATAAAGTACTAAAGACCCAAACTTAAGTAAAAGTACAATTGACTTGAGTGGAATTTGAAGTGTTCTTTAAGCTCCACAATTAAGTAGTAGCACTTAAGTATTCAACATTTTAGTACATAAGTACGGTAGTAAAGTAAAAACAATACTTCAGTAGATATAGATACAGTATTTTAGTACTTAAGTACAGTAGTGAAGTAAAAATAATACTCCAGTAGATACAGATACAGCATTTTAGTATGTATTTAAGTACAGTACTGATGAAGCTCTACTTTGTTACTATACTATATACTTTATCTCTGGTATTTGCATTTCAAAGTACTAGCCATATCCATGACACACTCAAAACAGTTTATTGTGAAATATATATAATAATGATGGTAAAATACTGATATATTCCCCACCCAGGTTACATTCCCCTGCACTTATCATTTGCGCATACACACCATTTGATCATGCTCTTGAATATTTAAAGGAAACGTGATCTTCTTGATGTCTGTTTGCTTTCCTCATGACCACTGTTGAGTGAGATCCGTCTGAATGAACGGTGTGTACTAACACACACAGAACACTTCCTTCCTGCTTCAGGAGTGAAACTAACAAAAGGGCTGGATTTCAGGTTCAGCACACAGAGGAGTGCCACAGGTTTAAGGAATTAGAACAAGGAAATAGGCATTCTCTGTCTGTAAACACGGCTTTCAGAACCAAAAGCAGCATGTAGACTCAGCCGCAAAAAACATTATCACATCTACAGATGTTCAGATGTTTAGAAGGATTGGTGTTGTCATGGTGTGGGGTGCAAATTTGTGCAATGCTACTTTAATTAGCTTCTGCTACCAATGACGCTAATCCTACAAGACAATGCTCATCCACACACTGCTGCTGCAATCATTAGAACTTGCCTTGAAGACACAGATACTATACCATGGCCAGCCACATCACCAGACCAATCCCTGACAGAAAATGTGTGGAATGGATTATAGCAGGACACTATTAGGAACCTCTACAACTTCATGCTGATTCATGCAGCTCAAAAATTATGACCAATACTTGCCCATAGGAGTCAAATCTTTTAGATAAATAAATCTATTGTAAAATGTATTGTTAAATTAAGTGTTGATATTGGTAATCTTTATCTTTCTTCCAAATAGCATTGCAATCAGACACTTCTATCTGGGTGCAACTTTTCTTCTAACATATTTTTGTATATTTAGAACTATGCACTATGAATGAATATCTATTTTCTGGTCTATTTCATATCATACATAAGTTGCACTAGACTATAAGATGCATTAAGTAAGGACACTAGTAAGGATGCCTACATCGAAGTGAGCAAGGGTGTCGCCATGTTTCCCTTCTAATGGAGAAGCTGTGGGAATCACCTAAGTAAATGAAACTGTAATTCTTGACATTTGACATTTTGTCACTGTAAAGAAAATAGACAGAATTAGATAGTAATTAAAATAACAATATTTGTGTTTAAACTGATTCCTATCACCACCAATGTAAAGCAATTGAATTATAGCTTCTCTACCATAAACTATGTCCCAAAACCCTCCAATAAATAATGAGCAGCTGTTTTGCAGGAACGTTCTATTCCTTCCAGCATCTCTTATGTCTGTGGTAAAGGAAGGTCTGACAATATGGCACATATCTAATCATCTAATGCTGTGATCCTTTAGTTCACGGCCACGTAAAACCAGCAGGTCCTCTCAGATGATTGTGGGTAATGATAAATAATTAAAGCAGAAGGTGAACTGCAGTTGCAGCAATGTTTGAGTCAGCGGCAGGCCACTGCCTGAGTGTGTGTGTGTGTGTGTGTGTGTGTGTGTGTAGTACTGTAGGTCTCCTGTGTCTCAAACAGAAAGGGCAGGTTTAATCAAACAGTGTACTGAGAGCTGTGCTCTGCTATTTAAAGTATAACAATGTTTTTTTTTTGTCTACAGACTTGGATACAGTTAGCTAGAGTGCATCTCAAAAAAATTAAATATCATTGAAAAGTTACTTTATTTCAGTAATTCAGTTGGAAATGTGAAACTCATATATTATATAGCTGTATTACACACAGAGTGATCTATTTTAAGCCTTTATTTATTTTATTGTTGATGATTATTTATGGCTTACAGCCAATGAGAACCCAGAAAATCAGTGTCTCAGAAAATTAGAATATTATATAAGACCAATTGGTACTTTTGGCAGTGTGAGCAGTGTGCAGAGTCCTGCTGGAAAATGAAATCCTCATCTCCATAAAAGTTGTCAGTAGCAGAGGGAAGCTTAAAGTGCTTAAGTAAGGTTTTGTGGGAAAACAAAACTGCACTGACTTTAGACTTGATAATAAAACACAGTGGATCAACACCAGCAGATGACATGTCTCTTTATCCAAACCATCACTGATTGGTGGAAACTTCACACTAGACCTCGAGCAGTTTGGACTGTGTGTCTCTCCACTCTTCCTCCAGACTCTGATCCCTTGATTTACTTTAAATGAAATGTAAAATTCACAGATGATCAGTGATGGTTTGGATTGGAGAGACATGTCTGTCATCTGCTGGTGTTGATCCAGTTCAGAAGAAACAATGAACAAGCAGAGATTCCAATACTTTAATCCATATAACCTACTTGTAATCAATACAATACTGATTTCTGATCGATACGTGCTCCCTGTATCTAGTGAATTATTATATAGTCAATATTCACTGCTGTAATAAAGGCGAGAAGAAGACTGTTCTGGTTTAGAGGTGAGGAAACACCCTTGAGAAACCAAACTGAAGTCAGAAAGAAAGTAGAAGTGGTGATGTGGCAACACAGAGTGTGAATATGCGTGTGTGTGTGTGTGTGTGTGTGGCTGCATATGTGTGAATGTGTGTGTGTTTGTGTCACGAGCTGTGGTACCTGGAATACAGCTACGAAAGTCATTATTCACTTGTTTAATATATATAATATAATAAATAAATATATAATATATATATATATATATATATATATATATATATATATATATATATATATATATATATATATATATATATAGTCGTTGTTTCTTAATATTTTTCTTTTTTTTCCTTGCTATATTTTGTCTTTTAGTTTTTCTCACACCTTTTTTGTCTTCTCTGTTTTTGTTTTGTTAGTTTTTTGTTACACCCTTTCTCTCCATCCTTTTTTGCCTGTTTATTTTGTTAATATATTATTACATCTCTAATATATCTATGTAGTAACACTAATAAAATAAACAATCACTAATAAATACTAATATATACATTTACTATAAGTATAAGTAGTTTGGTCGATTTACATTGAGTTTACATTGAGTTCAGTTGCAACACAACTTATATGCTACTAATAGCAGTATTCTGTCTTAGTTTATTATTGAGAGGTATTTATATTTACAGTTTATATGCATGCTGTAAGTATATTCTGCACTTTGGTTGGATTTTATATGGATTATTTGTTATAATACATTATTTTTGTAGCATTATCTATTGTGTTAGGTAGGTTACTGTTGTACAAAAAAGAGAAACATACATATTTTTCTCTGCTGAATTTGTATTTCTGTAACATGTATTTTGTTGCAGTAGTTTATTCCTGAACTTAATATTTACAAAATATTTTTAGTGTTTCTTTCTTTCTTTTTGCCAAGAACATTGTTTGTGCAAAAATACCCCAAAATATTGTGATATTATTTTACTATTTTTTAATGGCCATATTGCCCACCCCTAGTATTTAAGTACTGCAACAACTGTAGTAGTAATTAATTACATTCAATTACAGTTCAGGGTTTGTTTTCTTACCTCTGCTTTTTCAGGAAAGAGTCCCATAGTGTCTGATCCAGAGGCAGGTAGTTCAACAAAATCTGAAAAAAAAAAGCACAATTGCACACATTCTTTTTACAATTAATATATTATATATTTTCTCAGATGACAAACTGATTCTTCAAAAGACTTTAATATTTGTCTCCGTGGCAGAAAAAAAAAACTCATGCTTACCAAATTTTAACTTCATGAGAGAAAAGAATCATCTTCTTAACTTTCATCAATAGTCGATGTAAAAATAGTTTATGAAAATTTTAGACCCTTTTTTTGGTCCATTCATCAGAAACATCTGATAAAATGTAAATAATGAGCCAAGGGCTCTGAGTGGTCCAGCGGTCTAAAGCACTGGATTTACTGAAACTAGACTATAATTATTTATTATTTCTGTGAAAATCTAATTCTTTTGTTACAGAAGTAATAGTGTTCATGGTTACCTTCCAGCACAAAGATCGAATTCCTCCCTCAAATGGAATTCCTGATAAAAAAATAAAAATAAAATAGAGGAAAAGAAATGAACAGTAGAATACATTAAGCATAATGTTACGGGTGTATGAAAAAATATAATGAAAAATATATCAAAGCATCATAATATTTAGTTTCGCCATACTGTATCGATTCTCAAAAACACTACATTTTAAATTAATAGTTTATATGTAAATTGTTGTTAGACAGTGTTTTATTTTGTGTATTTTTAAACTCTTCTGGCACTGCAATACCAGACCCCACTGTTCTGACTGAATAAAAAGCTATAAAACATTTTTTTAAAACTCTTTTCAGTATATTACTCTTTCTAAACTCCTATAGAAAAAAAATAACATATTGTCTTGATTACTACATTGCAATATTTAGAGATTATAAAAATGTATCACATGTATCATGTTTTACATGATTTATAAGAAAACTCCTTTAATTAAAGCCTTTATTTACAATAGAATGATCTTACACATATTTAAACTATATAAACTAATACAAATATTAAATAAAATAAGAATAAGGAAATATCCAGGCAAATATGTTTGGTCGATAGTTTGGACACACTTTAAATTTTGTGATTTTTCATTATTTTATGGAATTATTTGATAAACAAAAAAAATGTTAAAACAACCAGAATGTGTTTTATATTTTAGATTCTTCAAAGTAGCTCCTCTTAGATAATCAGTTTTGAACATCTCTGCTGGATTTTCTCAGTCAGCTTTATGAGGTAGAGTCACCTGGAATTCAGGCTTTCAGTTAACAGCTGTGCTGAACTCATCAAGAGTTAATTACTTGAATTTCTTGTCTCTTAATAAAGTGTTTGAGAGCATCAGTTAAAGTAAAGTAGTGAATAGGTAGAGTTACAGGTATACAGTGAATAGTGAATATATGAGTAATGTTCTAATCCAGATTATGAGAAGAAACAACTACTCAACTAAATAAAAAAAGTGCAGTCATGAAGGCCATCAAAACATTATGATGAAACTGGCCCTCATCAGGACTGCCCCAGGAAAGGAAGAGCTAGAGTTTCCTCTGTTGTACAGGATAAGTTCATCAGAGTTACCAGCCTCAGAAACCACAAGTTAAAAACAGCTCCTCAGATAAGAGCATCTAAAAGCTTCTTCACAGAGTGTATTTTGGTTTGTTTAACACTGTTTTTAAGTTACTACATGATTCCTTACATGTGTTTCTTCATAATCTGATAGATCACTTCACTATTCATTTACTATGTAGGAAAATTTGTACAAACTGATCCTGGTACTGTATTTATTCTGTTTTTTTGTGGAAAAGTAAAACAGTGAGGTGTTGGTTTAGAGATGATAGCAGGACGCTGCTGTAAAACATATATTAAAGAGTTTAAAAGCTGTACCTCCGAAGCAGAGCTCCCTCAGAGCCTTCAGCTCAATCTTCTCCTCAGCCAAGGCCACCTTAAATTCTTGAATTCTTTGAAAACATAAACAAAAAAAACATAAGCATAAAATATTTATGGCATGCACAGGGTTTACTTTTCTTCAACCTTTTTTATTTTGCTTTTTGTTTCATTTATCCACAATCTGCTGAGAACCATATTAAAAAAAGATTGCTTCATTCACACTACCCATACTTGTTTCTATCTATCTATCTATCTATCTATCTATCTATCTATCTATCTATCTATCTATCTATCTATCTATCTATCTATCTATCTATCTATCTATCTATCTATCTATCTATCTATCTAGGCTAGGCTAGGCTAGGCTAGGCTAGGCTAGGCTAGAAGTGAGACAAACTATCAATATCGCAATAATGTATCATTTTGAATCCCAGTCATGCAGCTAAGCATCAGCTGCCGGAGCCCTGAGAGAGCACAACTGGTCTTGCTCTCTCTGGGTGGGTACAGTACAGTAGATGGTGCTCTTTCCCCTCATCACTCCTAGGGTGATGTCGATCAGCACAATCATCTGTGAGCTGATGTATCAGAACCGAGTTGCTGCGCATCTACTAAATATTGATTTCTGAACTCTAAAAACTTTATAAGTATGAACTTGTTTTCTTTGCATTATCTGAGGTCTGAAAGCTCTTTTTTGTTATTTTAGACATTTCTCATTTTCTGCAAATAAATGACCATATTTTTATTTGGAAATTGGGAGAAATGTTGTCTGTAGTTTCTAGAATAAAACAACAATTTCCATTGACTCAAACGTAAACCTATAAATAGCAAAATCAGAAAAACTGATTCAGAAACTGAAGTCGTCTAACTTCAACTAACACTGTAATTTAATAAACTGCAAACTTGCTTTGTTTTCTGTGCTGCATAATTACCAGCTGAATAAAGCATGTTCAAAAATATTGGGAACTTGTTCCTCTAAAAAAACACTATGAATAATAAATTATAAGAACACTGAACATTATGAATAATATAAAACTAACTGTAGCAGCTGAATCTGTACAGATGCGAGAACACACTTCACTTCCAGACCACCACACCCATCAGTATAGATTTATTCCTAAACTCTGACGCTATATTAATTGTGCGGGCACAATATAAAAATAGACTGTTGATGGGGTGTAGGTAGCAACGAGCATCTCCAGTTTATGACCACGTGAATATGGTGCTGTGCATCGGCTGTTTGTTCACATTGTGTCCAAATATCATTCTGAATAATTTAATAGAACTGCTCCAAAAGACATAAAATCTCTATTACATTAACTTTCATTAAAACAACATATTGTACTGTGTTTTTGTTTGTGATACATTATCAAAATGTGGCGTCAAATATCGTTATTTTTATTCAGACATAGGAGCTAAACTAAACTCGCAAAATTTGCTTTACTAAAGTTACTGCTTGTGCTTAATTACTTCATCAGTCCTCCAGATGTGGCCCCCAAGCATGAAACACTTGTTTGAACTATAATGAACGATAAAGCTCTGGAGAGCTTTTGTTTACATACCTCCCCTGTCTCTCTCTCTCTGTTGTGCTCGGCGTGACTTTAGTTTCTGCCTGTCTGATTTTTTTGCACATTCTTTGGCTCCCCATCTCCGTATAAGGGTGTTTTTTCCTCAGCCGTGTCACAATTTACTAGCCAGAGCAGCGGTAGAGTATTGGACTGCGACCCTGTGACCCTTTTTTCTTGGGTTTACCTGCTTTGAGATAAACTGTTCTGCAATTGGGTTCAACAACCCTCTGGGCTGGAGAGCTACTGGTCTGTAGCACTCTATCCCATTACACTTCATTTACCAAAACAGGTTTAATTTTTTTTGTGGCCGCCATGTAATAGCTTGGAAAATATCTGGCCCATGGCCAAACGTAATTGCCGACCCCTGCTCTACATGGTGGCGCTACTCAAATAAATAGAGTAAACCTGCGGTAAAGAACACTGGTTGTCAAATTCTGAAAAACTGACACTCTTTAGAAAGCTCTTCTTCCATATGGAACGCTACACACAAACTCCATCATCAAGGACACGAAGTACATCTCGAATCGAAGCTCCTGCAGCAACACTGTGGCCAAGTTTCAGTAACAGAAGCTGAAAAGAAGCTAGCGGCTGATGATCGATACACTGCCTCCAAGCCGTGTCAGCTGACTGGCCGGCCCAATGACAAGAGCTGGACCTACCGGTAATCAATGAGCTCGTTTTGCCTCAGCTCTGGAAAATGGCCTTGGATGTGCAGGAGATATTATTACAGCGTGTGTATACACACACACACACACACACACACACACTACACCAGCCTGTGTGATTATCTCAAAAAGCTGGTGGTATGATGCTCTGAAAACCAAAAAAGACCACTTAAAAGTTTCTTTTATTTCACCAAATTAAAACCCCTAAAAATATAATCAAGAGGAAGATGGATGGTCACAAGCTGATCATCAAAACAAGCTGAACTGCTTGAATTTTTGCACCAGGAGTAAAGCAGCATAAAGTTATCCAAAAACAGTGTGCAGGACTGGTGGAGGAGAACATGATGCCAAGATTCATGACAAAAATCTGTGATTAAAAACCAGGATTATTTCACCAAATATTGATTTCTTAACTCTTAAAACTTTATGAATATGAACTTGAATGAGGTCTAAAAGCTCTGCATCTTTTTTGTTAGTTCAGCCATTTCTCTTTCTATTTTCTTATTGCAAATAAATGCTCTGAATGACAATATTTTTATTTAGAATTTGGGAGAAATGTTGTCTGTAGTTTATAGAATGAAACAACAATGTTCATTTTACTCAAACACAAACCTATAAATAGCAAAATCAGAGAAACTGATTCAGTAACTGAAGTGCTCTCTTATTTTTATTTTTTTTTCAGAGCTGCATATAGTCACTGTTTATTCACTCAAATCTCTGACAGTTGATTGCTTAACTGGGATTTTTTTTTTTTAGCATTTTAGGACTTTAGGATTTAGTGGACTTAAAGTGCTTACTCCTCACTAATAAAAAAAAAAGCTAGAAAATAAAAAAAAATTCACAAACGTGTTTTAAAAATCTTTTGGTTAACAGTGCAAGCCATTTAAAATAAAAAGCACGGCCCCCACTCAGAGTGTTAAAGGGTCTTAACAGCAGGATGTGGGTTACAACCAGACTTTTACTAAATCTGCAGCACATTTACACTCTTTTTCCTCTTAAAGTCCCTTTTTTTCCATATCCTGTTTTCATGCCCCCACAGTTCTACAACAGTACAGCAGGAGCAGCTGTGTCACAAGGCTGCAGTCCATCCACTGCACGAACTGCACAGCCTTCTCTTTTTTTTCTCTGTAAACTAACTGTGCTCACGAGACACAGAGTTGACCCAGGGCTAACTGCTGTCGCACTTCACACAACTGCAGCTGCTGTTATAGTTAAAATCTAACTTTAAAGACCTGCTGACTCTGAGTTTCTCCTGTAGAACACAAGATCTCCGTCAATCTCAGGCCAGTAAACAGCAGGGCAGAGAATATCTAGACGACCTTATAAGTAGATTCTGCAATGTGAATATAATATAATTACTAATGCATCTTGATGCATCTTTATCTTCTATGCAGGATTTCTTTTTTCCCTGTTGTGTGACTACTTGGTACTTTTAACCCCTTAACAGGCCAGGTTTTTTATCAATTGTCTACCTGACACTACACCACTAAATCTTCAGGATTTCTATTCAAGCATTACATAAAAAAATCTTTTTTTTTTACATTACTGAAAAGCATAATTGTAATTATAATAGAAAATATAAAAATATATATTTAACTAACTCTGCTAATGTCAAAATATGATAAACAAAATCATTATATGGCACACCCCTAACTAAGACATAAAAAAAATACAAGAATTTGATCAGATTTGTAACAGAAGTCAATGATCCAAAATGTCATGATACTAATAATAATAATAATAATAATAATAATAATAATACTGCACTCCAAATATCTCCATATATCCAGGATTAAAGTTAAATAAATGATACTGGACAGAAATAATCTCTGGATATATAAAGGGAAATGAGAACAGTGTGATTTTTTTCTTTTGCTAAAAACAGTTAAAAAAAATACCCTGATGTGATAATTAGGGTATAATATCTTTAAATATATTCATAAATGTGAAAAATTGCAATATTATTGAATATGATACGATATGACACACCCCTACCATCTACTGTTTTGACATCATGAAAAAGTAAACTCTTCTTTTATTCAGATTTCATAACTGTGTTTTTATACTATAACAATTTGAAACAATTGCAATATATTGTGATGCGTACCATATTGTAATTTTTGTTGCCAATACACAGCCCTAATTTAACCTCAGGACAGCTTTGATGCTTTTAAAATGAGAATAATGTGTAATCTGCTGAGTTATTGAGTTATCTTGGGATATCTTGGGCTTTAATAGAGAAAATAATACTTTGGAGGAAAATGAAGCGTGGATAAAATTAGCGGATGGCACTACAGGCAGCTTGCTGGTTTAGTGTAAATATAATTTAGAGTTTAGTGGCTCTTTAAACAGGCAACAAAAAAAAATTGAAACCCAGTGAAATCGGCCGCTGTTTAACACAATAAATGTAAGCATTAGCTTATAGGCTTTACAGCAGCACGTACTGAGAGTCAGGTAAGGACCTGTTCTGGCCATTTTACTGCTGATGTGGAACGGAGATGGCCTTAAGTGTGATAATTTGATCAGAAGGAGAATGTGGACATATCTGCGTGTGTGCAGACCTTCTCTAATTTAATTTAATTTAAGGTCCCAGCCAGGCACAAGCTCTGTGTTCCTTCCCTGGCAAAACAAAGTCACCTCTATAGATACAATGGCAGCACTATGACTGTAATTAGGTTGGCTCCTGAAGTCAAAACCAAAACAAGGCCAGTCTGATGTACCCACAATAATGCTAATTTTAACTTTAACTCTTAGAAATAAAGGTTTATTTGGAGCAATGAGATAAAAGAGCCAATTTTAGCTCCTTACATATCTTTCAAATGACTGTTCTTTAAGGTTAGGGCTCTGAAACTGGAATCCGTGGACTTGTAGGAGCCTATAGTGCATATCTGAGGGGTTCGCAAAATTTTATCTCTTTACATTTTATAACAACATAAAAGAACAGAGGCTCTGTGTGGTCCAAAAGACAGCAGCAGCCGGAGTCCGAGAGAGCACAACTAGCTATTCTCTCTCTCTCTCTTTGTGGGTAAATTACACTCTTTCCACCTATTATTGCTAATGTAATGTTGCTCAGCACTGACGCCTGTTAGCTGTTGTATCAAAGCTAGGTTGCTGCGCTTTCCTCTAAACACAGTGTTGTTTTTTTCTTCTGCTTTGCACATTTTAACATTTTCCTGCCTCAACATCTGCATTTTAACATTGCATACAAACCAAACATACAAACATGTAGTTTAGGGAAGAATTGCAGTATGTTAGCTTTTATACAAATAAAATATCTTTACGAGGTAAAGACACCTTAAGTGTAAATACTGTTTAATTCCTATTTTAATAAATAAATGCTTTATTATTATATACGTAAGCCCATTTCAAAACATCTGTATATTTGTATCTGTCAGAACTGTATATATACAGTTTGATTCCTGTTTTTAATAAATACAACTCTATATTTCTAGTTATAAATAAGCTCTTTTTAAAATGACTGTATATTTGCTTCTGTAACAAAACTGCATATGTACGTTTTATTTTAAATTTAATAAATAAAATGTTATATTTTTATATAAAAGCACACTTCAAAATAATTGTATGTTTGTTAAACTGTATAGGAGAAGTTAGTTAACAAATGAAGAGGAAGCATTTTTTTAACACTACTCATTTCTATGAACTCAAACCCAAACCCAACATGTAGAAATGTAAAGATGTAAAAAAATAGAGCAATAGGATTGATAAATAGAATAAAAGAGGAATAAAAGGAAAAAGAGAAGAACAGGAGGAGGAGATCAGCATCTACAGTACCAGACCAGCTCCACTTCAGCCTCTCTCTCTCTCACTCACACAGCGCTCAGATCAGCCCGCACACTAACCCCCATTAAACCCCGAAAACAGCCCCAACACCCCTAATTCAGCTCCATAACCCCCCCTCAGACTCTCCCCGCTGCAGTTTACCTCGGTATTTCCCCCACCTGACCCTCATATTCCTCCATAAACCCCCAAACCTCACCTGTTTCTGTAGGAGCTCGACATGTTCGGCTTCGGCGAGAGGACAGCAGAGTGCTGCAGGAAAAACAGTCCGACCGGGAAACAAGCAGCGCTCAGACGAGCACGAGCGCGCGCGCGCACACACATACAACCTACAATACACAAAATATAGATCATTAATTAATATGCACACATTCCGAAATAGCTTTGTGTCTTCTTAACTTTAAATTAAAATGATATTTTTTCATTATATATTTTTTCATTGTCATTGAACTGTGAACAAAAAACATTTAGGAAGTAAAAAAAAAGTGTTGAATCAGAATATGTTTTATATTTTACATTCTTCAAAGTAGCACCTCTTGCTTAGATGACAGCTTTTCTCAGTCATCTTTATTAGATAGAGTCACCTACCTTTCATTCATTTAGGCTTTTTCAGTTAACAGCTGTGCTGAACTCGTCAAGAGTTAATTACTTGAATTTCTTGCCTCTTAATGTTTGTTTTAGAGCATCAGTTGTAAAGTAGTGAAGAGGTAGAGTTACATGTATACAGTGAATAGTGAATATCTTTATGTGAGTAATGTTCTAATCCATAACCTACAAGTTAACAGCACCTCAGACAAAAGCCACCTAAATGTTTCACTGTACTGTATGTACAATTCAATTACTATTTTAATAAATAAAATGCTATATTATTACATAAAAGCACATTTCAAAATATATGTATATTTTCCTCTGTTACAAAACGGCTAATTTAAATGTTTTATTTTAATTAATTTATTTTATTTCAGTTTATTTATTATTGTGTTTTTCTTATCCTATCGATAATATGCTTTCTTAAGCACAATAAAGATATCATCAGAGCTTTAAAAAATCTGCTAAATTGGATGAGGAAAATTTTTTGATGCATTTTGTCAGCGTGTAAAAACATGACAAAAACTGTGTATTGTGAAATTGCCTTTAAATATTAGGATAAATTTTATATATTTTTGGGAAGATACAATTGGAAATAAATTATTTAAAAAATATATAAATGAGTCAAAAATAACTTGCGTTATTATCAATATATTTTTATCCCACTTTTGTATTATATTTTGACCTTTTAACTTTTTTTTTCTTTTAAGTTTTTGGTGAAATTCCCCATTTCAAATTCACATTCATCCTATTTAACCGAACATGACAGCAGCACATCTTTTACAAACAAAATCAATGAATGTGGTGAATGAAATATTAATCGTAATAGCTATATAATATAGTGTTTATTGTTTTTAAAATGTAGTTTTATTCCTTTAAGAGCATCACTGTTCTCTCCTCCCCTCCGTCCGGAAGCTGTTGTTTAATGCCCAGGTGAACTGGAAGTGGAGGAGGTTTTGTTGACATCAGAAATAATAATAATAGTAGTGATACAAAAACCGAAAACAGATAAAACATCCAAAAATAAGAGCTCAGGACAGTCGAGCTTACTGAAAGCAGCCGGCCGTCCTTCTGTCCTGGTAAATATTTAACTGTCAGCGCTTTTAAAAGGAGTTTGGGCTTCAAATTCAGCTCGACTTTCTGTAGCGTTAGCATTAGCTTTACCATTAGCTTTAACGTTAGCGTTAGCCTCAGTTGGTACAGTTCAGTGTTACTGTAGCGTTAGCATTAGCTTTAGCATTAGCTCTGGCTGGTACAGTTCAGTGTTAGCTACGGGTTTGAAGCTCCAGCTGCCGTTTAGCTCCGAGCTCTTCTTTACTGATGATGGGTCCGGTTTGATAAAGTCAGAAGAAGCTTTTGGATTCTGTATTTAAACAGACACCGTCAGTACTTTATGATTTATTGAGGGATTTTTAATATACTGAGCTTAAGATATATATAGTTTTGTAGCTAGTTAGGTTAGCTAGCTAGTTATTTAACAGTGCTTTAACTACATTCGCCGAATACGACGTTTTGGAAAGAGCTAGCTAGCTTTAATTTTGCTAACCGTCGCTTTACTGAGTCAAAATACAACGTTAAATAATTTTGTCGATTGTTTTTAGCTACTGTTAGCTTAGATGCCTGTTAGTTAAACCCTAAAAAAATGATAAATTATGTGTTATTACAGTGTGTGTGGTGCTAGAGAGGTCATGAAATCATTTTTCTGGTCTGGACAAGTGCTAATTCCATATTTTCCATATTACTAGTGTATTTTTATATCTACAACATAGCTGAATTTATTTATATGTGTATTTTATTTATATCTGTTTACTCTTTTAATATAAATGTAAAGCTGGCTGTTGTTCTTTAGCTTAACTACATTGTATTTCATAGCCAACGATAGAAATGTCATTTTTCAGGTCTGGACAAGTTTGGGTTTGCTGTTAATTACATATTTCTATTTTATATTTATATGTATATAGCTGGTTACTATTTTAATATAAATGTAGGTAAAGCTGGCAGTTGTTCTTTAGCTTAACAATATTGTATGTGAATTTCATAATCACCAATAGAAATGTCTAAAAAAAAAAAAAAAAAACTTAGATGGCTTAAAACCTTATTACATTGACTTCCATTGAAAGAAAAATGTGTGATGATAAGAAGGTTTCAGTGTGACAACAACAATGTTTTTTTTTTTTTTTTTTTTTTTTTGTCTTTTTCTGTTCTTTTACACAGGCTGGCCTCTCCTGTCCTCCTGATGCCTACAGTCTGAATGCCCACAACTTTCAGAGGTTTCAGAGGTCTGGGCAATTTTGGGATCCATATTCCTCATTATTATATTAATATATCTATATTTTATAGGTCATTACTGTCTCCGTTAAATATTTTGCTTTGTCATATTTTTGACTTTCTGAAATATTGTGAATCTGACATAATCGTCTAATGTAATTCAAATTACTTTCAAATACAAATCTTTCTACATTGATTTCAGTTTGAAAGTTAAAAAGGTTAAAGAGCACTAAACCCTAAATCATATATTTTTTATTTATAGCTGATATGTTTTCCTTTGAAGTAATGAAAGAAACGAGTCCTGCTTAATTTTTTTACAAACCTTTCCTAACCTTTAAAAAACACTTTTAATGCAGTCATTTCTGCATCTGCAGCGCCCTCACAGGTTCAACTTCTGCCCCGCCCCTAAACCCATACATCACCCAATGCTCTTCCCAAACTACTACTCAATATTTTTTAAAGCATTTTTCCAGTTTTAACTAAGGATGGAGTTAGTTAAAATTAGTGGGTTTAGGTACCCTTTAAGGAGGTTTTCATGCAACACTGATAATTTTTTGTTTTGCCAAAGCAGAATATTTTAGGTTTCACTGTCAACATAAATTAGTGTATCGAAATAGGATAATTAAGATTGTGCATCACTTAAAATGGTGGTGTCAGTTAAAAATAAATAAATAATCATAATCGATAATCGCTCATATATTTGAAGAATATTGAGATAATTATTATTTTTTTAACAGTATTGCTCAGCCCTAGTTGTCAACATATTAGTTTTTCTTCACATCAGAATTAGTCAGTAAATGTACCTGTCTTGGTAATGTATTGTACTTGCTGTTTTGTTTAGTATTGAATCATTTTCTCATCTCCCACAGGTTTGTTTCTGTACTTCTTCACAGCCTGGGCTCTGCTGTCATCTTGATGCCCAGAGTCTGAGGAGCCCCTAGAGCCTTTGTGCCTGGCTCCTCCCACCACACGTAAGATTTATCTTATTATCTTATTAGAAAAGCTATTAACATATCATAATATTAATTAATACTTTTTTTTTTACAATCAGGCAGTCGAATAAGAGCAAATTTCAATAGCTTAGTATTGTTATAATTTGTTATAATTAAATAGATTTAGGTGTTTAATTTCAATACAAAGAAATATTAAAGTGTTTGGTTATGGGGAGGCTGTAAATGATTTTTGGGTATTTTGGGTGATATGATAAAATATATAATATTAATAATATTTTAATTTCAACAGTAAATTACTGCATCAAGGTAAATGTTAAAATTGCTGTTATTTAGAAAAAATCTGTAAACTTTTGTCTATTTATTGACCCGAAGTAACAAAATAACTTTCAAAGACTGATTTCGTATAAAATAAAATAGTGTAAAAAATATTGTAACCTAAAAATAATGTAATGTAGGGGGAAAAAATCTAGAAAATCTTTGAATATACTGTAACATAAACAATTATACAAAATACCCTTTTTCACAGCTTTCCATTAGATACTAGACTTTTTTCATTACAAAAAACTATTATTATCAAAATATGGATTTCCTTTCACAATGTGTTGTGTGCAATATGATATGACAACATCCTGTCTGATTCCTGTTATGTCAAAATGTGAAAACCTTTTTACAGGATATGAAAAATGTCCTGATGTGATTAAATAAACACTGTCAGTTGACTGTGTCAGTATTCTTTATTTTAGATTTGCTGTACAAAGTATATGGTTCATAAATTTACTTATTATATAAGTGACATTTTGGATATTCTTACACATTTCTTTATGGTTTTCTCTGCAGGCTGGTCTCTCCTGTCCTCCAGATGCCTGAAGCCTGAGCCCCTGTGCCCACCTCGTGCCCTGGTGTTTGGCTCTAAAGTAATAAGGGGGCGCCACCATGGCAGCGAAGGCTGGAGACAACCCGGACAGCCTGATGTCTCTGTGCACAGTGTTCTGTTTAAAGAACCTCAGAAGAACCATGTGCTACACGGGAGAACGGAACAAGCTCTGTCTGCGCCCGGATGTGTTCCTGCCCAGTGAAATCTGTGATAAGCTGGTTAATGTGTACGTATTTATTTTGTTAAAATGCTTAGATTTTATAATTGGGGTCTGCAGATAACTATTAAAAAACAATATAAGGGATGTTAATGTGCTGAAATACAGAAAAGCAAACTGTTATGTATACTAGTATTGAAGTAATTATAATACAAACATCATGCACTTCATTTTAACCATAATAATGTTAAATACTTTAATATTGACTAATAATAATGATAACTATAACGTCATATTTGTTTAGTAAGATACCGTCAGAAACACATAGCTGAAGCTGCTCAGGGTAATGATGCTGTGATCAGTTTAAAACATTATTTTGACACAGTCACACAAAATCTTTGTAATTTTATGCTTCATTTGCTTACACTGTTAATATCCATGTTGTTTGTTTGTAAATTTCAAGATAAATTGACCAATAGAAATGCTCTAAAATATTTGTTAATTTTTCAGATAAACGGACCGATAGAAATGCTCTAAAAATATTTGTAAATTTTAAGATAAATGGACCAATAGAAATGCTTTATAATATTTGTAAATTTCTAGATGAACGGACCAATAGAAATGCTCTAAAATATTTTTAAATTTCAAGATAAATGAACCAATAAAAATGCTCTCAAAAATGTGTACATTTTAAGATAAATGGACCAATAGAAATTGTTTAAAATATTTGTAAATGTCTGTATAAACGGACCAATGGAAATGCTCTAAAAAAATTGTACATTTCAAGATAAATGAACCAATATAAATTCTCAATGAGAAATGGTACATTTTAAGATGAATGGACCAATAGAAATGCTTTAAAATATTTGTAAGTTTCTCGATAAATGGACCAATAGAAATGTGTTAAAATATTTGAAAATTTCAAGATAAATGGACCAATAGAAATGCCTTAAAATATTTGTAAGTTTCAATATAAATAGACCAATAGAAATTCTTTTTTTCATGAACATTTCTAAAGTTACCTCTTCTGCAATTTTGAAAAGGATTGGAAAAGTTTTTTTTAGTGACGACAGTAATTTGCATATTTATAACATATTTTTACAAAGTTTGCCAACAAAGTTCATCTTTATAATTAGCACCGTATTAATGAATTCAGTCATGATCAGAATTATGTTTATGTTGATTTTTGAAGATTAGATTAATAAATTAGTAAGATTAGATGAATAATACTCGTTTTATGTTAAATCAGTGTTTTGTGTTTGTTTCTGTTGTGCAGGTATATGGACCTGGTTTATACAGACAGTAACTTCGAGGCACAGGATGGTTTCTTCCAGCTGTTCTCAGACCCTCGCAGCACCAGGCTGACCCGTCTTCAGCTCAGGGATCTTGTGCGGGACAAAGACGTGGAGGCCATCAAGAAACAGGTTGGGAAGCTCTCAGTAACTCGTGGGTTAAAGAGCTGCATCTTAGGCTTATACGCCACATTGCTCAAATCAGATTTTTTGCTCAGATGAGATTTGGCTATTTTTGGATGGTTCACATTCACGAATGAAAGTGATCTGTATCTGTGTGTAATGTGAATGAATCTGTCTCTGAAATGCCTCACATGATGCACATTCTTTCATTATTTGTCTTATAGTTGTGCATCTTTATCAATAATCACTCTCAATTACTGTTATTGCTGAATGCTTACACTGATAAAGACTCACCTTAGAATGTTTTTGTAAATCATTAAACAGGTCAATCTTTAACAAAGCAATATCAAAGGTTGTCCAATGGGATTTTAATGTGTTTTAATTGCTGGCAGAATAAAAGCGAAAGTGTGTATCTGCAAAGTATTAACTTTTCAAGAGAGGGGAAAAAAACGTTGAATGCGTATTAATGGAACAAGATTTTAAGATTTTTATTCACAAGTAATTTGACAAGATTTTTCATTCATTTCTCATTTACAATGTTTCTGAGCATTTACAGTATAAAAGGGATTAAAAACATTAAAGAAATTATAAATAATTAAGAACAAAATAGTAAAAAAATAAATATTTTTAAAAAAGAAATACTAATTTAAAATCAACATTTATTATATAGATGAATCAAATATATACTTAAAAAGAATTCTAAAAGACCATAAAACAAATTAAAACATGTTAAAAATGTAAAAAAAATAAAAATAAAACATAAAATAAAGAAAAGTAAAATGATGAGAATGATAGGAAATTATAAAATGATTAATAAAAAAATAGTAATAAACAAATAAAAAATAAATAAAACTAATTAAAAGGCATCAGCATTAAATCCATACAGAGTATACATTGTTCCACAATCAAGCATAAAGAAGAGTAGAGGCAGATAAACTGCAACAAAAGGAAATAATTCTCCCTGTTCCTGCTCTTGATGTTTAAAGCAGTGCTGGAGGAGCAGGTTTCTGCACAGCTTTGGATTATAGCTGATCATGTGAGAACTGTTATACAGCGTGCCCGTCTCTCAGCAGTTTTACTTTCAGTTTTACTTTTCTGTCTTTTATATTCTTCATCACACAGATGCTAAAGAAGATAGAATAATAGATTCGTGCATTGTGTTGATGTCTGATATGTAATTCGGTCAGTTTATGTATAAAGATGAAGACGAGGCAACACTGTTTTTATTATTTATTATTTATTATTTGTATTTATGATTTGGCCGTGCCTTATCAGTTTTGGAGTAAATAAGTTGATGCACTTGACACGCCGCACATTCCTGATTTACTGGCCCTGAGTTTCTGTTTCTCTCTCGCCTCTATACTGGGGTTATGTCGTATTGTAATTTACATTGTGATAGTAGCTCCATTCTGTCTTGATAGCTGTCTCTTTTGTAGTTGTTTTGCAGTTTACTGTGCAGCTTTAAGAATATGTTTTTATAATGCATTATACTTTTATGTTACGTTATTCATTTTGTTATTATTATTATAATTTTGTACAAAAGTTACTATAATTATCAACATTTTAGTTTACTGTTTTTCTCTACTGAATCTTTAAATATGTTATACATAATAAAATGTTTACTTTTATTTTGTTGCAGTAGTATATTCTTGGAACTAATATTTGAATAACATTTTTCAGTGTTTCAATATGCTGTTAACTATATTGTATCCAAAGTACCTGATAAATGGACCAATAGAAAAGCTCCAGAATTACGTGGAATAAAATATTTTTTATTGAATTCCATTAAATATATACAGCTCTGGGAAAAAAATAAGATATCACTTAAAAATGATGAGTTTCTTTGATTTTATCAAATTAAAAACCTCTGGAATATAATCAAGAGGAAGATGGATGATCACAAACCATCAAACCACCAAACTGAACTGCTTGATTTTTTTGCACCAGGAGTAAAGCAGCATAAAGTTATCCAAAAGCAGTGTGTAAGACTGGTGGAGGAGAACATGATGCCAAGATGCATAAAAAAAACAGTGATTAAAAACCAACCAGGATTATTCCACCAAATATTGATTATTTCTGAACTATTAAAACTTTATGAATATGAACTTGTTTTCTTTGCATTATTTGAGGTCTGAAAGCTCTGCATCTTTTTATGTTATTTCAGCCATTTCTCATTTTCTGTAAATAAATGCTCTAAATGACAATATTTTTATTGGGAATTTGGGAGAAATGTTGTCTGTAGTTTATAGAATAAAACAACAATGTTCATTTTACTCAAACATAAACCTATAAATAGCAAAATCAGAAAAACTGATTCAGAAACAGAAGTTCTCTCTTCATTTTTTCCAGAGCTGTATATATGTGTGTGTGTGATAATTATACATTTTAAGAGTGTTTGCCCTTCATGTTTTCAGGACCTGATAGAGCTGCACCTGACCTCCTGCGATCACTTGAGCGCCCGCAGCCTGTACACACTCTGCAGCTTCAGACACAGCCTGGTGTCCCTCAGCCTCTTCGGCTGCTCACACATCTTCTTCAGGAAGGGAGTAGCGCCGCTGGCCTGTGGGGAGGACTACGGTGACGAGGACGAGGAAGAGCGCATGCCCAGGCATGCAGTGGACTCTGAGTTTACCTTCCAGGTAAGGATGTAAACACGTGTACCATTTCCTCAGTCTAAAAGTAGAAGGTTATAAAGAATTTTTGTGATACACTGCCTGGCCAAAAAAATTATTTTGCGTCCTGCATTCAGTTAAGTCAAATTGCTTCTGCAACTTCAAGATTTATTTCTTTAAATCCAGTGTTGCTTTAATTAATTTTTCATCAAGATCTTGCAGCAGCATTGATGATGGTAGAGTCTGACCACTGCACAAAGCAGCTCTTCTCCATCCAGCACATCCTAAAGATTCTCAATGAGGTTAAGATCTGGACTCTGTGGTGAACTCTCTCTCAATCCATGTGTGAAAATGATAAATGATGATCTCATGCTCCCTGAACCCGGAACTCTTTCACAATTCCAGACCCATGAAGAATAGGAAGAATAAACAAATCCATTGATTCAGGAATAAGCTGGTCTATATTCAGTATATTCAGGTAGCCAGCTGACCTCATTCTTTCAGCACATACTGTTGCTGAACCTAAACCTGCAGACCAACTGCAGCATCAACCAATCAACACATCATTTACTTACTTAAATCCAGGTGGAGACAAAACCCTGACAAATTTCTAAATACCCTTATTTAGGATAGTTTGATGATGCGCTGAATCATTTGTTTAATAATTGTAATGTAATTTTATCATTGTGCAGGGCTTTAACAGGCTGCGGCTGTTGAATCTGGGAGGTATGCAGGCAGTGGTGGATATTGAGGCTCTGCTGAAGCCCCTGCCGGCTCTTACCTCTCTGGACCTGTCTGGAGTTTATCTGCCCCGGCCGGCTTTTCTCGCACAGTGGAGGGACAGACTGGCCTCTCTGGTGCTTTATAATGTCGATCTTTCAGAGGAGCTCATCAGCACTGTTGTGCAGATGAGCCGGTTAAGGTAAGGCGATAATTTTGCTATCAACATATTGTACTATTTATTTATTTATTTACTATTTTATTTAATAGTTTAAATTACCTAACATAACTGTAAATGCACCAGAATTAGCCTAAAGGCTACTTTTCTTGAATCTTGATTTTGAAATTGTCTACCTAAAAAAAACAACATGAAGATAACAATGAACAATGCAATTATAAAAGAGCAATAAAACAGATATAACGCAGTGTTTCATTCTGGAAATTCTTCTTTTTTTTAATTCTGCAGGCACTTGGATATCTCTCGGGAGAACCAGCGCAACAGTAAATTCAAAATGACAAGGAAAATCCTGACGAGTATTGTGCAGAGCCTGGGGAACCTAGTGTCACTAGATATTTCTGGTCACATAATGCTGGATAACTGCACCGTGCCACAATTTGAGGACGCCATGGGACGCCCCAGGTATTGCAAAAACAGAAGGAGGTTTCTAGAAAGCAGTGCTACTTGTTGAGTTATAGCATTTGTGGATGGAAAGTAATTATAATAAAAAAAAATAAAACATAGTGGTATTCTGCTGAAAGCAGTCCATTTTCTGTTTGTTTTACCATTTACTCTGAAGTATTAGTGTATTTTTTGTGTAATTGTTCATGTTTGCAGTTTATATGCACACACTAAATATTCTGCGCTTTTAACTTTTTACATTTACATTATTTTACATTATTTTATTTTGCATTTTGTTTTTTGTTTTTTTAATCAGATTTAATTTAGAATCTTGATAAGTTAGTATTTACAGACAAAAGGAATGTGACAAAAGTTTACAGATTATTTTTGTTTTTACTGAATGTTTGAAATTTTTCATATTTATATAAAAACTAACAATTATTTGTTGCATTTTTTAAGCGTTTTTTCATATTGCCAAGAATAATGTTACTGCAAAAATTATATTACCGTTTTTTTTTTAGTATCAAATCACCCAATTTTTGAGAAATGTTACAAAAAAGTAGGCGGGGCAGTGGAGATTTTTTTTTTTTATAATTATTTCTTATGTTGTTTTTGTTAGATTAAGACTTATGTATTATTAATACTCTCTCTCTCTCTCTCTGTCTCTCTTTCCCCCTCTCTTTTTCTCTCTTTCTCTCCTTTTCTCATAGCATCGAGCCGTCTAAGAGCAGTATCTATCCCTTCCAGGAGCTCAAGAGGCCACTACAGTTTTTGGGCCTGTATAACACCACACTCTGCAATGTCACACACATCCCTGCCTACAAGGTACCGTGTCCTATAAAACCTGAAGGTCTTCCTCTGATCTATCTCACTGATTTAACTCCTCAGCTCAGGATCAGACCCTGAAGTATAGAATTAATCATACCATGCTGTAGAAATTTAATCTCATACTGTATATCAGATACCAAAAGCTTTTGGAAAACTATTCTAAAATGTGTCCAGATGTTTAAAATGCACTATAAAAGCACAAGTACTCTATAAAAAGTTATTTTTTTCTGGTTATCACTTGAAGTGACACAAATGTCATCAGAAGGTCATGGTAAACAGACATATCTGATGTATTAGTTTTATTAAACTAGGGGTGGGAATTGCCTCTGAAAAATATTATACTGCATAGGCTTAGCACTGCCACTATGATCAGAAGATTGCTGGTTTGAATCCTAGTCACGCAGCTTGCCATCAGCTGCCAGAGCCCTGAGAGAGCACAATTAGCCTTTCTCTTTCTGGGTGGATGCAGTAGATGGCGCGCTCTCTTTCCCCTCATCACTCCTAGGGTGATGGTGATCAGCACAAGGCTGCGTCTGTGAGCTGATGTATCAGAAACGAGTCACTGCGCTTTCCTCCAAGCGTTAGCGCTGTGATGCTACTTGGAAATGCTGTATCAGCAGCAGCTCATAAAGAGAAGGAGTGTGTGTGTGTGTGTCTGTGAGAATACTGGTCAGTGTATTGTGTGTGTGTGTGTGTGTGTGTGTGTGTTCAGGTGACAGGCTCTAAGAATGAAGAGCAGGTGCTGAATGCTATAGAAGCTTATACTGAATCCCGTCCTGAGCTGGCCCACAGAGCCATCAACCAGCTGTTTGACATCGCCAGGATACAACACTGCAGCCAGCTGCTCCGAGCACTACAGGTACACACACACACACACACACACACACACATTTCTTCAGTTTAAGCTGTATAAGCAGGGTTCCTGCGGGTCCTTAAAAAGTCTTAAAATGTCTTAAATTAAAGTCTTGCAAATTTGCTCTAGGTATTAGCTAATTTACTAACTTTAGTGGCAAGCTAGCTAACATACTAACTTTTCCTAGCTAAAGTGAGCTAGCTAATGTTACCAGGGACAGAACTAAGGTTAGCGGAAAGCTAGATAATACTAATGGTAAGTTAGCTAACATACTAACGTTAACCAAG
Source organism: Astyanax mexicanus (assembly GCF_023375975.1). Lineage (NCBI taxonomy): Eukaryota > Metazoa > Chordata > Actinopteri > Characiformes > Acestrorhamphidae > Astyanax > Astyanax mexicanus. The sequence goes on from NC_064424.1 coordinate 45,569,659, forward strand.
GGAAAACTAAAGAAATTTTGACTACATAACTACTTCAATTATTGTACTTAAGTATCTCTCATCTCTTCATATTGTATAAATGAAGACCAGTGTCCATGTGTTCAAAAAGACCAACCTTTCAATGCTTGTCATAGTTTTTTTCCATGGGATTTCATAGGTGTCCAAAAAAACAAACATGCTGTATATATTCTAGTAACTCTAGTATGTCTCTCTCTCTCTCTCTCTCTCTCTCTCTCTCTCTCTCTCTCTCTCTCTATCTGTCTGTCTGTCTGTCTGTCTGTCTCCTGGTTTCTTCCCCTCTCTCAGCTGGTAATCGCAGCACTGAAGTGTCATAAATATGATAAGAGCATTCAAGTGACGGGCAGCGCTGCTCTCTTCTACCTGACCAACACAGAATACCGCAACGAGCAAAGTGTACGGCTGCGCCGGCAGGTCATAGAGGTGGTGCTCAATGGCATGGAGCAATATCAGGAGGTCACGGTAAGCAACACACACACACACAAATAAATTTGACTTACTAATGTTACTGCTTCATTACTTATTACTCATTTCTTAATTTCATCTCAGATTTACTTGTAAGTCTTTAAAAGTATTACATTTAATTTCCCCTTACCAGCAGATTCCCTGTTTTCTGTTCTTTTCTGGAACTTTTTCTTGCTCTTTATTTTATCTCTAGGTCCAGAGGAACTGCTGTCTGACTCTGTGTAACTTCAGTATACCTGAAGAGTTAGAGTTTCAGTACCACCGGGTTAATCTGCTGCTGCTGAAGATTTTGGAGCCGGCGCGGCAGGACGAGTCTATCCAGCGCATCGCCGTGCATCTCTGCAACGCCCTCGTCTGCCAGGTGGACAATGACCACAAAGAGGCCGTCGGCAAGATGGGTTTTGTTAAGGTGAATTTAAAATAAGTGATGTTTAATCCAATCATAGTTAAATACTGTATATACTCAGGCCTCGGGGCTTCTTGTACCGTATTTATTGGACTATAAGGCGCACTATCAATGAACGTCTTTTTTCATACATAAGTTGTTACCCTGGGAGCTATCAGCTAGCAGTTTGTCCCACGTAGCTTGTTTTTAACACAGTAAACATGCAAACTACAGTCCAATATACTCACCCATGAATGGCGAAAGTGCTAGCACTGCGGTAAGCGTCTAATGCTGCTGCACCCAGCCTTAGTGCTGGAGAAAAGTCACTAAAAACTCAGTTGTTAAATGGGTTGGAACAGCAAATATACAACAAAATGCACTTTTAAATGAGATTTAAATGAGAGTTTTGTCTCAAGCTCTAACCAAACACACCAGCATTTTGTAAATGAGCTCAGATGACCATACATTCACATACTTTCTAATTACTGAATCCAGGCTGTTCAGTGTGTGACACTTTGGGTCTTAGCTGTTAAAGTAAAGGACAGAGTGCTATTAGGAATTTTCCACATCTTTAAAAATGTGGTCTATATGTCACTATGGACTCTTATAGGTTAAATGTGTGAGTGCAGTACTTTTAACCCTGTCTCTAGAATTTGATTCTGTTTGTATACAAATCATGTTAATTTTCTTTTGTCTTTATATATTACTCCATAGACCATGCTGAATTTAATACAGAAGAAGCTACAGGACAGAATGGTGAGTATTACCGTATACAAGTTGCTTCCACTGTAACGCCACTGTAAAACCAAAGAATGCCAGTCATCCTTGGTCTAGGTTTATGACATTTTCTCTGGTAAAGTGGTTTGTTTATTTTACTTTAGTCAGATAGTATCATCATGCACTGGAAATGTAGAGATACCAGTTCTGCTGTTCTGATCTGCGAGCTGCTTAAAGAAATGCAAACGGCTCTTTATTGCTGTTTTTGAGTAGAGCAATGGAATTCAGCCGCAAAATTTAAACCATCATTGTCATTAAACACACAAAACACAAACACACACACACACTATTGAATAGGGCAGTGAAGACTAGGGCTGGGCTTTTTTGATAGCCAAAAAATTCAAAGGGATAATTATTCTTACACAAAAAATGTTATTTAGCCATAGTCATAAGTAATCTTACTCTCATACTGTCACCATTAATGGATCCATCTTTCTGGATCTTGTTGGAACAAAAACAACTGAATTACTTTAACTAAAAGTTAAAGTAAACTAAAGTAAACTACAAATGCTTAAACTACAAATACTACACATATAACTGGATGCATTTCAGTTTTAAGAGTTCCTTTAAAACATCAGAATTAGATTGGCACAGAACTGGATTGAGAGAAAGGAAGGGGTTGAGAGAGGAAGAGAGAGAGACACAAAGGGGCTGAGTAAGAGAGAGGGGGGTAGACGAGGCGAGAGAGAGACAGACAGAGACAGAAAGGGATTGAGAGAGACAGAAAGGAGTTGAGAGGAAGAGAGAGAGAGAGAGAGAGAGATAAAGATTAAGAGAAAGAAAGGGGTTGAGAGAGACAGAAAGGGGTTGAGAGAGGAAGAGGGATTGACAGGTTCAGAGACAGAAAAACAGGTACAGAGAGAGAAAGAGGTTGAGAGAGTGAAGGGGCTTATGAGAGAAAGGGATAGACAGGGTGAGAGAAAGAAAAAAGGGGTAGAGAGAGAGAGAGAAAAAGGGGTTAAGAACAGAAGAGAAAGGGAGAAAAAAGGGGTTGAGAAAGAAAGGGGGATAAACAGGGCGAGAGAGACAGAAAGGGGTTGAGAGAGAGAGAGAAAGGAAGGAAGGGAGAGAGAGACAGAGACAGAAATTGATTGATTGATTGATTGATTGAGAAAGATAGAGAAGGGCTGTGAGTGAGAGAAAGGTTGCAGGTTGTTTTTACTCAGCTGTGTGCGCTTTCATTTGACATGTTTATGTGTATTTCATGCAGAGTATCTAAAATCATACGTTTGCTGTGTGAGTGCATTTGCACATCTGTGTCAACAATGGGAGCAACTTAATGTAGCTAAATGCAGTCATTAGAACAGACAATCTTATTTCTCTGTTTGTCTCCTCCCTCAGTGTGATCAGGTGATGGAGTTTTCGTGGAGCGCTCTGTGGAACATCACAGACGAGACGCCAGATAACTGTCAGATGTTCCTCAACTGCAACGGCATGGACCTCTTCCTGGACTGCCTGCAGGTGAGTTACAGAACCTGTACCACAAGAAAAGTGCAGCAGGTGCTTCTTATTTCCTGTTCCATTCTTTCACTCACATGCCAGAAGTCTTAGGATTGGTTGTATGTAAATAATTATACAGAGTACTCTGTATAATTTTTCGCACTATTAGGCACAACTAAAATCCTTTAATTTTTAAAAAATCATCAGTGCGCCTTAAGTATGAATTTTACCAGTCTTAAGGAGGTATTAAGGGGTGGTTCAGTTCAGTATTAGCACTAGCCGCTAACCACGCTAAGCGCTAGCTATGTCACCGTTCAGAATTTAGTCTTATCAGACTGTAGCTGGTAGCCAGCTAACCCTGGCTAGCATTTCTGGAGCAGTATTAGCATTATCTGCTATCTGCGCTAGTAGTCTGTGTGTTTACTGTATTAAAACAAGCTACATCGGACGAACTGCTAGCTGATAGCGCCCTTTTTTACCGAAAAACTCAGTTCCATTCAGGTTCCTCAGTGTAGTGCTGTCGAGTGGAGGTTAGCGCTTAAACAAATAAACAGTTTTCAGGAGAGAAATCTGTGTAGAATAACATCCTGCACTTTTTTTTTTAAGTTACAGTTTTGTTTTCTTAGCTTAGCTTTACTTAACTTAGCACCAGTACCTAGCGGCGAGACCTGCTGAATTAGAAGGGAAACATAGCGACACCACTGTTCCTTACCAGTTTCACGTTATGCGCTTTATAATCCAGTGTGACTTTTATATGACAATAAACCAGAAACTAGACATTCATTGATAATGCACTTTATATTCCGTTGTGGCTTATAGTGCGATAAAAACGCTAGACTTTTAGACAAGTAGATATTTGTCTCTTGTCTCAGATTCATGATGATTTCTGAATGTTCACCACAGGAGTTCCCAGACAAACAGGAGCTGCATCGGAACATGCTGGGGCTGCTGGGTAATGTGGCAGAGGTTAGAGCACTCAGACCTCAGCTGCTCACCAGCCAGTTCATCACCGTCTTCAGGTAAGCTCCCATTCTACTCATGTGATCTGTTTTTTTTTTTGTGTATTGAAGCTTCTAAAGCTGAACTTCTCTACCTGTTTGGTCAGTAATCTGCTGGACAGCAAGGCGGACGGGATCGAGGTGTCCTATAACGCCTGTGGGGTTCTGTCCCACATCATGTTCGACGGGCCTGACGTGTGGAGCGTGGAGGACCCTGAAAGAGATTGGGTCATGGACAAAATGTGGGACGCCATCCAGAGCTGGGACGTCACCTCCCGCCGGAATATCAACTACAGGTATGTTTTATATTTTTATAGAAACCATATTCTCCACTTGTGATATAATATGATAAATGGAGAAGTTTAATGTACCATCTCTGTATTTCTCAAAATGAAACAGGCTGTTCTTGTTAGTGTTCTTTTATGACTTATACATTATAGAAAATTATATTATCCCCCAAATAGGTGAGAAGAAAGACAACATACAATGTTTTTGATGTTGTGATCAAATCACAATCAATGGAAAGTAAGGCCTTGTTTGTAAATACAGCAGTGATAAAAAAAAAAAAAAAGTGGCAAAACAAAATATTCTGTATTTTGTTCAGTTTTGGCCTAAAATGTTTTTGGTTAATCCATATTATATAGTTTCTTTTAAAAGGGACATTTATGCTGCTTTTGTTGGAGTAACTGTCTCTAGACTTTCTACTTGATTTAGAGCATTACATGGGTCGTGAGGATTATATAATTACATTATATATTATATATAGTAGAGCTGGTCAGAATGGTAAAATGGTCGAAATCTTTTACACTCATTCTGCTGCGGGGAGAAAGAGTGTATGTATTTAAAAAGATGTTTTTTTTGTGAAACAGTTACATAACTTTGTTTATCTCCTTTTCTCTTTCTCTCTCTCTCTCTCTCTCATTCTCTCTCGCTCACTATTTCCAAAGCTATTGATCAATAAAGAAAATAGATCAAAATAAATAAATAACCACAGATTTAAGAGAAAAAAAATTATAGTTTATAGATTATAAGATTGATTGATTAATGAATAAAGAAGTAAGTAAAATAGTTACAAAACACTTATCCTACAATTTATACTAGTAGTATTAACAGTACAGTCATTATTAATCTCTCTATCTCTCTCATATTCATTCTCTTTCAGGTCGTTTGAGCCCATTCTGCGTCTCCTTCCTCAGGGTATATCTCCAGTCAGTCAGCACTGGGCCACCTGGGCTCTCTTTAACCTGGTGTCTGTATATCGTGAGTTCACACATACAGTTTCTTGGTGTTCACATTCACAAAATGACATCATTAGTATGTATACTCCTGGCAGAATTAAAGATCAGTCAACATGATTCTGCACAAAAACGCACCTGATCTGTATCCTCTGATATGTTTAGGTGGTGCTGCCTCACACACAGGCGGCACAGACTGAAGTTCCCCAGTTCTTATATTTCTTTTTTTCTGTAGCAGTTCACTCTCTCAGTGCTTGTTGTGTTCACTGTACTTTAGGCTTTAATTCAGTGACGTGGGGTTTAAGATATTAAACAGGATTTATTAATATTATCTCTCCTCTCTTCGTCTGCAGCAAGCAAGTACTGTCCTTTATTAGTGAAGGAGGGAGGAGTTGCTCTGCTGGAGAAAGTTTTAGAGCTGGATTCTTCTCAGCCAGAGACCAAGGACATGGCACGGTACACACACACACACACACACACTCTTTCACAAAACATGCTGTGTGTACACCACTGGTAAAAAGGTTAAGAACACCCCAATTTTACATTTTCACTGACATTTAATTACCAAAACTGCCAGAGACTTTGATAAATAACTAAAATAATTAATAAAATGGTCAATTTAGATTTAATTTACTTCATTTAAATTTTGAATTGTGGGTTTACAGTCTTCTAAACCCAACAAATGTGTTGTTTATTTAATGGTCGTCAAAAACCCATTTAAATATACATATGCATGCAAAGTGAATCTAAGAGCAATTTCTTTAAAAAACTGAGAAGGAATTTGACTACCTAACTACATGTATAAAATTTACTACAATAAAATAAATATCAAAACTTCTCAAAATGAGATATTTCACTTTTCTGTAATGTTCTCTGCAATTAGAGTACATTAGTAAGAAACTCTCTCTGTTTTTTTTTTGCGCTCAATGTAAAAGAACAAAATCAAAGAAATCCGAGTCAGATTAGTTAATTAATTCATTATTTATTTTTATTTTTATTTAAGTTAGTTAGTTAGTTAGTCATTAAAAGTCTTTCCTGACTCACCCAGAATGTGTCCACGACCCACCTTTGGGTCCTGAACCACTAGTTTAGAATTGCAACTTTACAGGTTTCTGACAAAAGCAAATTATTATTATTAAAACCATTTAGAAAATCGCATTAAAATAGTAATTTGATTAATAAAATTACTTCGATTAACTCCTAGCTTTAGCATCCATCCATCCATCCATCAGAAGGGTTAAATTAGTTTTAATTCATGCTTTTGTCCTCACTGTCTGTGTGTTGCAGTAAAGTGATGGAGCAGTGTGAGAACTTTAAGGAAGATCCCATGGAGACCAGCAGGTAAACGCAGAAGACCAGGAGACCCCGCCCTCACATCACCGATCACCAGGTCCACCTTAAAGCACGTGGGCGGCTGCCCCCCCCCCATCCCCCGTCTCTCCCTCCCTCACTCCCAGGATGTTTCTGTTGAGCGTCTCCTCTCTGCAGTTTAATGTGTGTGCTGGCAGTGGCAGCGGCAGCGGCAGCGGCAGTGGCAGCGACAGCGGCATCAGGGTGGCTGGGCGACTCTCTGTCTCTCTGACAAAACTCTCTCTCCTCCTGTGACACACTATAGGACGAGTTCAGGAGTGTGTGTGTGTGTGTGTGTGTGTGTGTGAGTGTGTGTTCACACGAGTGTGTGTTTGCGTGTGTGTGTGTGTTTGTTTTTGTGTTGCACATGATAATAAGCAGTATTTGTATCATCTATTATAGGTTTTGAGTGTTTTGTCACGCCTTAGTTTTTATGTGTGTAGATGGTGAGTAATGAATGAGTGAATAAGTAAATTGAGTGATTGAGTGAAATGAATCAATTGTGTGTCCTTATAAGAAACAAATCAAATCCAGTATGTTCTCTCCTCCTCTCCTCCTAGAGTGAGGACACAAAAAAGGACACAAACACAGAGCAAACAGCCTGCTGACACTCATCTTTACAGAGAGAGAGTGTGTGAGTGTGTGTGTTTGTGTGTGTGTATGTAATTAAATGAGATATATATAATATAAGCTCAGATAAGCTTCACTAAGTTGCACAGCGATTAAGTGTGGTTGTGGTGGGTTTGTTCTCAAGACTTTACTCAGAGCTCAGAACAGAGCGGATCGATGATTTTCGTGGTTCGGGGAGGAAAAAAAAGAGGCAGAAAAGGTCAGTTTTGGCAGGTTTGACGTTCGACTTTTGTCAGATGTTTTGGACGACCCATTCTCTCACTCAGGAGTTTGGATGATGACTATCATCGATCGATGGTGCTGAAGGTGCTGACGATTAAGGAAAATACTTATTATTACTGTTTATGGTGGAGAGACTTCACTTGCTACCACAAAATGAACTCTAAAGCCACCGTGGAGAATCTATCTCTCTCTCTCTCACACACACACACACACACACAGAAAAAAAAAAAAGAAAAAACAAAACTCACAAAAAATACACACACACTCACACCCGAGACTTCTGCTCATGTACATAATAACTTGGAAGAAAGGACAAATTCTCTCATTTTCTGTTTAGTTTTTGTTTCTGTTGTTTTCTGTATGTATGTTTTTATGACACAACTATAAAACACTCCTATGATGAACTCCCAGTCCGACCTGATTCTGATTCAGTCACGGGAAGCTATAATGGGAATGAATTAATATCATTATGGTCATTGTTATGGTCATCACATCCATATATGGAAAAAATGACCGAAATCCCTTCCCTTTTTTGATTTTAGTGTTTTTTTATTATTATTAATATTATTATTGTTATTATTAATTGCCTTTATTTTTTTCATCATTTTTATCACTCATAGTTGTTGTGTAATGGGCTTTGCAGTGAAATTGAAGTAATATTTCTATTATCTATTATTACAGTTTTTGGAAAGGAGTAGGGATGCACCGAAATGAACATTTATGGCCGAAGCCGTGCATAATACCGAACACAGGTTTTCGCAAGTTTTTCATCACAAATTTAACAAGCCTAAATGTATTTTGGCTTGATTTTTACATCGTTGCTAATCTCGGAGTGGCTCAGACGCTGCACCCCATAGATTACAAGTTTAAATCCCTGTTCATGCCGCTTGCCCTCAGCAGCCGGAGTCTGAGAGAGCTCACAATATGTCATGCTGTCTCTGGATGGATAGATGGCGCTCTCTCCCTTTCATCACAGGTTTAATATCTAGACCAGTCAGCAACTGTGAGTCAACATCAGCGACAGCCAATAGGATCACCGAAAGAAAGAACCACGTTTTTGGAGAGTTGGGGCTGAAAATTGATGAAAAGATGAAAAATCGTATAATTTGTGAAAAAAATAAGAGACCACTTAGTTTCTTTGATTTTGCCAAATTGAAATTAATTGGAATTGGAATATAATCAAGAGGAAGAGGGTTAATCAAAATACATCAAACCACCAAACTGAACTGCTTGAATTTTTGCACCAGGAGTAAAGCAGCATAAAGTTATCCAAAAGCAGTGTGTAAGACTGGTGGAGGAGAACATGATGCCAAGATGCATGAAAAACTGGTTAAACTGATTAAAAACCAGGGTTATTCCACCAAATATTGATTTCTTGAACTCTTAACTCTTATTTCAGCCATTTTTCTAATTTTCTCATTTTCTGTAAATAAATGCTTTTTTATTTGTAATTTGGGAAAAATGTTGTCTGTAGTTTATAGAATAAAACAACAATGTTCATTTTATTCAAACATAAACCTATAAATAGTATAAATAGCAAAATCAGATGAACTAAATCCAAAATTCTCTTATTTTTTATATATACTGTATATTAATTTTCGTCCAAATAATTTTGTTTGCTCAATATTCGGTGCATCCCTAGAAAGGAGGCATAAGAAATGACTCTACCAAATACCAAATTTTTATGCTTACGTTGCTCTTAAAAACAGAAAATATTGATTTGGTCTCCTTTGTTAGAGTGAAACCTTAAACTGCATCTGAAAGTTTGAGATTATGCTGCTAGTTTAAACCTCCTCGAATGACTCAGCTATTCCACCACTTTCTTTTTGCCTTTTTGTGAATAATTTAGTGTATTATTTTCTTTTTCCCAGCCAGTTGAACCTGCAGTGGATCTGTGATATTTTGGGAATTGCTTCGGGTGTTAAAGCTAAATGATGATGGTGGTGTGATGATGATGATGGTGATGATATATAATCGAGAAGTCAGTTAATGTTTGTCTCAACTTCTGGTTTGTTCCCCTGATGTGTAATAATGAGCGGGTAATAATATTACCTTACAAGTTATGAAACCTGTGCAATGTTTATATAGAATAGCTATTACTATTAGTCCCCATTGATCACTGACTGATTTTGCTGATTTAGCAAGGGAGAAACTTCTTCTTTTTCTTTTCTTTTTTTGGAATCTCTACTTTTGTCTCATTTCTAACTCCTGTGTTTAGCGGAGGAACGTTTTCTGTTATGTATGTTGGGCTAGTATTTATTCTGCCTTAGCTACTGTACCAATGGAGGGATTGTTGTTTTTATTTCTTCTCATTTGAGCCAAAGTTCCAAAGTGATTCTTCTTTGCTTTCAAGCCACAATTTAAGCTACTTTTGCTGTAACTAAGCTGCATAGTTTCTCCGGTTTAGCTTGGGAAAGAGAATTTTTAAGCTATGTGTGGATAAGTGAAAGTGTATGGTCGACGGTTTGGTTTGGCGGTAAAAAAAAAAGTGAATAAATTCAGTTTTCTCCCTTATTCAAAATGTATTCAATCATCCCAGATCCACATATTTGATTCCTGAAGTTTCCTTTCATAAATACAAGTAATAGAAGCTTATATTCAGCCAATTAGCACTATGCTAACAGCAGGACTGTGGGGTTCTTCAGTAATACACTTGTTTATGTGGTTTTTGACGCTGTGTAACACTTTTAAACATTGTTATCTATAAATTTGAACTCTATAGAAAAGTAAAAGTTATCTTCTTATCTTCTTAATTTGCTTCTTTGGGTTTAGCTAACATTGTTATAGAAAATAAGACCAAAGCGCTTATAGGAAAGTCTGTTCACATGACGTCTGTCATTACAAATCTATAGGGGGAAGTTAACAATAGGTACAGGGGTTGGACAATGAAACTGAAACACCTGTCATCATTTTAGTGTGGGATTTTAGGTTTCATGGCTAAATTGGAGCAGCCTGGTGGCCAATCTTCATTAATTGCACATTGCACCAGTAAGAGCAGAGTGTGAAGGTTCAATCAGCAGGGTAAGAGCACAGTTCTGCTCAAAATATTGCAATGCACACAACATTATGACATACCAGAGTTCAAAAGAGGACAAATTGTTGGTGCACGTCTTGCTGGAGCATCTGTGACCAAGACAGCAAGTCTTTGTGATGCATCAAGAGCCACGGTATCCAGGGTAATGTCAGCAAACCACCAAGAAGGACCAACCACATCCAACAGGATTAACTGTGGACGCTGTAAGGGGAAGCTGTCTGAAAGGGATGTTCGGGTGCTAACCCGGATTGTATCCAAAAAACATAAAACCACGGTTGATCAAATCACGCAGAATTCAATGTGCACCTCAACTCTCCTGTTTCCACCAGAACTGTCCGTCACCACAATCAATTATTGTGCTCTAAAACCAGGTGTTTCAGTTTCATTGTCCAACCTCTGTAGTTCATTTAAGTAGTTTGTAGTTTACCAAATAGAGCACATGAATCAACTATGTTGTTTTCTGTTTTTGTGCACTTGAAGCCTGGTGCTTCTCGGTTTCTGGGTCAGAATTACACTGGCTGCTTCACTTGTAGATGTGTATTCCAACTTTAGGGTTTTTTGTTGTCAAAGTTCCTGTTTTTAACCATTTATCCATAATATGTAAAATACATAACACAGGGTAACTGCTTCACTCAGACTCCCACTTACTAGTGCATCTCAAAAAATTAAAATAGCATTATAAAGTTACTTTATTTCAGTATTTCCATTTAAAATGTGAAACTCATACATTATATAGACGTATTAAACACACAGAGAGTGATATATTTTAAGCCTTTATTTTATACATTGTTGAGGATTATGGCTTTGGTACTTTTGGCAGTGTGGGAAGTGTGCCAAGTCCTGCTGGAAAATGAAATCCACATCCCCCAACCATCACTGATTGTTGGAAACTTCACACTAGACCTCGAGCAGTTTGGACTGTGTGTCTCTCCACTCTTCCTCCAGACTCTGATCCCTTGATTTCCTTTAAATGAAATGTAAAATTTACTGATGATCAGTGATGGTTTGGAGAGACATGTCTGTCATCTGCTGGTGTTGATCCACTGTGTTTTATTATCAAGTCTAAAGTCAGTGCAGTTTTGTTTTCCCACAAAATCTTACAGCTCTTCATATCTTACAGCTTCCCTCCGCTACTGACAACTTTTATGGAGATGCGGATTTCATTTTCCAGCAGGACTTGGCACACTGCCCACACTGACAAAATGCCCTACGTGAAAATGTGGGTTTTTTTTTTTCTCTTGTGAAATAATTTATAGTAATTAGAGCTATCGATCTATAACAAAAAATAATAATAATAATAATTTCCTAATTAACCCTGAAACATTCATTAATAAATTTTAAAGATATTTCAAGATGATCACAGTGTATAATCTCAGTATTTTATTTGTACTAAGATGTGTTTGTTTAATTGTATATTTTTAACTTAACTGAAATTCAGGAAAGTCACAACATCAATGCAAACCATGAAAAATGATTGACTAAATAAATGAATAAGTGGAATTATAACTCAGACTAAGAGCTGATGGTGTTTTGTATCCACTCCATGTATTCACACACATCAGTGAAAACGATTTGTCCTCCACACCCACCCCGGCTTCCACCAATCAGCACCCCGAACACCACGTCGCTCTCGCCGCTCTCCAGCAGGCCTCCTCCAGAATCCCCCTGTATGTGAGGAAAATCTGCTGCAGATTTATTCAAAATACAAAGACTTTAATCTGAAAGATTAATTAGAGATCAGTTTACCCCACAGCTCTCGATCACTGGCTGCTCTGGAAGGCTCCCGCCGCAGAAGACGTGCTTCTCGTTTTCAAACACGGTGTATTTCAGGTCCTGGCAGGGGGCGACTGAGACGCCCAAACACTTTAAATGTGTTTCAGTTTTTCCTGAAAGAAGAAAAACACAGCGCCTGAAAAAAATCTCATATCTAGTAATAGTAGCGCTAGCAGGGTTAGCTGTATCAATAGTAATTTCGAAAAAGGTCCAATAGCAGTAGTAATAGTGTGTTGATTGTAGTGGTGATGTAATCAGGAGATCGCTGGTTCAAATCCCGGTCATCAGCACAAGGCTGCATCTGTGAGCTGATGTATCAGAACCGAGTCGCTGCGCTGCTTTCCTCCGAAGGTTAGCGCTGTGATGATTCTCGGCAATGCTACAGCAGCAGCAGCAGCTCAAAAAGAGGCGGAGTCTGACTTCACATGTATCAGAGGAGGCATATGCTAGTCTTCACACTCCTGGTGTTTTGGCATCACTAGTGATGGGGGATGGACAGCTGAGTAGTGAAGCTTAGATTCTCTGCCCGAACCCGACCCAACCTGAGGCCCGAGCTGAACCTCTGTTTTTTAATTGTATATTTATTTTAGATAAAGCTAGAGTGTGATAATCACAATATAGCACAGTAACAAATCAAACTGTGTTTTATAAAAGTTGCCGTCGCGCCGCACACACTCCACTTGTCCGCAGTGCAGCATAGCCTTATTACTGTTTTTTTTTTGTGTGTTTTTGCACATATGCTATAAGCTCAATATAAAAAAATTGTTTGTTTTGAATTTATTTTTTTGTTTATTCATAAACCATGTTAAATTATATTAGATTAGAGGAATGTCATTCAGAAATCATTCTTGTAGCCTAATTTACTGATGTTTAGGATGCCTGTGGATTATGATTCTCATTGTTTGTGTTTTAATCTTTCGGAAATCTGTTCTTAATAAACATTGTTCTTAAATAATAGGTCTGAGCTTCTTCAGTGTTGCAATGTTAATTTACATCATTATGAACAGAGTTCCGTTCATTCAATTTTTTTTTTTTTTTTTTTAAAGCTCAGTTTTACGCTCTACTTTCTCAATAAATGTGGGTTTAAATCAGGCTTGGGCTCATAAATGACAGTTTATGGGGCGGGTCAGTTGGGGTTCAGGCAAAACGCAGATAAATTGGGAGAAAAATTAAAATAGGAAACAATTAACAAAGAAATAGTAAAAGTAGGTAGTAGTAGTAGTACTGGTAGAAGTAATAACTGGAATAGTATTAGTACTACTTCTATTCCTGAAAAAATTAAAGAAGTACCTACACTACTGATTAAATATTACAAATCTATGCATTCGTCCTTACTAATCATTGTTTCTTCATTTAATGTATTTTCTACATTGTAGATTATTATTAAAGACATGAAAACAGTTAAAAGACACCTATAGATTTATGTTGTAAACAGTAAAAAAAAATGTTATTCCTCCACATTAATCCCCTGATCTATAGCTGATGAACTGAGATGGTGATTTGAGGTGATTTAATTAGGATGAGCTGGAGCTTCACGGCGTGAAGAAAAAAAAACAGCAACTATTGTTCACCACCTCCAGGAACTCCTTCTTTCTTCAAGATGCTGAGAAAACTATTCCAGGTGACTCTAAATCATGAACACATTGAGATTAAAATTAAAACCAAGAGTGTGCAGATCTGAACTCAATCTAAAGTATAAAACATATTCTGGTTTGTTTAACATTTTTGTTTACAATGTAATTCTGCATATTTCTGTATAGCTTTAATATTCAGTAGTCTTCAATATTACATTTTCAATGTAAAAAATCATAAAAGTATATATATATATATATATAAATAATCACCATAGACTTTAGATGCTGATCCATGTCCTGCCGCCTGCAGCATGGCTCCATCAGGTGGATGTTTACACTGAAGATCTGGAAGGTCTGCAGGTATGATGTTCTCCACAGGTTCTGGAAGCTTCAGCAGCATGATGTCTCCATCAGACAGAGTGCTGCTGTATTTCTGTATGTTTTCAGGTGGAATGGTGAAGTTTTTCTGGACGTTTGATCCTGGTGGGTGGACGCCCACGCTGACATTTAGAGTCCTGGTGTTCACAGGGTTAATCAAACAGACAGTGACTGATTCTCTAAACACTGTTTATATTATATTTATGATAGTAGGTTTACGTAAGGAAACGTAGCTGTAGTATTATCAGCAGTTGTAACACCAGTAGCATTAGTTTTAGTAGTACTTGTAGTAGTAGCAGTAGTATTTACTACAGTAGAAGAGGTTGTAGATAGTTGGAATAGTAGTAGTAGCAACAGAAGTTGTAGTATCAATAGTAATGTAGTAAATGTATCAGCAGTAGCAGTAGCAGTAGCAGTATTAACACTATAGTACTAGTAGTACTAGATGTAGTAGCAGCTGTGTATCATTAGCAAAGTAGTAAAGGTATTAAAGGTAGCAGTATCAATAGTACTTTAGTAAAAGTACTAGTAGCTATAGTAACAGTAGTGGTAGTAGTAGCAGTATCAATAGTACTTTAGTAAAATTACCAGTAGCTATAGTAACAGTAGTGGTAGTAGTAGCTGTATCAATAGTACTTTAGTAAAAGTACTAGTAGCTATAGTAACAGTAGTGGTAGTAGTAGCAGTATCAATAGTACTTTAGTAAAAGTACCAGTAGCTATAGTAACAGTAGTGGTAGTAGTAGCAGTATCAATAGTACTTTAGTAAAAGTACTAGTAGCTATAGTAACAGTAGTGGTAGTAGTAGCTGTATCAATAGTACTTTAGTAAAAGTACTAGTAGCTATAGTAACAGTAGTGGTAGTAGTAGCAGTATCAATAGTACTTTAGTAAAAGTACCAGTAGCTATAGTAACAGTAGTGGTAGTAGTAGCTGTATCAATAGTACTTTAGTAAAAGTACTAGTAGCTATAGTAACAGTAGTGGTAGTAGTAGCAGTATCAATAGTACTTTAGTAAAAGTACTAGTAGCTATAGTAACAGTAGTGGTAGTAGTAGCAGTATCAATAGTACTTTAGTAAAATTACCAGTAGCTATAGTAACAGTAGTGGTAGTAGTAGCTGTATCAATAGTACTTTAGTAAAAGTACTAGTAGCTATAGTAACAGTAGTGGTAGTAGTAGCAGTATCAATAGTACTTTAGTAAAAGTACCAGTAGCTATAGTAACAGTAGTGGTAGTAGTAGCAGTATCAATAGTACTTTAGTAAAAGTACTAGTAGCTATAGTAACAGTAGTGGTAGTAGTAGCAGTATCAATAGTACTTTAGTAAAAGTACTAGTAGCTATAGTAACAGTAGTGGTAGTAGTAGCTGTATCAATAGTACTTTAGTAAAAGTACTAGTAGCTATAGTAACAGTAGTGGTAGTAGTAGCAGTATCAATAGTACTTTAGTAAAATTACCAGTAGCTATAGTAACAGTAGTGGTAGTAGTAGCTGTATCAATAGTACTTTAGTAAAAGTACTAGTAGCTATAGTAACAGTAGTGGTAGTAGTAGCAGTATCAATAGTACTTTAGTAAAAGTACCAGTAGCTATAGTAACAGTAGTGGTAGTAGAAGCAGTATCAATAGTACTTTAGTAAAAGTACTAGTAGATATAGTAACAGTAGTGGTAGTAGTAGCAGTATCAATAGTACTTTAGTAAAAGTACTAGTAGCTATAGTAACAGTAGTGGTAGTAGTAGCAGTATCAATAGTACTTTAGTAAAAGTACCAGTAGCTATAGTAACAGTAGTGGTAGTAGTAGCTGTATCAATAGTACTTTAGTAAAAGTACTAGTAGCTATAGTAACAGTAGTGGTAGTAGTAGCAGTATCAAGAGTACTTTAGTAAAAGTACCAGTAGCTATAGTAACAGTAGTGGTAGTAGTACCAGTATCAATAGTACTTTAGTAAAAGTACCAGTAGCTATAGTAACAGTAGTGGTAGTAGTAGCAGTATCAATAGTACTTTAGTAAAAGTACCAGTAGCTATAGTAACAGTAGTGGTAGTAGTAGCAGTATCAATAGTACTTTAGCAAAAGTACCAGTAGCTATAGTAACAGTAGTGGTAGTAGTAGCAGTATCAATAGTACTTTAGTAAAAGTACCAGTAGCTATAGTAACAGTAGTGGTAGTAGTAGCAGTATCAATAGTACTTTAGTAAAAGTACCAGTAGCTATAGTAACAGTAGTGGTAGTAGAAGCAGTATCATTAGTACTTTAGTAAAAGTACCAGTAGCTATAGTAACAGTAGTGGTAGTAGTAGCAGTATCAATAGTACTTTAGTAAAAGTACTAGTAGCTATAGTAACAGTAGTGGTAGTAGTAGCAGTATCAATAGTACTTTAGTAAAAGTACCAGTAGCTATAGTAACAGTAGTGGTAGTAGTAGCAGTATCAATAGTACTTTAGTAAAAGTACTAGTAGCTATAGTAACAGTAGTGGTAGTAGTAGCAGTATCAATAGTACTTTAGTAAAAGTACCAGTAGCTATAGTAACAGTAGTGGTAGTAGTAGCAGTATCATTAGTACTTTAGTAAAAGTACCAGTAGCTATAGTAACAGTAGTGGTAGTAGTAGCAGTATCAATAGTACTTTAGTAAAAGTACCAGTAGCTATAGTAACAGTAGTGGTAGTAGTAGCAGTATCAATAGTACTTTAGTAAAAGTACCAGTAGCTATAGTAACAGTAGTGGTAGTAGTAGCAGTATCATTAGTACTTTAGTAAAAGTACCAGTAGCTATAGTAACAGTAGTGGTAGTAGTAGCAGTATCAATAGTACTTTAGTAAAAGTACCAGTAGCTATAGTAAGAGTAGTGGTAGTAGTAGCAGTTTTAAAAGTATTAGTAGCTGTAATATTATATTATTATTAGTATAACTATCAACAGTAGTGTAGTAGTAAAATATTATTATTAAATAAAGCTCACCCTGCAGTGTTCTCCTTGTAGCAGTGTCCTGCGGTCAGAACCCATTGCTTACGGATCAGAGTCCCCCCGCAGGACCCTGACCTGGACCCCTCTGCTTTATACAGAACCCGAACATGATGCTGCCTCTCTCCCTCACTGCAGTCTGTCCCCGGAATCAGCCGCTTCCACACCTCCAACATTACCAGACTTACTGCACACAACCACACATCATACACAACCACACACACAAAATCAATAATCACACACACACAACCACACATCACACACAAACAACCACACATCACACACAGAACCAATAATCACACACAGAATCAATAATCACACACAGAATCAATAATCACACACACAGAACCACCAATCCCATACAGAACCACACATCACACACACACAACCACACATCACACACACACACACAACCACACATCACACACACACAACCACACATCACACACACAACCACACATCACACACAGAACCAATAATCACACACAGAATCAATAATCACACACACAGAACCACCAATCCCATACAGAACCACACATCATACACAACCACACACACAAAATCAATAATCACACACACACAACCACACATCACACACAAACAACCACACATCACACACAGAACCAATAATCACACACAGAATCAATAATCACACACACAGAACCACCAATCCCATACAGAACCACACATCACACACACACAACCACACATCACACACACACACACAACCACACATCACACACACACAACCACACATCACACACACAACCACACATCACACACAGAACCAATAATCACACACAGAATCAATAATCACACACACAGAACCACCAATCCCATACAGAACCACACATCATACACAACCACACACACAAAATCAATAATCACACACACACAACCACACATCACACACAAACAACCACACATCACACACAGAACCAATAATCACACACAGAATCAATAATCACACACACAGAACCACCAATCCCATACAGAACCACACATCACACACACACAACCACACATCACACACACACACACAACCACACATCACACACACACACAACCACACATCACATACACAACCACACATCACACACAGAACCAATAATCACACACAGAATCAATAATCACACACACAGAACCACCAATCCCATACAGAACCACACATCATACACAACCACACACACAAAATCAATAATCACACACACACAACCACACATCACACACACAACCACACATCACACACAGAACCAGTAATCACACACAGAATCAATAATCACACACACAGAACCACCAATCCCATACAGAACCACACATCACACACACACACAACCACACATCACACACACACACAACCACACATCACACACACACACAACCACACATGACACACACAACCACACATCACACACACAACCACACATCACACACAGAATCAATAATCACACACACACACACAACCACACACAGAACCAATAATCACACACACACACACAACCACCAATCACACACAGAACCAATAATCACGCACAGAACCACCAATCACACACACAGAACCAATAATCACACACATACACACAACCACACATCACACACACACAACCACACATCACACACACACAACCACACATCACACACACAACCATCAATCACACAGAACCAATAATCACACACACACAACCACACACAGAAACAATAATCATACACACACAACCATCAATCACACATCACACACAGAACCAATAATCACACACACACACACACAGCCACACATCACACACAGAACCAATAATCACACACACAGAAACACATTAAACACACAGATCAAATAATAACACACACAGAACCACTAATCACACACACACACACAACCACTAATCACACACACAACCACCACCATGCCACTTGCCATTCAGTGTTCCATCACCTGATACTGATATGAAGAACATGGCAACGCATCTGTTGGTCTTTCTTGAGTGTATCATCCTCACAGGAGAGAAGCTCATCTTCAGCTGAAGTTCTGCTGTAAGAATCGTTCAGTAACTGAATATTCAAATAACTCACCTCTTATCAGCTGTGAACTTCAGGTGTGAGCCTTTATAAACTGATAATACAGGTAGAAGTTAACTCTCTCTCTCTCTCTCTCTCTCTCTCTCTCTCTCTCTGCCAGACCCAAACCACTCTACACTATTATTAATCTCTCCTAACAATAATACTGAGAAATTCCAGCATAAAAAAATACAATTTTAATTCATTTTAAGTGATTGACACCACTAATACAATTTAACTTTGCCAATCTAATGCTGATATTCCTTAAAAAAACTCTTAAAAACTGAAATGCATCCAGCAGTATGCATCAGGAAAAATGTTTTTAGTTTGTTCCTAATAAAGTGCCACAATCATGCTCATTGTTTGATTGTTCCAACAAAATCCAAAAGTACAAAAATAAATCCGTTGTGTGAGCATAATTATCGCTTTTTGTATTTTTTTGCTGCATTTCAGAAAAACCCAAAAAGTGCTGTTTGGGTATGTATGTGGTTATTACTTATATATCCTTTATTTGTAATGATGACAGAGACAATGATTTTTTTAGCATTTTTATTTAAGTAAATTTAATTTCAGATAAATTTACATAACTTCAACTCGGTTTCAAGACTTAAATATTACATACAGTAAATAAGTGGAGAACTTCAGTTGATCCTTTTTTCCGTGAACTTTACTTAAGTTTTACATACAATATTACCCAACTACAATAACTGAATTTATACAATATTACACAAATAATTAATGATACAAAACATATTATAATTCCTGACATTTAAAACACAGGAATTATAATATATTATGTATCATAAATTATTTAAGTAATATTGTATAAATTAAGTAATTGTAATTAGGTAATACTGTATGCAGAAATAAAGTAAAGTTTACTAAAAGAAAAGTTCAGTCCGTTCTTTAATTAAGTCTTTTATTATTTTATTATTTTGAATTGGTCTCAATTTTTTCCAAAGCTCTCCTCTTTTTTTAACTCTCTTCAAAATCTCATGTTGTGTCTACCTTTCTGTTGAGCACTAGATGGCAGTGTTTCATTAACATAGAAATTGAGCAGGAGATACGATGTTCATAGCGTCTTTTTTATTTTATTATTATTATTTACTAATTTACACAATATCTCTAACTTCCGGTATAAATCCTGCAGTGAGAATGCAGTGTAAATAATTAGCTTTAAGAGAGAACGTTTATTAAAATTTACCAGCTTCTAAAAACAGCTTTTTCTGGGGGGATTTTGTGTCTCTGAAACCATTTTTCTTACATTACAGCAACATAACTCACATAATGATCCATTCTTCTGTAGCTTAGCCCCGCCCAGCAGCCAATCAGAACACAGGTGATTTATTATTGAGTGGATAGGATTCTCTCTTTAGGTGGCCAGGTGGACATGGAAATTATTGGACACGTTTACTAAACTTTCTTTTTTATTATTATTAAAATAACTAAGTTAAAATATTAAACCTCAAAATATTAAACCTAAAAATATGATTTTTTTTCTTAATATAATGATTTACCTTATTAAAACACATAGCCCACATCCCATATGAAAGAAAACTGTATAACATGTACAAACGATACAGTAACACTTTATTGTTTGTGCAAATAGCAAAAAAAAAAAAAAAAAAAAAAAAAATATATATATATATATATATATATATATATTTTTTTTTTTTTTTTTTTTTTTTTTTTTTTCATTTATATGTTTTTTGAAGAATTTTTATCTATGTCTGGTTATTGACTGGACCAGTAGAGCTTAAATGACAGGACTAAAGGGTAAAGATGAACATATCTCTTTATTTGCAGTAAACACAAATAATTTTGTCCTGTTAATGTATTGTCTTTGTGTCTGTGTATCATAAAATTAATTGGTAGCACTTTACAATAAAAGTACATTTATTTACAGTACTAACAACAGAATAGCTCAACTAATTATCAATTCACATTAGTAAATTATCGCTTTGTAATATTTAAAAATACCTTTAATATGGTCAATTTAATTTAATTTAATTTAATTGAGACACTGCAATGTGAACAATGTTTATTACTGTTGTAATAAATACTGTAATAAACACTGATTTACCCTTATTGTATTGGGAAGTGTAAGACTGCATTTTTAACATTTGCGCAATATACATAAAATATATTGTACATATTTTATGATTCAAACTACTGTCCAGTGATGGCACTTTTTGACATGACTTTTTGTCCATGACTGTATGTTCAGAAATGACACAAAGAAGATGAAATATGTAGAATAACGACACCAGAAGGGATTGAACTGTCAAAACATTTATTAAAAAGATACAAATGATAGCAAACTATCATTTTCTATTTGGAACAAACGTCTCTCACACTTACTCTCACAATCCAGAACTTTCACCTGGACTGTGCATTCTTCTGGCCAATCCATGCTCTGCTCTTTAAATGTGTTCCTACTTCTGTATTTTTATCAGAATTTTATCACGAATACATTCAACATAATGAGAACCTATAAAAACATGATTTTGTGTTTGTGAAAAATGTTAGTGTTTATTTTTATTAATTCTGATATATATTTTAAAGAAAATCATTTTATTGCTTAGTTTATAAACCAGCTTTACATTGACTTTTTTCTATTGTATTATAATAGAGTATTTTAAAGGGATTTTTCTACAATTCTTTTCATGACTTCCATATATGTGACAGCTTATGTAGTTGTAGTAGTTTTGCTTTCTATTATTTTTTAATTTAATTTTATAATATATGTAATAAATATGTTTGTTTTTGTTTAAATTGGGTTAGCTTTATGTGTTACACATATTAGTATAACACTGTGTCTAAAAACTAAGGGCTTTCTTAGCTAATTCCAGCTGTTAAACACGGTGGTGGGAGCATTAGGAGCTGGTGGTGCAGAATTGCCGATTAGCATCACAGCGCTAACGCTCGGAGGAAAGCGCAGCGACTCGGTTCTGATACATCAGCTCACAGACGCATCCTTGTGCTAGATCCACATCACCCTAGGAGTGATGAAGGGAAATAGCGCCATCTACTGTACCCTCTTAGAGAGAGCAAGGCCAATTGTGCTCTCTCGGGGCTCCGGCAGTTGATGGCAAGCTGCATGAACAGGATTGGAACCTGCCGATCTCCTGATTATAGTGGAAGCAACTTAGTCTACTGGACCTCTTGGAGCCCCTTCCTTGATGTATTAAGCTTGACAAATCTTCAATTGATAAACATATATTTATATATATATATATATTTATATAAAAAACAAACAAAAAAGACAAAGCCTCATCTAAGAACACATTTCTCAGGGCAGAGCATGGACAGATTTCTACATGTTTAAATTTCTATTTCTCAGGCCTGTAGAAGTAACGAACACACAACACCTATAAGAGTACAGCGTCATGTGAACGAAGACATATATATTTTTTTAAAAGCAGCGTGAATTTCCCCATTTTTACCCCCAAAAATGGTCCGACGCACAAGCACACCTGCAGCTACACACGAGCGAAGAGCCAGTTCTACGAGACGACTGACTGAAAGACTGAAAGAAGCCTGAATCAGGAGCTCCAGCAGGTTCTGAACAGCTCCACTACAATAAAGCTCGTCTATAAAGTGCATCTCTAAAGAGTGAGACAGGAACACAGACTGCGTCTCTCATCTAGAAGCTTATGATTATCATGATCAAGGAAATCCTATGACATGCCGGCATGGAGCGTAAGGCAACTCACAGAACCTGAACAGGTTTACAGAACCTGAACATGTCTAAAACATCATCACAGGAAAACACTACACTGTGAAAAACTGAGAATAGTTCTTGCAGAACCTCTAAATCAGGGTTTTTTACCTGGGAGTTTGTGTTCTAACATCCACTGTCAGTGTGTAGTCGTTCCCCCCAGGCTACCATAGGTAAACTTGTACGTCATACATATGAATTCATGAGAGTGATGCTAATTTAGGGCATTTTCTCTGTAAAATGTGCTTCCAGGAACTGGAACAAGAGAAAAAAATGATAGAACGTTATTGAGCCCTAAATAAGCACACTTGTGTCTCAGCTCAGGCCCAACTATCATTAAGTACACTGCAAAAAAAAAAAAAGTAAGTGAAATTGCCTTAAAATTAGAACATTTCACTTACTATTGATTTTTTATATTTTTTGCAGTGTACTTAAAATCAGAAAATTTCACTTTCTATTTAATTTTATTTTTTAAGTGTACTTAATGTTTTTTTTTTAATCTCTGATAAGACTTTTCGTCTTAATAAGCATTGTGTAAATGTTTGATTATTTTACTTATTTTAGGATCAATTCTCTTAATCAGCCTTACTAAGAATTATCACATTATTGTAAGTCATTTTAACTCAAAATAAGCAAAAAAATTAAAAGCTATTCTGATTCCTATTCTGTGTTCTAATCTAAGGCAACAAAAGTTTTACTTCACTTATTTTAAGACTAAATCTTACTTTTTTTGGTTTTAAATATTTTTTTGCCTACAATAAGCATAAAGAGCTCTGGAAAACAACATTTAAAAAACTATTTTACGAGTTTTTTTGATTTTACCTAATTTTGACTTTTTGAATTTTACCTGTAGTTTTTTGGAAGAACCTTTGGAAGAGGTTTTTGAAGGAACCGCTCACTTTTTCACAGTGTAGAAAGCCGGTGTTGGGGGGTCTCTAGTGAAAGAAGGGAAGTGATTTATTTCCTCGTTTTAGTCTTGCTGTGTTTTTAGGCACAAAGGTCCCACAAGTGTTATAAAGAAAAGAAATACCAAAAACAGACGTTCCGAAGATCTACTAGCTTCTGAAATCACTGTGTAGTGAAGAATCCTCATTAAATCATGAAGATCATGTGTTTATGCTGAACATTTTCTGTCCTTTATCATTTCACTTGCAAAAAAGTCCCAAAATAAAGCAAAAACAGACAGAAGCTCTGAGAAGGTTGTGTCTGGTCTGCAGACCGTTGGTTAAACGTCTCTCTGTTTGGAGCCACACCTCCTCAGTGCAGTCTGGATAGGCCTGAGCTGTTGAGCTTTAAGCAGAGGAACTGTCCCGGTCTCTCCTCTTTAAACCGTCTAGGTAAAAGCTCTACCCCGATAAACACGGTGCACCAGTGACGTTGTTGTTCTGTCCATCCTCTATGGCTTGGTTCGCCTCTTTTATGATAAGGTCATTGCCTTCAGAGTCTGCTTTGGTTTTCTTCAACCTTTAAGAAATAAAAACAAAGAGAAAAAATTATATTCTATAAAGTTGAGAAGATGTGAAACAACATTTTTCATAATAGAAAAACGAAGATGAAGAATCTTAGGATAAAAAAATAAGGGCCTTATCTTACACCCTGCACAAGATGCGTCACAATGCTCATTGCTATCTTACACCCTGTTAACTGTCTATATCAGTGGTTTCTTCAACGCAATCTGCCAGGCCGGTGTTCTGTCGAGTTAGGCTACCCATCCATACGTGCTTCCTAAAGACACTGTGCATGCAAACTCTAACCTACATTTTTTTTATTATTTCTCCTGTGTTTTATAATAATTCTGTTTTTCTAGTACTTTTTTATGCATTTAACAACCTGCACTAAAAGTGTAATGGAAATTAATAATAATAATAATAATAATAAAAAAATATTATCTAAAAAAACATACAAAAACAGATTATAATAAACTCTTACTACCATAACTTTACCCTGCTACAGTGATTTAAGCTAACCAAAAATAGCACTACATGAACTTCTACTGGAAACACGCTCTAATATTGTACAGATTCTAATATAGCTTCTCTTAAATATTTAGCTTTAAATATACACAAAAAAAAAGGGTAGCACGGTTTGACAGGGTAGCGCAACTCGACAGAACACCGGATCTCTCAGCTCACAGTGTGTGGGCATATTTGTGACATTTTTAAAATTAAAATGAAGCAACAGATGTTTTAGCTTCTACTCCGTGGTTAACAAGGAGGCTCATATGTGTGTGTGAAGTCGCCCCCAGCTGTTCCCTGATTGGCTGGTTGCAGCGTGGAGGCCGGATTCATCAACGCAACACTACCCAGCATGCACCGTGGCATGCGTCGGCTCTCTCTCTGTATTGAAATGAGTAGGATGTGGTGTGCTGGTGGACGGGGAGAGGGGGCGTCTTTCTTGTGGGCTGCACTAACTCTAACACTAACACTAACACTAACACTAAAATTTGATTTCAAGTAGAGGCCACAAAATATATTTCTTCCCACAAGCCTCGAGTTTGAGACCCCTGGCCTGTATTCATGCCTTACGCCTGCATTGTTTAAGTAGTGATGGATATATGATGATATAGTGATGATATAGAAGACAAAACCAAACAAAAAAGGACAAAAAAGAATAAAATACTTTCAGTTGAGGCCCTAAAACGAATTGCATTAAAAAAAGCTTTAAAAGAAACATTTCTTTGAGAGATACCTTTCTCTGTTGAAAATGATGAAGTCTCTTTGCACAGTGTCCAAACGCTGCTGGATCTGACCATTCTGTGAATGTTAAAAAAAAGAAACAAGAAGTAAAATTAGATTACTATGGGTTTTAGACTACAGACTACTAGTCAGAACACTTTCAGTCCGACTTTTACAGGTAGACACTCTCACCCTGACTCACTGACCCCTGACTTTTTAATGAATGTATTAATTACAGGTAGACACTCTGTGTATTGTCTCTGTCTGATTAAAACCTTCTTCTTGCTGCTCTATTTTCTTTTTCTTTTCAGTAATACCAGGAACGCTTTGCTTTTATGTTCTCTGGAAAGTGTTGGTGATTTTCCAGTCAGACTTCTTCTCATTGATATTCTGGGTGTGTCTGGTTTCAGCGGTGCTGCTGGAAGTCTGAGGAGTAACAGCATGCTGACTTCAGGCTCATGTTTGGCTGCTCCACAGCATCCCATTCAACTGGCACGGCCTCTACTCGGAGATTAGAGCTGGATTCAGTAATTAGGAGTGTCTGGATGCTTTAGAGCTGCAGCCCAGGCTGACGCGCTGCGGGCTGTTCACCGCCTGCTCTTCCTTTTTATTACAAATGAGAATCAATAAACCAAACTCACCATATTTCATCAGTGAGATTTCAGAGAAACAGAGAGAGAGAGAGTAAAAGAGAGAGAGGGTTCAGAGAGGAATGGAGGTGGGTGGTGGGGGGGGGGTGAGCTGTGGGACAGGCTGTGTTGTTTTGTTCTCACAGACGGAGCTCAATTTTCCGCTGCATTATCTGTGATTTAATTGAGCTAATCCTTCTGTCCATTACGGAGAGAGAGAGAGAGAGAGAGAGAGAGAGAAAGAAAGAAAGAAGGGAGGAAGGGAAATTTAAGAAATTGAGAGAGTATAAAAGTGAGAAATAGTGAGAAATAGAGAGAGTAGAGGACAGAATGATGGTGATGGAGAGGAAGAGAGACAGACAGACAGAAGTTGGAGAAAGACAATAAAGTTGAAATAAAAGAAAATAAAAGAAAGAGAAGAGTGAACCACTTAAAGAAGAGAAAGGTGAAACAGAGGCAGAGAATGCAAAAAGAAAAAGTGAAAAATTAAAGAAAATAAGATACTAATGTAAAAATAAAAAAGGGAATAAAAAGTGAGAAAGAAGAAGAGATGAGACAAAAAGACTAATAAAGTGAAGTAGAAAGATTTAAAGAAATAGAAAGTGTAAAGATCAGGAAGAGAGAAATAAGGACAAGAGACCGGATGAGACAGTTGAAAGTAAGCAAAATAGATCGAAAGAGTGGGAATAAAGAATGAAAAAGGGGACAGAATGAGACAAGGAGAGACAGAGAGAGAGAAAAAAAGAAAGAAAAGGAAGAAAAGAAAAGAAAGCAGTATGAAAAGTATGAAAGAATAAAAAGGGTGAATGAGAAAGATGAATGGAACAGAAAAAGAGAAAAGTGACGAACAACACTAATGGAGATAAACAGAAAGAAAGAAAAAGAGAGAGTGAAAAATTATAGGAAATATTAGGAAAGGGATAGAGAGAGAGAGAGAGAGAGAGAGAGAGAGAGAGATGGATACGTAAAGGAGCACACAGAAGAAAGAATGTAAGACAAAAGGGAGAATAGAAAGAAAGTGAGAGAAGGAAAGAGAAGAGGGGGAGGAAAAACAGAGGAGAAAAATAACAGAATTTGAGGGATGGATAGAGCATGTGAGCAACAGTAAGAGAAAGAAAGTAAAGTAGAGAGAAAGAAGGAGAAAGAGGCTAGGAGAGTAAGAGAATGAGAGAGAGAGCAGGAGGAAAGGAAAGAAAGTAAGAGTAGGAGATAAGTGTTAGATGGAGAGATGGAGGGATAGTGAGAATGAGAGAATGAGGGGATGGAGGGATGGAGGAGGAGTGTAGGGTTTGTGTTAATGATCTACAGGCAGTCTGGGCCGGACAGCAGGGCAGCTCTGTTCATACAATATTGATCCACTCTGCTTTAAAAAGAGCACACATACCACCAGCCTTCCTCTCCACCCTTCATCCCTCTCTCCACTCCTCTACTCCTCCACTCCTCTCTCCTCTCCACCCTTCATCCCTCTCTCCACTCCTCTACTCCTCCACTCCTCTCTCCTCTCCACCCTTCATCTCTCTCATCTCCTTTACTCCTCCACTCCTTTCCCATCCTCACATCTCCTCCACTTCTCCATCTCTCATCCTCACATCTCCTCTACTCCTCATTCTTACATCTGCTTTACTCTTCTTCTCATCCTCACATCTCCTTCACTCTGTTTTTCCTCCACTCCTCATCCTTTCAACTCCTCTTCTCCTCATCCTCACATGTCATCCACTTCTCCACTCCTCATCCTTTCAATTCCTCTTCTCCTCATCCTCACATCTCCTCCACTCTTCTTTTCCTCCACTCCTCATCCTCACATCTCTTCCACTTCTCATATCTCCTCCACTCCTCTTCTCCTCATCCTCACATCTCCTCTACTCCTCCACTCCTCATCTGCACATCTTCTCCTCGTCTCATCCTCACATCTCCTCTAGCCCTTTCCTCCACTCCTCATCCTCACGTCTCCTCCACTCTTCTTTTCCTTCACTCCTTATCCTCACATCTCCTTCACTCCTCATCCTTTCAACTCCTCTTTTCCTTATCCTCACATCTCCTCCACTCCTCATCCTCACATCTCCTCCACTCTTCTTTTCCTCCACTCCTCATCCTTTCAACTCCTCTTTTCCTCATCCTTACATCTCCTCCACTGGACCTCAGTGCTGGGGGCTTTATATCTCTGTAGCCCACGCATGTCCTATTCTATTGGCAGTACTTTACTACAGGAAATAGACAGGCTGTGTGTGTGTAATTGCACATCTGTGTCAGCAATGCTGTGTTTTAGAAGGATGTTCACAAGCTCTGTGTTCACGATGTGAGTGTTCCTGAGAGGAACTGTACGGAGAGCTCAGCCTGTGTTCCTGAGAGGAACTGTACGGAGAGCTCAGCCTGTGTTCCTGAGAGGAACTGTATGGAGAGCTCAGCCTGTGCTCCTGATGAAGTGCACAGATTACAGAATCTACACTGTGCTTCTTCTTCACTCCAGCACAGGAGCCGCATCAACAGCAGGAGTGAGGAGTGACCTTGAAGAGTGCGCCGGAGCCAGAGCGTAATGCATGGCTGCTTCAGCAGAGTTAGCAGAAACTCCAGCCCACGCCGGGCACAGTGCAATTAAATCAGCCAGGCACAGCTCTCCCCGCCTCTTTTCATTAACCATCCATCAGATTGTTTATTTATTATTTTTGGTTTGTCTCCTTTGGTACTCGTGCCCTGCAGGCATGGCTAATGCTTTAGATTTTAGTAAAGGAGCAAGTCTACAGAACAGAGTGTTCCTCCACACTTAGGATTATTCTCAACCTGAGAGCACTTTAGTTTCTGAATCAGTTTCTCTAATGTTGCTATTTATAGGTTTATGTTTGAGTAAAATGAACATTGTTGTTTTATCCTATAAACTACAGACAACATTTCTCCCAAATTCCAAATAAAAATATTCTCATTTAGAGCATTTATTTACAGAAATAATGTAGACCTCCAATAATGCAAAGAAAACAAGTTCACATTCATAAACCAGTTTTAAGAGTTCAGAAATCAATATTTGGTGGAATAACCCTGGTTTTTAATCACAGTTTTTATTTCATGCATCTTGGCATCATGTTCTCCTCCACCAGTCTTACACACTGCTTTTGGATAACTTTATGCTGCTTTACTCCTGGTGCAAACATTCAAGCAGTTCAGTTTGGTGGTTTGATGGCTTAGGATCATCCATCTTCCTCTTGATTATATTCCAGAGGTTTTTAATTTGGTAAAATCAAGGAAATTCATTATTTTTAAGTGGTGTCTTATTTTTTTCAGAGCTATTTATTACAGAGCTCATTCTTATTTACTATGTTTATCAAATATCTGAATACGCATTGCCTTTATCCAATAAAGGGTAAATATTCAATTAAACAGCTAAAAACAACAGTAGCATTTTGGATGACAGTAGTATTACTACTAGTAGTAACAATAGTAAAAGTTAAATTGACTGTAGCCGTAGGTCTAGTAGTAGGTCTAATAGCTTTAGGTATAGTAGAATTAGAAGTAGTTGTTGGTGTAGTAGTATTAGTAGTAAACAATAATAGAAATAATAATAATAATAATAATAATAATAATAATAATAATAATAATAATAATAATAATCTATCTATATATCTAGTAGTGATATTAAACTGTATTACACATAGTAATAACAGTATTATTACTAGTAATTACTAGTAGTAATAGTAAATGTAATAATAATAAAAGCATTAGTGTTACCTGTGGAGATCCACCTGAGCCGCCGTTCTCCCTGGTTTTCCTTGCTAGTCTCTTCTTCTTCTTGTGCAGAGGTTTGGATTCCAGGATCATCTCCTCCAGCTCAAACGTCGGGTCGCAGTTAAGTCTCCCTCTCTGCAGTGAGAATAAACACAGCTCTTAGTGGACAGTACACAGCAGGATTAGCCAGCAGACTTCACCTGAGGGAGGGATCTGTACCTACTGTACAGTGTATGTCATCAGATGAGAGAGATGTACTTTTAAATAATGAGCTTTGTGTTACCATCACAGTTAAGCATGAACTAGCCTGTTCTTGTTTCACCATTTAGCACAAGCTAACATTAACGTGTGGTAGGTGCTTAGCATAAATGTAGGGCGTGGCCAGCAACAGCTTATTTGCATAAAATTCTCAGATCTTGTGATTTTGTGCAAATAACTTTAGGAACAGGTTTTGTATCCTAAACTTAAAAGAGGTGTAATATGTCCAATTTTATTGCTGATACAGATGTGTACACGTACATACTAAATGTGCGTACTAAAATAAATAACAATATATAAGATATGCAGATATACCTTCTTGATAGAGACAGTAAATCAAGTGTAAATGGATTTTTATTACTTTATTATCTGTGCAGTGTGTTATATACATTTTGTATTTTCAATACAATAAGCCTACTTTGGACAGCAGGGTTAAATCAAGCATAAAAACCTGATGTCTGCTTGAGGACACTGTGTGTTCTGGACACTTACGTTAGGGATGAACCCTGGAGGGACCTGTTTATTTAGCACAGCGTCCCAGTTGACGTCAGAGAGGTAGTCCATGTCCTGCAGCTCAGAGAAGCAGGAGAGACGCTTCTGGGCTTCGATACACAAGAGCTGAAACACAGCACACACACACACACACACACACACACACACACACACACACACACACACTTTAAGCTACACCCTCTGATGGCACAGCTTGTCTAGTCCCTGTACAGAAGTATTACAGTAAAATAAGAATGCCCACTAGATACACCAGGAAGGTAAAGACTAGCAGACGCCTCTTCTGACACATGTGATGCAGCATTGCCGAGTAGTATCACAGCGCTAACACTCGTAGAAAAGCGCAGCGACTCAGTTCTGATACACCAGCTCACAGATGCAGCCTTGTGCTGATCCACATCACCCTAGGAGTGATGAGGGGAAAGAGAGAGCGCCATCTACTGTACTGTACTCACCCAGAGAGTGAGCAAGGCCAATTGTGTGCTCTCTTAGGGCTCTGGTAACCGATGAGAAGCTGCATACACAGGATTCGAACCGGTGATCATGATCTGATCATAGTGGCAGCGCTTTGTCTGCTGGACCACATTAGAAGTCCCTACATAGAATAATATTTCAAAAAGTACTTTTGGGATGATTTACTGATTTGATTTGGGGATAAGGTGAGGTTGTGAAAAATCCTCACAGCAATGTTGCAAAATCTACTAAAAAGTCTTGTGTGTACAGTAAATGCAGTTACTCCAACAAAAGGGGGATAAACTTTTTTTGATACCCTTTATTTCAGAAAAAACAATGATTGAGCAGATGTCCCAATACTTTGCTCCATATAGTGTCCATATTTTCCTATATTAGCCTTAAAATTAGCCTTAAAGTTTCAATACAAACTTGTCTTAGATAATTGACATATGTGTGCATATATTTTGGCAAAGTATGTTTTTTAGAGAAGTAGATTTTACCTTTCTCAGCAGACTCTTGATTTCTGCAGACCAGGTGGCTGGGTAGTAGGGGTTTCCTTTATGAAAGGCCTGCATGATCTCACTGGTCGGTGTGCTGGAGCGCATTATGTAAGGCCTCTGCAAAAGAAAAAAAATATATACTAATTATAAAATATACTGACTACAGAGCATTTTTTTTGTTACTCAACTTAACAAAGTTTAGTTCATCCTAACAAATAAAACCCACTTTAATCACAATATATATATATATATATATATGATCTACAACCTATGGTAGGCTGGGGGGAATGACTACACACTGACAGTGAGCTTCAGAAGCAGGTGTGATGGATCACAGTATAAACCAATAGGTGTCGGAATGGTATATGTTTATACTTCTCTACATCCAATCACAATCAGATTCACTCTGATTCACTCTGATCTGGATGGAGGAGGGATTTATCTGGATCGGGGTTTTATTGAACGATGAGAAGCCGGAATGAAAACGAGCTGAAATTAGTAAATAGGAGTAACGAGGCTATTTTTAAAATGAGCAAAAAGTTCAGATAATTGTAAAAAAAATTACTGCAGTACAGTATAGATAGCCTACATTTTTACTTAAGTAAGATATAATAAAGTATTTGTACTTTATTACTTGACAACTTTGTTCTGCTCCACCATAGAAGTAGGTGTGTAGACCTTGGCTGAGTACAGATTTTTATTTTTTTTATTGAAATGATTTTAACAGCTGTTCTCATCATACTTTAATAGCAGCAGCACTGAACGTTCTGTACACTTGCATTTGGCATTTTACTACCCACACACAACATTTCTCACTGCAAATATGATTTTGTATTTGTAAGATCCTGCTGGTGTGGAATTTAGACCAGTTTCCTCCAAAAAGTAACAGGAATGCCAATAATGCACCCTTCTGGAGAATCGTCAGCATGACTGCCTAAAGGTCATGATCACTCTGGCCACTCTCAGTTTAACTTCACTCACAAGATAACACCTCACCATGTACTGTATACATTTTTGCACGTTTCCAAGCCGTCACCCTCACCTGTCCTCTGAGCAGTTCGTACGCAGTTATTCCCAGAGACCACCAGTCCACTGAGAACGAGTATCCTGGATGCGTTCCCTCAAACGTCTGGAAAAGCTCCGGAGCTGCAGGAGAACAGAAACATGACAGAACTTCATAAATTCAAGTCATAAATGTGGATTAAAATAGTTTTAACTGGGCAGTTTTAGTTTTCCTGCTTCTATTTTAGTCAGTAAAAGGACTTTTTGCTGTCAGCTTGGGATCCACATACATATTCATTCATAAAATAAACATAAACCACTTTCCCTCAGCATCTCTCCATCATCATTTCTCACTCTCTCTTCACTTCTCTCTCTGTCATCACCACTAAACACTGAAATCCGTCATAGTACTACTAAATTAGACATGATAATCCTGTATTTTTGACTAACTGTTCTTAGGTGTGGGACAAAATATAAATATCATGATATATTGCATAGTTAAGTATATTGTTCAGGAGGAAAAATAGATATTTTGGAATATATTTTGGAGTCCCTGTGGATATATCATATTTGAATAAGGATTTTGACTTTTTGAGATAATAACCACGGCTTACTCATCATGATTATTATAAAAAAGTGGTCTAACTGCACAAAGGAAAAAAATAAAAACACTGTTTTTTTGACAAGTTTACAGCCAAATTTACAGTACTTCTTTATATATTCTTTCACATATATACTGTACATATTTTTATTTGTGACCCACTTGTACATATATAATTGTGTTGGTTGTAGATATACTATATAACATTAAATTAAATATAGATACAAATTAAATATAAGTATGGTAAGGTATGGAAAGGTGTAATCATCAAAATAAAACATATGCCATAGAGGGGTAATTCGTGATACATTATCAACAGGTGGCGACAAATATCTATATTTATATTGAAACATAGTAGGCCTCTGTATTGGCGATTGGTGATTGGTGTGGCGCAGTGGATAACACCACTACCTGCCACTAAAGAGCTTTAGGGTACCACTTTAAAATAAGGCTCCTTTATAAAGGGTTTATAAATGGTTTATAAAGCATTAATAAGCAGTTACAACACATAAATAGGAAGGGCAACAGTGGCCTGCTCTGTACCAAATAGTGATTCCACATTTATTTACACTGTTAAACCTCAGATTTTACTACTAGATGCTTATCGTACTTTGTCTTTTCCATCAGTCAGAATTAACATTTCATCCTGTTTTTTTCTTTTTTTTAATCCTCATGCTTCATCTCAGACAGTATAAATGTAGAGTGGATATAAAAAGTGAAAGTGTTTGGCTGCTCTTACCCATGTATGGCTTTGTCCCTGCGATAGAAGTTGCTTTTAAGTCGTCCTTTACAATAGCAGCGATGTTGAAGTCAGTCAGATGAGTGTGACCTGAGAACAAACAAGAAATAACAAGAAATAAATGACCCTATAACACCATATTTTGAGCCCTCCACGTGAGCAGTGTTACATTTTTCCCCTTGTATTTTTGTATTTTTCCCCAAACCCACTGTATACAATGAGGTCCATGCAGTGCACTGATAATTCAACAGGGGGCAGTAATTTGTTCATTAGAGGGCTTTCCAGTGATGCTACCAGATTGCCATTACTAAGGAACAGGACACATGTGGTTTTAAAAAAAGAACTTTGCCCATTTAAAAAAAAAAGTGAAACATCAATAGGAACAATTACAGGGTTGATGCAATGAGAAATGACTTATAATTTCATAATCTCTGTTTTAGTAGAAATTGGTTGAAAATAACGTATCAAATTTGACACAGCAGGTTTATAAGGTTATGTAAGTCAAGTGTTAATTTATTGTATTTGATGCATTATACACAACATTAGGCAACATACAGTCTTTTTGTTTAAGGTAAACTAAATAAATGTTTAAATTACATAATTGGTCTATTTAGAACAAAAATCAGTAAATCAGTGTGTATCAGCATGTATGGGTGAGTGTATCAATGTGTGTTTCAGTGTGTATCAGTGTGTATCAGTGTGTATCAGTGTGTATGGGTGTATAGCAGTATGTATCAGTGTGTATCAGTGTGTATCAGTGTGTATGGGTGTGTATCAGTGTGTATCAGTGTGTATCAGTGTGTATGGGTGTGTATCAGTGTGTATCAGTGTGTATGGGTGTGTATCAGTGTGTATGGGTGTGTATGGGTGTGTATCAGTGTGTATCAGTGTGTATGGGTGTATATCAGTGTGTATGGGTGTGTATGGGTGTGTATGGGTGTGTATCAGTGTGTATCAGTGTGTATCAGTGTGTATCAGTGTGTATGGGTGTGTATCAGTGTGTATCAGTGTGTATCAGTGTGTATCAGTGTGTATCAGTGTGTATCAGTGTGTATGGGTGTGTATCAGTGTGTATGGGTGTGTATCAGTGTGTATGGGTGTGTATGGGTGTGTATGGGTGTGTATCAGTGTGTATCAGTGTGTATCAGTGTGTATCAGTGTGTATGGGTGTGTATCAGTGTGTATGGGTGTATATCAGTGTGTATGGGTGTGTATGGGTGTGTATGGGTGTGTATGGGTGTGTATCAGTGTGTATCAGTGTGTATCAGTGTGTATGGGTGTGTATCAGTGTGTATGGGTGTGTATGGGTGTGTATGGGTGTGTATCAGTGTGTATCAGTGTGTATCAGTGTGTATCAGTGTGTATCAGTGTGTATGGGTGTATATCAGTGTGTATGGGTGTGTATGGGTGTGTATGGGTGTGTATCAGTGTGTATCAGTGTGTATCAGTGTGTATCAGTGTGTATGGGTGTGTATCAGTGTGTATGGGTGTGTATGGGTGTATAGCAGTATGTATCAGTGTGTATCAGTGTGTATGGGTGTTTTATGGGTGTGTATGAGTGTGTATGGGTGTGTATCAGTGTGTATCAGTGTGTATCAGTGTGTATGGGTGTGTATCAGTGTGTATCAGTGTGTATGGGTGTGTATGGGTGTGTATGGGTGTGTATCAGTGTGTATCAGTGTGTATCAGTGTGTATCAGTGTGTATCAGTGTGTATGGGTGTATATCAGTGTGTATGGGTGTGTATGGGTGTGTATGGGTGTGTATCAGTGTGTATCAGTGTGTATCAGTGTGTATCAGTGTGTATGGGTGTGTATCAGTGTGTATGGGTGTGTATGGGTGTATAGCAGTATGTATCAGTGTGTATCAGTGTGTATGGGTGTTTTATGGGTGTGTATGAGTGTGTATGGGTGTGTATCAGTGTGTATCAGTGTGTATCAGTGTGTATGGGTGTGTATCAGTGTGTATCAGTGTGTATGGGTGTGTATCAGTGTGTATGGGTGTATAGCAGTATGTATCAG
The DNA here is from genome assembly GCF_023375975.1 of Astyanax mexicanus. NCBI lineage: Eukaryota > Metazoa > Chordata > Actinopteri > Characiformes > Acestrorhamphidae > Astyanax > Astyanax mexicanus. The sequence continues at coordinate 45,605,766 of NC_064424.1, forward strand.
TGTGTATGGGTGTATAGCAGTATGTATCAGTGTGTATGGGTGTATAGCAGTATGTATCAGTGTGTATGGGTGTTTTATGGGTGTATATGAGTGTGTAATGGTGTGTATCCTCCGTCTTGTGAGTGGAGCTGCTGTGTTATTTGGAGATGTAGGGCAGAATGGCTGTTATTGGGGGTAAACGGGGTGACATTGTGAGCAGTAGCCACCAGCATTCACCTTACTGCAGCTCCTCAGGGTGTGAGGGAAGTGGAGCAGGGAGTGTGTGTGTGTGTGTGTGTGTGTGTGTGTGTGTGTGTGTGTGTGTGTGTGTGTCAGCAATGTAACTTAGTGCATTTATTAGCAAGGTGTCCACAAACATTTGGACACTTATAGAGTTTATATGCAGAATAAGATAATAGACAGAGCGATACAAAGCAAGAGAGAGAGAGGTTTCTCTTCCTTCTCTCAGTAGTGTGTGTGTGTGTGTGTGTATGTGCGTGTGTGTGTGTTGGTGTGAATGCTAAGCAGTATAGTGCAGGGGCGCCATCACTTACGCAAACCAATCACACACACACACACTCACACACACACACACAAACACACACACACACACAATACTCTGTTCCTCAAGCTTGAACTATTTTACACTGCATTACTGCACACACACACACACACACACACACACACACACACACAGAACCCTTCTTTCTGTTCTGTCCTTTTGCCCTCTATCTCTCTCTCTCTCTCCTCTCTCTTCATTTCTGCCTCTTTTCTTCTTCACTCAGTAAAATCTTCCTGTTTTTGTTTTAAATGAGGGTTTTTAAAAACTCGTTGTTTTGTCATCGTCCTCATTACCTCTTTGTCTGTCTACTACCCATTCCATCATCTCTTTTCATCTTTCCCTTTATACATTATCCCTTCTTCTTCTCTGTATTTTCTCCTTCTGTCTCTTCACTACCTTATCAACTATTTCTTTCTATTTATTTGTGTATACACTATCACTCTTTCTCCTCTACATTATCTCTGCCACTTTACTACCCATTACATGATCTCTCCCTCTTCACATTATCTCTCCCCTCCTCTACATTATCTCCATCTGTCTCTTCACCACCCCATCCATTATCTTTTTCTGTTTATTTTACTATACATTATCACTCTTCATCCCCCAAATTATCTCTTTTTATGTTTACTATCCATCCCATTATCTCATTTCATCTCTCTCTATACAGTATGCATCCCCCTCTTCTACATTATCTATTTGCCTTTACTAGCCATTCAATTGTTTCATTTCATCTCCCTCTTTCTTTACATTATCATTCTCCCTCATCCACATTTTATCTTTGTCTGTTTACTATATATTCCATTATCTCTCTGCATATTTCCCTCTATACATTAGCTTTCTCCCTCTTGTGCATTATCTCTTTCTGTTTCTACACCACTCCTCAATCATCTCTTTCTATCACTCCTTCTGTGAACACTATCCTCCTCCATCCCCTACATTATCTCTTTCTGCCTCTCAACTACCACACCCATTATCTCTCTCTGCTACATTATCTCTTTCTGTCTTATCACTACCTTATCCCATTATCTCTTTCTGTTTGTTTGTCTATACACAAATCACTCTTCTTTCTCCACATTATCTCTTTTTATGTTTTCTACACATTCCATTTTCTCTTTCCGTCTCTCCCTCCTCTACATTATCTCCCTCTCTTCTTCACTACCCCATCCATTATTTCTTTCTTTTATTTCTTTGCCTATACACTATCACTCTCCTTTCTCTACATTGTCTCTTTACTACCCGTCTATTATCTCACCTCATCTTTTTCTCTTTGTACACTATTCCTTTCCCTCCTCTACATTATTTCTCTCTTTTTTCTTGCATTATGTCTCTCTAGCGTCCATTATCTCTCTATCTACATTTTTTCTGTCTCTCTCTCTCTCTCTTTTCACATTATCTCTCACTTTTCCCCTAATTCTCCCTATTTCTGTCTCTATCTGTACTCTCTCTTCTCTTCCTCCCACTCTCTATATTTTCTCTCTTTCTCTCTCTCTAAACTCTGAGTTCTGTCGCTCAGTATGGTTTAAAGGACGTTGGGGAGTTAATGTGTTTTTAGTCTCTGGAGAGTTGAGCAGTAAACTCACTCAGCGGTGGAGAATCGCCCCCACACGCCAACTTCCTGTGAGTCAGCACTTTCTGCAGCCCCGACCACCATGCACCATGCTTCACAGGTTAATGTGTGTGTGAGACAGAGAGTAGACCTGGGTGATTTGACAATTTCATCACAGTGTTAACAGCCCTCACCATCTTCATTTCTTTTGTCCTGAGATTAGAATATGAGATTCAGAATTATGTTGATGCTCCATTTGACTGTAATGGTTGAGAACAGCATCTCTTTTTTCCACTCTGGTCCAGAATGCAGCTACTGCACTATGTAACTTTAGTGAAGCTGAATGATATCTCTCTCTAGCACTGTGTCATGTTGCGTAAGCCAAGTTATTTAGTGTAAAATCCCTTTTTTTTTTCTTCTGCCTCGATCCACATGCTTCTCTCACTTCAGATGCTATGTCTATTTTCTCTCAGCTTGTCAACAAATGCATGTGTACAGGTACCCATGCAGAAGGTGCTCAAATCATCATAATTTGTATTTACTGCAGTGGAGCAAAAGTGAATTATACTCAAAAACCTGTAGGGGGAGCACCATAGCAAAAAATATACTAATTCTCACATAATTCTGATTTAAAGAGCCAATATCTTATAGCATTCGTGTTTTTAATTTGGTTGCACTTTATTTTGAGAGGACACTTAACATTCTTGATAGACACTCTATAGATGTATTTTAATTAAAACCAACTAACAGATTAACTACAGTAGTTCAAGCTTAACTGTGACAGAAGCGCAAAACTCTTTGAAAGTCTCCTGACTTGCCACGAACAGTAGATACAGATCCCTCCCTCAGACAAAGTCTGCTGGCTTGTCCTGCTGTGTATTTCTAAAGTTCTCAGAAGTACACATTTAGCCTTTAAGTGGTTCATGTTGGGACATGTCCATCAAAAATGAAATGGAGTCATGCAGTTCTGCATGCAAATTTCCTTATTCTAATGTCATAACTCTTTCAACTAATTTACAGAAAACAGACAGATGGATTTTTTTTGGTGTTTGGAGTGTTTATAAGCTGCAGTAAAAAAGCATGTAAAAAGTGAGTTTTGCATAATATGTCCCTTTTAAGGCTTAAAAAAAATTGTTTTGTTTTTTTACCATGCAGTTGATACGGTGTTAATTCGTAGCTCCAAGGTGGTCGCTATCACATAGCCACACAGGTGGTTGCTATGGTGTCACTATAGTGTAGCTGGGTGGTTGCTAGATGCGTTCAATCATGTTGACAGGTGGTTGTAATGGTGTTAAATAGCAAGTGCTTGAGTTTTTGGTGGCAAAGCAGTTAATATCATATTCCAGGTGGTTGCTACAGTGCCTCAGGTGGTTGCTGGGGTGTTGCCATGTGGCAGCTGTGGTTCCAGGTAGTAAATGTCAACTGGAACGCCCCAACAAGTTAGCTTTACTTCTTGGAAAGTTAGAGTGGAGATTCCTACCAACCCAAAGGTCAGAAATTGCTGCAGTGTACATACATCAACAGCAGTAAATGTATAAAATTCAATGCTTTTTGACAATTCCTCCACATGCAGAAATATCTGTGTGTGTGTGTGTGTGTGTGTTTGTGTGTTTGTGATGTCACGTTTCCGTCAGGAAGCGACTGCAAGCTTCAGTCTTCTCGACTCCTTCATTTTTCATATTCATCTCTACGCTACATTAGGCAGGGAAATGGAGCCATATTTTATGAAGCTGTCAGCTCCGCAACTCCAGCCGAGTGACAGACAGCAGCACAGACCCACCCGGACCCACGGCTCCACCTTCACTCACAACTGAACACAAATAATAACCCCGTCCAGAGCCCTGCCGCATCTCAACTGAACTGAGAACAGTCCGAGTTCACTCTATCTGTGCTCCTACTGGAGCATGCTTCAATTCAATTTTTAAAATACACAGTTCCAATCAAACGTCAAAAAAATAAAACCAGTCAAAAGAAGATATAAAGCTTTTAGGACTAAAAGTATAATCCATAACCAATAAATTAAAATTTGAAAATGAAAGGACTATTATTGATATCAAGAATTTTAAAATCATGTTCGTAAACAGAATATTAAATATTGAATAGAGGGTTTAATATTCTGTTTTGTGTTTTACCTTCATAAAAAAAAAATCAGTTTTCACTTTTGCAGCTCCTCTGTGATCTAATCGTTATGGGAACTGGTCCACTTCCCATAAGTTGCAGACTTTAAGGAATTACCTTAATGGGTGGGGTTTATTTCCAGCAACCAATCACCGACTATTCCCCACCCACCCGTAAAAAGAGGGTCAAAACTAGGAGCGAGAAAATTCTCAACCTGAAAGCAAGACCAAAAGCAACTGTGAAAAAAACACTGAAAGCGAAAACTGATAACTTATAAATATTCTGTTCACAAACATGATGTTAAAATTCTTGATATCAATAATATGGATCATACTTTTGGTCCTCAAAACATTTTTTGACTCTATTTTGATGCCAAACACCTTCTTATTCATTCTTTTCTTCATTTCATTTATTTTCTACATTGTAATAATGATTAATTTTAAAAAGGTTCAGCAGGCTAAACCGCAGCAACTATGATCGGGAGATTGCTAGTTTGAATCCCGATCATGCAGCTTGCCATCAGCTGCTGGATCCCCGAGAGAGCACAATTGGCTTTGCTCTCTCTGAGTGGGTACAATAGATGGCGCTCTCTCTTTCCCCTCATCACTCCAAGGGTGATGTGGATCAGCACAAGGCTGCGTCTGTGAGCTGATGTATAAGAACCGAGTCGCTGCACTTTCCTCCTGAGCTTACTCGCCAAAGAGGCGGAGTCTGACTTCACATGTATCGGAGGAGGCGTGTGCGCGAGTCTTCACCCTAGCTAATTTGTAAGGCTTTGTAAAGCATAATTTGAACAGTGTTCAGCAACACAAGTAGCCAAGCTAATCTTCTAACAGCTAATCTTCTCCATTGGGAGGTTTTTAAATCAAGTGGCTGTTCAGAAGTGAATCTGTTTTATTGATCGAGTAGCAGGGTATCGTTTTCATCATTTATTGTTGGTTATTGCAGGCGGGGTCCGTGCACGACTATCTGCACTTTAAGCAAAACTGTTTGGCAGGACAATTTCATTTTAATTTGCCTCAAAGACAGCATCCATCATGAACTACAGGAAACTGATAACAGGGACAGTCCTGCTGTGTGATATTACTGCTATTGATTGTGTCCTGTGGCGTAACGCTGATGTAAACATTCAGACTGTGACCTTCAATACAGACCATATCTGGGAACTGGGAGCGTCCTGTCAACCAATCAAATATCAACAAACTACAGAGAAAGACCACGTCTCTTGAACCTCATAGTCTCGATAATCTCATTAATCTCATTAATCAGGCTCAAAATGTCTTTTGTATGGTAAGTAATGTCTCAAACTAATTATTAATTGACACTAGTTTAGACAGTATTAAAGTATTTTTGTTTCATGCTTGGCAATGTTGTAAATAATAATGAATTGAGACATTAGCTAAACAAATGTTGTAATGATAATGATTAACAATGTCCTTACTAGTGTTAATCAAAAACGAATGAATGTTGTAATGTCTGGTGGAATGTATGTTTTTTGGCAATAATAATTTGGCAAATAATTAAATTACTCCACACAGCTGGCACTAGAGATGGAAAAATGTGTTGGTAAGGAATCGATATAAGATCATTGACATATTTCTCTAATTTAGATCTGATCATAGTTAAGGGTTAAGGATTACAGCAGCTCTGTGACAGGACTCCATATGGGAGCTTCTTATGTGTGAAAACAAACCAGAGACAATGAGCTCTTCCTCTAAACAACCTTAGAATCGGTCCTGGGTGCAAACTTATTTATTCAGAACAAGTGTGAGAATACCCTCAGACATGCATTAATATACTGAAGAGTACAGAAGAGTACAGAAGAGTACTAAAGAGTACGGAAGAGTACTAAAGAATACAGAAAATTACAGAAGATTACTGGAGAGTACAGAAGAGTAGTAAAGAGAACAGAAGAGTACTGGAGAGTACTGAAGAGTATAGAAGAGTACTAAAGAGTACTGACGAGTACAGAAGAGTATTAAAGAACACTAAACAGTGCTAAAGAGCACTGGAGAGTACTAAAGAGTACTGAAGAGTACCAAAGACAAAAGAAGAATACTGAAAAGTACTGGAGGGTACTAAAGAGTACTAAAGAGTCCTAAAGAGCACTAAAGAGTACTGAAGAGTACTGAAGAGTACAGAAGAGAATACAAAAGAATACTGAAGAGTACAGAAGAGTACTAAAGAGTACTGAAGAGTACTAAAGAATACAGAAAATTACAGAAGATTACTGGAGAGTACAGAAGAGTAGTAAAGAGAACAGAAGAGTACTGGAGAGTACTGAAGAGTATAGAAGAGTACTAAAGAGTACTGACGAGTACAGAAGAGTATTAAAGAACACTAAACAGTGCTAAAGAGCACTGGAGAGTACTAAAGAGTACTGAAGAGTACCAAAGACAAAAGAAGAATACTGAAAAGTACTGGAGGGTACTAAAGAGTACTAAAGAGTCCTAAAGAGCACTAAAGAGTACATAAGAGTACTGAAGAGAATACAAAAGAATACTGAAGAGTTCTAAAGAGTACAGTAGATTACTTAAGAGTACAGAAGTGTACAGAAGTGTACAGAAGTGTACAGAAGAGTGCTAAAGAGTACTGAAGAGTACTGACAAGTACAGAAGAGTACTAAAGAGCCCTACAGAGTACAGAAGAGTACTGAAGTGGCAGTAAAAGTACAATCTTTCTGATCATGTGCGTTATAAATCATCATAAACATAAAAACAAGTAGATTTTTATTTGATCGCCCCCGTGCTCCACTGATCTTTCTCCTGAGCGTGTGGTTGAAGGTTATTTATGGAGGAAACTTTATCCGAGTGTTTCCTCTCTGAGGTGAGCAGGTGCTGCTGTTTGACACAAAGCCCACGAGGGCAAACCCACCCAGCTCATCATTCTTAATCAGTATGTTAATGAGAGAGGAATATTAATGTACAGAGAGTTATGACCCTGTCACACACACACGCAACACACACACATGCACCTACACACACACACACACACACACACACACACACACACACACACACACACACACACACACATATACACACAGGCTAAGAGCTCAGGTAAAGGTCTTTTCTTCTTCTTCTTCTTCTTCTTCTTTTTCTTCTTTCTCTATGTACAGTATTATGCTCTATATATATATATAATTGCCCATCTGTCTGTTTGTCTAAAGTGCCTACAAACAGTATAAACCGCCTTGGATGTTTTTTTCCTTTATATTTATTTTATAGTTTGATGTCATAAAAACGCCACTGAAAAAATATATATATTTGGACACCTGCTCATTTATTGTTTCTTCTGAAATCAAGGCTATTAAAATCGAATTTATCCTGATTCTTTTTTTTTTGAGTAATTGTCTTTACCAAAGACAGTAAAAAAATAACAGAAGCTATGAATTTATTCCCTTCTGTTCTATAGATAAAAATATTCGCCATGTTGTCCAATTGCCTCTAGAGTTTGATGGAACTATTCATTCATACATGCTCTTTTTAGAAAATCCTGAAGGAAGGAGAAAATCCAACCGTCAGTCCCTGATTTTAAGCTCAGGTGTACTTGGGTTCGGCAGCAGGACAATGACCCAAAGCACACCGGCAAGTCCACCTCTGATCTGAATGGCTCAACAAAAACTACATGAAGGTCTGATTGAGATGCTGTGGATGGTAAATCCTCTAATGTGTCTGAATTAAAACATTTCTGTAAATTAGAGTGGAACAAAATTCATCCACAGAGATGAGAAAGACTCATTGCCAGTTATCGTGAATGCTCAAGAGGGTGACACAAACATTTATTAGGTTTAGGGGCGCAAATACAAATAGTATCACACAGGGCCAGGTTGGTTTGGATATTTTTTTTCCATTTATAAATGCAATTCTCATTTTAAAACTGATTTTTAAAGGTTTATTCAGGTTATCTCTTATATTAAAATGTGCTTGATAATCTTAAAAATATGAGTATATATAAGAAAAAAGGAAAATAAATCTGTAGGGGGGCAAATACTTTGTTACAGATGTGTATACAAACACACACTGTATATACACACACACACTGTATACAAACACACTATATACACACACTAGTGACCAAATCCAGAAGGTGATGATGTAGCTACTCACCGTGTTCATCCAGTAGGATGTTGTCTGGTTTGATGTCTCTGTACAAACACAAAGAAAAGCTGAGTTAAGAATTACATTTTCTAAGCCATTCTTTAATAAACATCCCTTATTATTATTTTTATAAATATTTAACAGTTATTAAACATGTTATAAATCCTTAATAGCTACACAATGTGATTATAATTAAATTAAAGCATACTGTGACATCTTATTTTTTTGTCACCCACAGTGAAACAGACAAAGGTGTCAAAAGTATTTACAATCAATATATTTATGGACACTAGATCTTTAAATACTTCCGTAGGAGCTTGATTAGTGTAAAACTACTTAAATTATATGAATACTTACTCCAGTAAAGTATAGATAACTAAATTTACTAAAAGTATTTCAACCTTGTTACGTGACACATTACACGTAAAAAATGATGAATAAAATTTACTTTAAAAAAGTTTCTGCATTTGCTTTTTTTAAGTACATTTAATTTCAGTAACTTCAAGTAAGTTTAAGTAACTTCAACTCGGTTTTAAGACTTAAATAGAGTTACACAGAGTAAATAAGTGAACTTTTACTTCATTTCTGCATACAATATTACCTAATTACAATTTAATTACAATTTAAACAATATTATTTTATATAATTTTAATTAAAACACACATTCAAATATTTACATAATTTTAAAGATTTATTTTGTCTCAACACATGGATGGCATGTAATACATTATTTTTAGTTTACTAGTATAAAGAATGTGTTACATGCCCTCCATTTGTTGAGACAGTGTAATATGTGTTTTAACTAAAAATATTTGCATTTTAGGAATTATAATATATTATGTATCATAAATTATTTGAGTAATGTTGTATAAATGAAGTAATTGTAATTAGGTTATATTGTATGCAGAAATTAAGTAGTAATTAAGTAAGTTTACTAAAAGAAAGGATTGACTGAAGTTCAGTTCACTTTTTTACTCTATGTAACAATTAAGTTTTGAAACCGAGTTGAAGTTACTTAAATTTATCTGAAATTAAATTTACTTAAAAAAAGCAAATGCAGAAAGTTATTTTTAGTAAATTTTACGCGTCATTTTTTTCAGTGTAGTACATAATTACACAAAAAGTTCATGAGTTATCATTTAGTGTTTACTTTTTATTGTACAGAAAATTAAATCCAGATGTTTTCCTAATTTATGTGGCATTAAAACACATATAAAACACACCTGAAGAGCAGACCCGTACCTGTCAGTCTATAATTGAATGCCAATATAATCCATTACATTAACTCTGTGAATAAGTTTGTATTTATATGATTAAACAAACAGTGTTAACTGCAGAGGAGCAGTGAGAGGTGAATTGGAAATAGCAGGTAAAAGCAGACACTGTGTCAGCTCCCGAATTCAGCATGAAGACGAGAGAAAGAGAAAGACGTTGTGGTGAAAAAGAGCAGCATCAGCTCCGACAGCGAGCACAAGCAAAGGAATCGGACAGAAAAGAAGCTACACAGGCTGAAAATGTGAGCGCTGTCAGACGCAATTATATCTCTTGTCGGTCGCGGCTGGATTTTACGGATGAGGACGGACAGCGACGAGGACGCCTGGCCTGCGGTGAACTTCAGCGAAACAATGGGCTAAAAGAGGTCGAAGATGATGGACAGTACCTGTACACCGTGAGAAAGATAATGTCAATCAAACCCAGAACCATGCTGTAAACTGATTACCAAGGGTTGTTGAGTCTGTGGCTCCTCCCCTTTTCAATGAGTTTACTGTTTATTCCTTTTTCCAGTGTTAATTGGATTTAATTTAATTTAATCCTGTCTCTTGATAAGCAAGCAGTTAGACAGTTGCTCCCATCAGTTGCTCCCATCATGTGTATTACTCGGAAAAGAAAACAGAAATATAGTGCATCTCAAAAAATGTGACTATAATTGAAAAGTTACTTTATTTCAGTAATTCAGTTCAAAATGTGAAGCTCATATATTATATAGATGTATTAAACACAAAGAGTGATCTACAGCCAATGAAAACCCAAAAATCAGTTAATTTTTGGCAGTGTGGGCAGTGTACCAACTCATCTCATCTCATTGTCAACCGCTTTATCCGTGAAGGGTCGCGGGGGGGGGGGGGGCTGGAGCCTATCCCAGCAGGCATCGGGCGGAAGGCAGGATACACCCTGGACAGGCCGCCAATCCATCGCAGGGCAGACAGACACAGACAGACACACAGACACATTCACTCGCACACTCACACCTAAGGGGCAATTTCAATCAAGTTCCAATTAGCCTGAACATGCCGTCTTTGGACTGTGGGAGGAAACCGGAGAACCCGGAGGAAACCCACGCAGACACGGGGAGAACGTGCAAACTCCACACAGAAAGACCCGGGTCGCCCCAGCCGGGAATCGAACCCAGGCCGTCTTGCTGTGAGGCGGAAGTGCTACCCACCGCGCCACCGTGCCGCCCAGTGTACCAACTCCTGCTGGAAAATGAAATCTGCATCTCCATAAAAGTTGTTATCAGCAGAGGGAAGCATGAAGTGCTGTAAGATTTTGTGGGAAAATAAAACTGCCCTGACTTTAGACTTAATAATAAAACACAGTGGATCAACACCAGCAGATGACAGACATGTCTCTCCAAACCATCACTGATTGGTGGAAACTTCACACTAGACCTCGAGCAGTTTGGACTGTGTGTCTCTTCACTCTTCCTCCAGACTCTGATCCCTTGATTTACAAATGAAATGTAAAATTTACTGATGATCAGTGATGGTTTGGAGAGTCATGTCTGTCATCTCCTGGTGTTGATCCACTGTGTTTTATTATCAAGTCTAAAGTCAGTGCAGTTTTGTTTTCCCACAAAATCTTACAGCACTTCATGCTTCTCTCTGCTGCTGACAACTTTTATAGAGATGCAGATTTCATTTTCCAGCAGGACTTGGCACACAGCCCACACGGCCAAAAGCACCAATTGGTCTTATATAATATTCTAATTATTTTAATTATTCTAATTAAACCATAATTATCAACAATAAAAGAAATAAACACTTAAAATAGATCACTCTGTGTGTTTAATACATCTATATAATATTTGAGTTTCACATTTTGAACTGAATTACTGAAATAAAGTAATTTTTTTCAACGATATTAACTTATTCAGTTTTTTTAGATGCGCTAGTACTGCACGTAAACATGTTGTTTTTAATGCAATAAAAAAAAACCAATGAACTCATTACTCCTCCTCATCCCAAAGGTATGATTTCTCAAGAGAACACAGTTCCACTGCTTCAGAGCTCTTAATGCTGGGGGGCTTTACACCCCCTTTCCCTGTTTTTCCAAACCTGGTCCTGGAGGACCCTCTGCTCTGCACATTTTAGTGTTTCCCCTGCTCACAAAACACCTGATCCATCTCATCCGCTCATAAACAGGGGGTCCACTGCTTTAACCCACAATAGATTAACCTTACAGCAGTTTTCCACTACATGGTATCAACCACTGGTGAATTTAATGTGCACTCAACCGTCCGTGCACTGCATATATTGTGGTTTAAAAGTGCAGTGGCAAGTTTGTATTAACCCTCGTATGGTGTTCATATTTTTGTTACTCGTTTACTTTGTTACTTGTATTTAATTCAGCAAAATTAAGCAATTTTACATTAAAATGCTTTACACATGCTTGCTTCACCTAAACTGCAAGCAATATAAACAGCTTACATGGTTAATATTTGCCCTTTACCTTTCTTATGTTACATTTCTTTCAAAAAGTGCTACTCTTTTTTTATTAGTGTTTTAATAAAAAGTAAAAGAAAATTAATTAAACTCAAGATATGAGTAGAAAATTTGTTTAGTTTCTAATTTACAAATGAAGCAATGTTTATTAGCCCTTGGCCAAACATACTGTATGTAATATAAATGTGTGTGGGGGAGGAGGGGGGGTGTACAGTGTGTGTTTATCGAAAATGTGTTTTGATATATGTTTTTCACAAAAAATGAGTTAGAAATTTTTTTTTTAGTATCATTTGATGAAAAATCTAAACGGGTCCCACAGACCCGAACACCACACAAGGGTTAAATTGGCTTCACACTGCACAGATATACGCTCTGACCAATCAGAGGAGACTCTGATGTGCTCGAATGTGTTATTGGTGTGCATTTTGGTGCGATTAGATTTATGCCTGTGTGAAAACAAACCAAACAAAGGGAGAAACACTACAAGTAAACATAGAAACTCATAGAAACTTTCACAACTACAGGTGTGAAAACACTCTTTTATACTCAGCATAGTTCTAAAGTTCTAATTCACAAATCCTTACTGAATCCTTAAATCCAAGCTGAGATGTTTATGATAAAGTAAAAAGGTTTCCTCTATTCACTATGACACCACTAATATAAATATAACTGCATATTTACATTCATTCTTTAATTTACATTTAAATATCTACTATAAAAATGTGCTTCTTAAGCAGAATAAGTGCAATTAATCGCAGTTAATCACAAAATATTGTTGTGAATAATCTGATAACATTTTTAATCAGTTGAGACCACTAATTAAAACATTAGTTATTCACAAATGTGGATCAGAATCTGTCCCAGTTCTTAGTCTGCATCCAAAAGTCTCCTCCTAAATTAGCGCTGCACGATTAGCATATGAAAGTCCAGCGCAGGCTGATGGTGTTGGAGCTCAAAGCGTTAACTGTGAGGCTCCCAGTCTCAGGTGTGTGTGAGGAAAGGTCGAACATGCTGCGGCTAATTGGCTGACATTTGCTTTTCGGCTCGTCTGGAAGGATCTGAGTGTCGCTGGGAAGCAACAGGCTGCGCTAAGCTAACGAGCGCTAAGCAGAGGTGGGCAGAAGATCTGAAACCATAAAATCCATATTCCAAAATAGTCCTTCAGTAGAATTGTTATAGGGACAAAAAAACACCTTCAGTAAACAGATACACTGTTCCCTGTCCTGCCTTCCTGCATTGCTGTGTTTGGTGATGTGAGGTTTGAATGGGTTTGAGCTTCTCGGTTGTGTAAATTCTCCATTCCATGATTCTCTCTACACTTCTCTACTGCTGAAGCTACATGACGTTAGGAGGTGTGTAGGGACTCTGTAGAAAGTTGGTTTCTCTGTACATAGTGTATCAAGTACAAGTTACTACAAAGAATCAAAACAAAAACAAGATCCGAAACAAAATTAGTTTAATTATGTTTATTTTTGCCCTTATTTTTTTTTATTAACAAATTAAATTAAGTACTAAATGTGAAGGACTTGAGTAGGAACTGAGAAGAGGGTAGATTTTGTGCTTATCAAATGTTGTAAAAGCATACTAATAAAAGAAAAAATGCTTCAAATAGAGAGGCACACAGACATGTAAATTGATAATGAAGTGTTAATTAAACAAATGAGACAAAAATGTTTTACAGTATTTGCTCATTTATTTATTGAGGAAATTTCTATATTACATATTACTGAGTGGTTAAAGTATGTAAACCTTTAGGATTAGCAATTAATTTAAAGGTGAAATTAGAGTCAGGTGGTTTTAATCAATGGAATGATAAATCAAGAGTGTGCTGAAAAACAACTACAAAACCATCTCTTAAGAGTTTGGACTCCAACAATCCACAGTCAGACAGATTAAAGTGTAGAAATAGAAGAAATCCAAGATCATTGCATTGTTACCCTACTCAGGAGTGGTCAGGACTCCAGAGAAACTTCTAAGCAACTGAAGGCCTCTCACACATTGGCTAATTGGTTAATGTTCATGAGTCCAACATTTGGAGAATGTAAAACACTGCATTCCAGAATAAGAACATCCCACCTGTGAAACATGGTGGTGGTAGTGGTTGTATGCATTTGGGACAGTACAGCTTGCCTTCAGTATATAAATATATATATATATATAATTCTGAAGGGTTCACAAAATTTCAAGCACCACTGTAGCTGAATCAATCAAATCCGTACAGCAGTGCTACTCCAACAAAATCATGATAAACACTTTAATTAACAGAATTAATCATTTCTTTTAGTTAACTTTACTTAATTTCTGCATACGATATTACCTAATTACAATTACTTCATTTCTACAATATTACTCAAACAATTTATAATACATAATATATTATAATTCCTGAAATGTAAATATTTTTAGTTAAAACAAAACTCTTTGTAACATTTAAGTCTTGAAACTGAGTTGAAGTTACTTAAATTTATCTGAAATTAAATTTACTAAAAAAAACAAATGCAGAAAGTTATGAATAAATTATAGTAAAATAAAGTAAAATAATCATTTTGCTCATCATTTTTTTTAGTGTGAGTGTGCCTCTGCTCACTCTCTTAGCACTGAAGTTTCTATGTGGAGGGGGGGGGGTGGAGGGGTGGTCCTCAGGGGAGTTGCCACGGACAACCAACGGCATGGCAACGAGAGATTCATCCGTTTCCCTGAGCTTTCTAATCGATTACATGGATGCAGTAATGGGTGCAGGAGGGTGGACAGGGGGCTCTCAGAGCTGGACGAGCTCCAGCACGGGAACTTCTGACGCTCTGTGAGCTCCAGCTACGCGGGGCGGTTTTAAAAAATGAATGTGAGAATGTCACCGAACAGATTATGACAGGGTCTCTGTGCTCCTGAAAGCTTTATAAAACATTCATTAAAATTCTACACTGCTGAATAATACACAGTGAAAGCCAGTTATTTCAGCAGAGAGACTGTCTGCACTGAATCAAGTGCAATTACTCTGTGCGTTCTTGCATACATCTCCTATTCATCAGCAGGAAGTACAATAAAAGCGTCAGGACGGGGTAATGTTTGCGTGAACAGCCGTTTCATGCTCTTTTCCTTCGTCTACCATCTCTTCCTGTTCTTCATTCTGCTCTATTCAATCATTTCCACCCTCCTCTCTTCATCATCCACCTATACGCCATCATGGCTCTCGCTTATTACCCTCCTTTAGTCTCATTAAAATTCAGCCATTTGTCTTTTTTGACTGGAGCTTAATACCTGTTTTCCTCTAAACACACAAAAACACACAAACACACACCTTTGCTTACTCATTTACATACTTATTCATTTACTCAGGGTGATAAAAGCAGAAAGCAGCATAATACTACTATTTATACTACATGGACAAAAGTATTGAGACACCTGCTGTCTGTGATTTGTTGTATTTTACACATTATTTTATTATACAGTAAGGAAAACTTAGAAAATGATTAAATATGCTGCTGATTTTGCAAGTTTTTCCGCCTAATCTTCATTTAAAAAGAAAGGTGAGCTCTGTCATTTTTATCATAGATGCTCTTTGCTATCTTACACCCCTTCAGAAGTGTATTTTCATGCCTTGAGCCTGCACCGTTACGTTAAAATAGGAGTTTAGAGTTTAGGAATAAATCTAGACTGATGGGTGTGGTGGTCTGGAAGGGAGGTGTGTTCAGGTACATTTCTGGTGTGTTTCTATCTAGGTGGTGAAAAACACAATAAACAAGATAGAACAACAACATTGTTCTATCTCTTTTTATACATATTTAGTGAACTATATAAAAGACATAAGAAAAATGAATAAAAGAGGATTAGAAGATGAGACTTATTTTAATCCAGAAATATGAAGCTTAAAAGCTGATTTAAATTCAAGTATTATATTTTACACCCTTTAAACATTAATGGTGTATTTTATAAATTTGAATTTTAACAATCTTTGACTTTTTTATGTTTTTAACTTGAGAGGGGATCAAATTTGATGGTGATAAAATACATTTCAAAATCATTTAATATTGAAAAAAGCAGATCCATATATTTGTTCGTATTTAAATAAATTTAGATCCATATATTTTTAAGATTTAAAAAATGTTGATCCATTCATTACATTTTATTTTAATTTAAAACTTCAAAAAATTCAACCTACAAAATAAAACTGAATTTAGTCCAATGAAACATGTGAAACATCTGGTAGACAAGTTTATATTTCTGGATCAAATGTTTTAATCTTTTATTTTTTTACAGAATATCCTAAACAATGTACTTTAAGTTTAAAACACACAAGTTTATCAAAAATCAGACCAATTTAATTCAAATATACACAATGCAGATTTAAATACTTAAATACAGTTTTTGAGCTCCATATAGAAACGGCTGCTCCATCTGCCCCATCACTCATAAATAAACCAGCGCAGCCCCCAGTAATGACCAGGCGATACACACACCTCACAGCCACCTGATACACTGCGCTGTCGTTCACTCCTCCCTCACTCTGTCCATCCTCTCCTCTCCTCTCCTCCGCTGCTCACCTGATCCCTCGCTCTTCTCTCGCTCCACTAGGCCGACAACCTATTACCTGCTCCTAATGGCCTCATTACATCACATATCCTGATGGGGCTGAAACTGAGCCGGGCCCCTGCTCACCTGATACCTGTCCGTGTGCTGAGAGAGGGACGTCCTCTCCTTAATGCTAATGTTAGCTTCACGCTAACATTAATTTAACTCAGAACACATGTTTCAGCTTCAGCTTCAGTGACCCTATAGTCAATATTTCTGTATGTTACTCACTTTAGTGCTGTTTTTTTTTTCAATAGAAAAACTAATAATAATATGTAGTTTAATAAGTGCTGTTGATTTTTTTTATGCAAATAAATTGTTTACCATGTTTGCCCTTAGATTCCTCCCATACAGTGCAAACACTTTTTATTATCAGACAAAGATAACCGGAGTGAAATATATATTTTTAAATGATAATTTCATTTATTATCATTTAAAAAAACATCCAAATAAACCTGGACCATGTAAAAAAGTATTTTCCCCCATAACTTAATAACTTAATTAACACCAGGAGTAACATAACATTATCCAAAGCAGTGTGTAAGACTGGTGGAGGAGAGCATGATGCCAAGATGCATGAAAACTGTGATTAAAACCATTTGGGTTATTCCACCAAATATTGATGAACATCTGAAAATATGAACTTGTTTTCTTTGTATTATTTGAGGTCTGAAAGCTCTGCATCTTTTTTGTTATTTCAGCCATTTCTCATTTTCTATAAATAAATGCTCTAAACAACAATATTTTTATTTGGAATTTGGAAAAAAAAATTATGTAGTTTATAGAATAAAACAACAATGTTCATTTTACTCAAACACCACAGATTTAATTATGTTACATTCAGATTATTTTTTTTCAGTGTACTTGCTTCTGAATGGCAAAAGTGCTTGTGCTGAGGTTAGCAGCTAATGCTAATGCTGCTGCCCCCAGCCTTAGTGCTGGAGAAACTTCACTGAAACTCACCCTTATAACTCTGTACTTCAGTGGAGTGGCTTTACTCCTCCTTAATACCTGACTGATAGAATTCATACATAAGTACCACTGTAAATTTTAGGGGAAATTAAAGGAAAATACGGTAAGCAATGACAATACAATTGAATGTATTTATGTATTTATCTTGTCTCCTGCTGATGCCCGTTTGTGTCCTTGTGATGCTTTTTTCCGAACATGTGGTAGCGCCATCTTTTGGCGTTGTATTTCTCCAAAACAATGAACAGTGCTGACTCTGACTGCAGGGAAAAACATGCTGCATCGTGGAAAAACAAAACTGTAGCACAAACGGAGATGGAGTGTGTGGTTTGAGTTGTCACTATTCTGCATAAACTAAGCTTTCCCCAGTGATGAGAGAGGGAAACACATGCACACATAAACAGAAAGCATTGAGGCATTGGTCTGTGTGTGTGTGTGGGTGTGTGTTTCCCTCACCCATGCAACAATAACACTTCAAAACAGCAGATATTCTTTTTTATGTGCAACAGGCTTTGGAGTTATATTATGCTGAGAAGGGAATTTTAATTTTTATATATACAGCTCTAGAAAAAATAAGAGTCCACTTAAAAATGATGAGTTTCTTTAATTTTACGAAATTAAAAACCTCTGGAATATAATCAAGAGGAAGATGGATGATCACAAACCATCAAACCACCAAACTGAACTGCTTGAATTTTTGCACCAGGAGTAAAGCAGCATAAAGTTATCCAAAAGCAGTGTGTAAGACTGGTGGAGGAGGAGAACATGATGCCAAGATGCATGAAAACAACTGTGATTAAAAAAAAATCAGGGTTATTCCACCAAATATTGATTTCTGAACTCTTAAAACTTTATGAATATGAACTTGTTGTTTTCTTTGCATTATTTGAGGTCTGAAAGCTTTTCTGCATCTTTTTTGTTATTTCAGTCATTTCTCATTTTCTGCAAATAAATGCTCTAAATGAGAATATTTTTATTTGTAATTCGGGAGAGATGTTGTCTGTAGTTTATAGAATAAAACAACAATGTTCATTTTACTCAAACTCATTCAAGGGAAGATTGTAATAGTGACAGATAAATGACAGTTTAATCCAGGTGTTTAACATTATTATAAACACAGCTTATGATGTATAATAAACATGTCTATAATGGGTTATTAATTGTTAAAAATATGTACTAGTGCAGCTAAAAAAAAAATGAAAAAACAAAATCATTAAAAAGTCACTTTATTTCAGTAACTCAGTTCAAAATGTGAAACTCATATATTATATAGATGTATTAAACAAACAGAGTGATCTATAATCTATATCGTAAGTGTTTATTTCTTTTATTGTTGATGATTAAAATATGGCTTACAGCCAATAAAAAACCCAAAAATCAGTGTCTCAGAAAATTTGAATATTATATAAGATCAATTGATACTTTTAGCAGTGTGGGCAGTGTGCCAAGTCCTGCTGGAAAATGAAATCCACGTATTAATACTGGGATTAGTACTCTGTACTACTGTACAGGGCTCAAAGGCAGCTTTTACACTTGACCAAGTGTACCAAACCAATAAAAAGGCTGTAGAGTGAAAATGCTCTTTAATCTTCATTTTATAAACAGTCGTAAAAGTTAAGCTAGTACGGAAAATGAACGTAAAAAACACAGAGTTTCTTATATTTACTTTTACATGACTTCAACTATCTCAAGGTTGAACTGTAGGGGTGGAATTATGAATTATTTAGTTTGTCCTCACACTAAAAAAAAACATCTGCAAACGTTTCTACCACAGTAAAATCACATTAGCTTTTTCTGCAAGAGTCGGACAGCTTCTCTCTTTCTGTCATTTGTTTCTGCCCATAAATTGATCACGTAGCATTAACACAGAGGGCTCACGCCGTAAAAAAAGACACCTCAGGTAATTGATAACGCATCGATAGGCACTTTCAGAGCTTGGCTCGAGGATTTGCTAAGCTAAACTCCCTCTGATGGAAACTGTACTGAGTCAGGTGCTTTTCTTTCACTGCACACGACTCAGGTGTTCAGCAGTGTGGAAGCACTGCTTACAATAATGATTTACCTTATTATTACAAAATGTGCAATAATAAAGTATAAACTACTTGTTTATTTTGGCAGTATAGATTGTCTTAGCTGTAGTTATTCAAAGTTATCCAAAAGCAGTGTGTAAGACTGGTGGAGGAGAACATGATGCCAAGATGCATTAAAAAAAACTGTGATTAAAAACCACCAGGGTTATTCCACCAAATATTGATTTCATTAAAAAAAATCTATTGTTTAAAGGATTATAGTGATATTATCATGTATAATACAAAAAAATAGAAAAATGGAAATGGATGATCACAGGCCATCAAACCACCAAGCTGAACTGCTTGAATTTTTGCACCAGGAGTAAAGCAGCATAAAGTTATCCAAAAGCAGTGTGTAAGACTGGTGGAGGAGAACATGATGCCAAGATGCATGATTAAAAACTGTGATTAAAAACTAGGGTTATTTCACCAAATATTGATTTCTAAAATCTTAAAACTTTGTGAATATGAACTTTTGAAAAGCTCTGCATCTTTTTTTGTTATTATAGGCATTTCTCATTTCTCAAATCAGAATATTCTTATTTTTAATTTGGAATTTGGGTGAAATGTCTTCTGTAGTTTATAGAATAAAACAACAATGTTCATTTTACTCAAAAATATCAGAAAAAATGGTCTTATATATATATATATATATATATATATATATATATATATATATATATATATCATTGATTGTGAACTTGAACACTGTTTTTCTGCATCATTGTGGCTCTTTTTTCTGCTGATTTGCAGAGGGTCTCTGAAGGGTGTGTTAATTGAGCAGCAGGCTGGCGTTAATAATTGAAGTTGCCGTGAGGAAAAGCAGCTGGCGTCGTGTTTTAGTGGTGACGGGGGAACAGAAGTGGGGGAACTCGAGGGACCCTCGCTCTGGGGTGGGAAAATTGGCTGGAGGGATTTTACTGACGGCTCAGTTTTCCTGTTTTTCCAAAGCCAATCTATTTTTTCTGCAGTCGGTAGATTAAGAAACTGGTTTTGATAATGTAGCAGAGAACATTATTGATTAACCTTTAGACTGCCTGAGGCTTACTGTTGTTTTACTTGTTATTTAAATATATATATTTTTTATAGTCTCTAGCCACCTTTAAACAGCTTGTAACTGTTTTAGTTGCAGGAGTTTTTTTTTTTTTTACCTTTTTTATTTATTTGATTTATTTTGTCTTTTTATTGATCTAATTTTATGTTTTATCTTTTAGCCTTTTTTTTCTTATTTTATTCATTCAGTCCTTTTATTTGTTTTATTTTAATCAATATTTGGTGTAGTAACCCTCATTTTTAATCACAGTTTTCATGCATCTTGGCATCATGTTCTCCTCCACCAGTCTTACACACTGCTTTTGGATAACTTTATGCTGCTTCACTCCTGGTGTAAAAATTCAAGCAGTTCAGCTTAGTTTGATGGCTCGTGATCATCTATCTAGCCAGCTTCATACAGCTTAGAACAGTTTTAGTTTTATTTAATTTATTTTGTCCTTTTATTTTTTTTATACTTTTTTAAACTTTATTTTAGTTCCATCATTTACCTTTTTTATTTTGGTGTTATTATAGTCCTCTATTTCTTAAATAATGATTATATTTTATTATTCTAATTATTAATCTCTTGTTTTATTGCTTTACATTTCAGCCTGTCTGCATATACTTTTATCCTGAATTATTTAATTTCTTCTTAATTAAATCTTATATTGTTTGCTTGTTTTTATAATTTAAATTATTTTTTTCAGTCCCATTGAAAATGAGGGGATTGGTTGATTTATATTTTTATTGATGTAACAATGCAGCTTGTCATATTGTGTTATCTTATTGTACCCTAGGTCTAATACATTCAATGGACAAAATTATTGGGACACCTAAACTTGATACTGTCCCTACAAGAGCTATTATAACATCCTATTCTAATATCCTGTCCTATAGTCATCAGTGTGGAGTCGGTCCCCCTTTACAGTTCTACAGTTATTGATCTGCGAAGTGTTGAAGGTATTTTACAAGATGTTTTCTGTTGTATCAAATGATAAATTTGCACATAATGTGATGTGACTATAGTGCATGTGCACATTGCATTATTTAGTCATGTTTTTCTATATGAAATGGGAGAATATCTGAGTTATTAAGAATTAGGTGTGTTTTGTATCATGAAAAAAATATATAATTTTGATATAGTTTTTTTAAATGAATCACAGAGCCCTAGTTTTTGAGTTAGACATAATTCAACAATATGGAAGCAAAGGTGTTTCCTGGTGAAACTTAGAGAGTTTGTTATTATAGGAGGATACACAGACACACACACATGCATACATGCATAAACACAGCGAGGCCCCATATGGGAAGGAAATTGGGCTTTTCTTGGAGATCAGTTCAGTCTGTGTAATCGATTTCCATACAGATGAGGTGAAAATGAGAATGTTCCAGCTTTCCTTTCTGCCCATTCAAATCAACTCCTCCAATCTCGATCTTAAAACAGAAACCACCTCAACACCTGTATACCAACACCTGCATACCAACACCTGCATACCAACACCTGCATACCAACACCTGCATACCAACACCTGCATACCAACACCTGCATACCAACACCTGAATACCAACACCTGCATACCAACACCTGAATACCAACACCTGCATACCAACACCTGAATACCAACACCTGCATACCAACACCTGAATACCAACACCTGCATACCAACACCTGCATACCAACACCTGAATACCAACACCTGCATACCAACACCTGCATACCAACACCTGCATACCAACACCTGAATACCAACACCTGAATACCAACACCTGCATACCAACACCTGCATACAACACCTGAATACCAACACCTGCATACCAACACCTGAATACCAACACCTGCATACCAACACCTGAATACCAACACCTGCATACAAACACCTGCATACCAACACCTGAATACCAACACCTGCATACCAACACCTGAATACCAACACCTGCATACCAACACCTGTATACCAACACCTGCATACCAACACCTGCATACCAACACCTGAATACCAACACCTGAATACCAACACCTGCATACCAACACCTGCATACCAACACCTGCATACCAACACCTGTATACCAACACCTGCATACCAACACCTGCATACCAACACCTGAATACCAACACCTGAATACCAACACCTGCATACCAACACCTGAATACCAACACCTGCATACCAACACCTGTATACCAACACCTGCATACCAACACCTGCATACCAACACCTGAATACCAACACCTGAATACCAACACCTGCATACCAACACCTGCATACCAACACCTGAATACCAACACCTGCATACCAACACCTGAATACCAACACCTGCATACCAACACCTGAATACCAACACCTGAATACCAACACCTGCATACCAACACCTGTATACCAACACCTGCATACCAACACCTGCATACCAATACCTGCATACCAACACCTGCATACCAACACCTGCATACCAATACCTGCATACCAACACCTGCATACCAATACCTGCATACCAACACCTGCATACCAACACCTGAATACCAACACCTGCATACCAACACCTGCATACCAGCACCTGCATACCAATACCTGCATACCAACACCTGAATACCAACACCTGCATACCAACACCTGAATACCAACACCTGAATACCAACACCTGAATACCAACACCTGCATACCAACACCTGAATACCAACACCTGAATACCAACACCTGCATACCAACACCTGCATACCAACACCTGCATACCAACACCTGCATACCAATACCTGCATGTTTACACACTCACACAGCGAACGCTGCTCTTTAAACGCAGTGTACAATAGATTTACATGACAAGCAGTTACAGTGTTTTTCCTTTTATACTCATGGACTTTACTGCAAATAGAGATACAGTCTCCTGCAGTTCTTTAAGTGATGTTCTGGGTTCTTTTGTGACCTCCTGGATGAGTTGTCCATGCCCTTTTGGAGTAATTTCAGTAGTCCGGTCACTCATGGGAAGGTTCACTGTGGTTTTCTGGGGTTCTAAAGCTTTAAAAATGCCTTTGTAATCTTTTCCAGACTAATAGATGATCAATGACTTGACTGTTGAATTTCTTCTGATCGGTGTGTATAACCTGTTGCTTTTTGAAATCATGTTGTCAGACAGGTTCTATTTAAGTGATTTCTTAATTCTACATGTCTGGCAGTAATCAGGTCTGTTTGTGGTTAGTAGTGAAATTTAAATTGCGATTTCTGTATTGCTTTTTTCCCATGATAAATGAAATCAGCATTTAAAAAGTGCTTTTTATATTTACTCAGGTTATTTCAGGAGTCTGATATCAAAGGTTGTTTGATCATATGAAAAATGTAAGTATGAAAAAGAAATACTTTTTTACAGAACTGTAAAACATCAGGCGTCTGTGATCACTGCTGATAGGTGTAATGAGGATGAATATTTACCTGTGGATGATGCGTTTGTTGCGCAGGTACTGCAGGGCCAGGGCCAGCTCACAGATGTAGAGTTTGACGGTGCTCTCGGAGAAGTGGACGTTCTGCTGCAGATGGTAGCGCAGGTCACCTCCAAGCAGCAGATCCACCACCATAAACATGTCCTCCTCATCCTGAAAGGAGTACCTGGGTCAGACCAGAGACAGAGGATGAGAGAATGAGGAGGTTCATCACACCCACTCTTACTGTGAGACAAATCAGAGTGGTCTTCAGATCTGCATTTCGTATATGTGAATAAAATTTACCTGACTTTTAATGAACTTGAATTTAAATTAGAATTTTATCAATGCTTTTTTGTGTTTCGAATTTGTGAGGCAATGAATTGCTGTTGAAAAACAATCATTTTTTTACATATTCAAAAAAATCTACATAAAATAATTTATAAATAAAAAAGATAGGAAAAGCCAAAAATACCAGATTCATAAAATAAAATAAAATAAAACAAGAATCAGATTAGTAAAATTTTAGAATAAAATAAAATTCAGATAAATTAATTGTCAGATAAAAATAACTAATCCATTATTTTTTTAAATAAAAAAACTGATCCATACATTTTCAGATAAAAAAAAATAGATAAAAAATCTGACTCATTTACAAAAAAAACTGATATTTTCAGATTTTAAACATTTTTGATTAAAAAAATCAGATCCATAGATTTTCAGATTAAAACATTCACATTCATAAAATTTCATGCAAAAAATCTGATCCAATAATTTTTTAACAAAAAAATCAGATCCATAAATTAGATTAGACTATAAAAATTCACATTTATACATTTTGCGATACATAATATTTAAAATATAAAAAAACAGATCCATACAATTTAAAAATTTGTAAAAAAATTTAAAATTTAGATGTAATTTTTTTCAGATTTTAAAATGTTCGGATGCATTCATTTAAAAAAATGAGATCAAATACATTTTTTTGACCAATATATTTTCAGATAAAAAAAATCAGATCCATACATTTCAGATAAAACCCCTTTTTGATTAAGAAATCAGAATTTATTTAGAATGCAGATTTAAATAGTTATGCCAACTTTCATCTCCATATCATCTAATAGCATCACTCTAAGAACCATTAAAGCACCTCTATTTTGATGAATGTAGTTCGTAGTACTGTAAGGCTTAAAGTATTAAATCTAATTATGCTTCTAGAGAAACATTAGAGCGTTCTCAGAGGGGAAGCTTGTTGATTTGATCTGAGAGCAGGAAAGACCCTCAGTGAGATTAGAGTGTTTGTGAGCCTGGAGCCTCTGGAGCCATTGGAGCCCCTGCTGGAGCCACTGGAGCCCCTGCTGGAGCCCCTGAAGCCTCTGCTGGAGCCACTGGAGCCCCTGCTGGAGTCACTGGAGCCCCTGCTGGAGCCACTGGAGCCCCTGCTGGAGTCACTGGAGCCCCTGCTGGAGCCACTGGAGCCCCTGCTGGAGTCACTGGAGCCCCTGGAGCCCCTGCTGGAGCCCCTGGAGCCCCTGCTGGAGCCACTGGAGCCCCTGCTGGAGCCACTGGAGCCCCTGCTGCAGTCACTGTAGCCCCCAGAGCCCCTGCTGAAGCCCTCCAACCTGAAGAGGTTATTCATCAGTCGCTCCATCTGTCAGCAGTCCTACATCACCAGCCGGCTGCCCATTTCCCTCAGCTCTGAAGAGGCTCTGCTTAAATCAGTATTGATTTAACATGCTGGACGTCGTACCTGAGCTACTTCACTGCTGCGTCTGAACATATTATTTGCTTTATTACATAAAGATTCAATAGATAGAGCCTCTCTATTCAACTCTATTCAACCAGTGAAAACATCAAGGTCAGCTTTTCCTCCGTGACGCTCGCAGAGCCACAGCGACTAACAGCCTGACTCACTTCATTCTGCTCTGTTCAATAACGAGAGGAGAACAGGAGGTTGACTAAGAGCCAACTGATAGAAAAAGCCAAGGTTTGAGGACGACCTTCTCTGAGGAAAGGCGTAAAGGAGTGTGAGTTAGGATTGACTAAACACATTCCCGTTTTACAGTGTGTGTTAAAAGCAACAGTTGCTTCTGTATAGTATTACAGTTTCTCCCAGAAACAGTGAGTACACCACTAAAAGTACTGTAAATATTTAATTACATCTTTTTAAGGAGCAAAACTATAGAAATTAAACTTGTTAAACTTGGATATAACATGAACTGAACCTTGAACTTTGTTATTGTTATTTGTAACATCAACAATTAATTAAAATAGACCAAATCTGTCCTTTTTTGTATGCCTAAAATCTGTACATTGATTGGCTAATGGCAAAAAACAAGCTAATCCAGCTTTCGTTTAGTATCCAACCAATGAACACTTTACAGCAACATTTTAAATCATCCGATCTTAAGTTAAATGTGCTCTTTGTTTATGTGAATCATCGTGAATTTGTATGCAGGACTTCCCTAAAGAAAAAAAAACATTTCGACAACAAAGACCTCAGGAACCATGACTAATTTTTCCAGACATTTAGCAAAAAAAAAGGAGAGATAAGTACAAACTAGCAAGATAACTAATATTAGCAGTGAACTAGCTAACATACTAATGTTATCGGACAGAGCACTGACCTTAGCGACAAGCTAGCTAACCATAGAAACAAGCTAGCTACCCTTCTTGACAAGCTAGCTAACATAGCAACAAGCTAGCTAACACACTAATGTTACCGTGGAGATAACTAAAGCTAGCAACAAGCTAGCTAACCTTAGCAACAAGCTAGCTAACCTTAGTGATGAGCTAGCTAACCTAAGCAACAAGCTAGCTATCACAGTATGTTACCGGGGAGAGAACTAAAGCTAGCAACAAGCTAGCTAACCTAAGCAACAAGCCAGCTAACCATAGAAACAAGCTAGCTAACACACTAATGTTACCAGGGAGAGAACCAAAGCTAGCAATGAGCTAGCTAACCTCTCTCCCTCTTGTTTTTTTTGCTTTTTTTAATCCCTCTCTTTTACCCATTCTCTTTTATGTCTTTTTCCTTTTTTGGCGAATAATGCTCCACCAGTGGAATCACCAAAACTAAATCCAACCTACCTACATATATAACACAATCACACACAAAAACACACACACACACACACACACACACACACACAACACCCACAAACGACATAAAACACCCTAAACTAAATATTCAATGATGGCCACAGAACATGCTGTGAGCAAAACAGATAATCAGATAGAGTCAAAATTTAACTCAACTTTAAGAATGTTTAACACTAAGGGTCTTATGGAGTCAAAAAAATGTATACACAGTTTTAACACAGTGTATTTCACTATGTAGTGTATGTAGTGATTAATATAAACTCGTTGACATCAGGAAAATTACTAATAATTGAAAAATGAATCACATTTACTGAGTAAAACCCTCATCAGGGCCAAACTCATTCCCCCGCTGCCACTCTAATGAATGCTGCCATTGAGGCCTTTTCATCCAGCATTTGGTTGGTGGGCTCAACTCCACCCACTCTCATCTCTCCTGAAAGAGATGTCTGCCGTGGGGAAGGTTTATGTCATTAATGTGAGGAGCGCTGATGTCCCTGATGCTCACAGTGGAATTTACAGTTCATGCAGAGAAAAGCTCCCAGGCTCAGAGCTCTATATTCACCCTCAGCCAGAGCAAAGAGGAAAGAGAGCCATCACAACGAAAAGTATTTCTGAATAAGAGACAGTATAAGAGGTTCTGCAATATATACTAAATCAATATATACTACTTTTATTTATTTGCAAACAGTACAAACCCATGATATTTCATTTTCCCTCCCCAAAAAACTGCTGTAACTTAAAAGTGTTAAACAATCCAAATTAATCTTGCGCTTTCAGAGACTGATAACTGTGATGAACTTATTCTGTACAACAGAGGGAACTCTTGGTCTTGTATTTTTGGGGAGGTCCTGTTTCATAATACTGTTTTTTTGATGGTCTTTTTTTGTGACTGTACTTGAGGATACCTTTAATGTTTTCGGATTGACTGACCTTCGTTCCTTAAACAAATGTTTCCCTTTGCTGATGACAACTTTTATGGAGATGTGGATTTCATTTTCCAGCAGGACTTGGCACACTGCCCACACTGCCAAAAGTACCAATTGGTCTTATTATATAATATTATAATTTTGTAAGACACTATTTTTGGGGGGTTAATTGGCTGCAAGCCATAATCGCTTAGTAACTTTTCTCTCTTCTCTTTCATTCTTTCTCCCACCATCTTTTTTGTTGCTTTCTTTAGTCTCTTGAGCCTTTTATCTATCTCTTTTTCTCTTTGTACACCTTTATT
This sequence comes from Astyanax mexicanus, assembly GCF_023375975.1. Lineage (NCBI taxonomy): Eukaryota > Metazoa > Chordata > Actinopteri > Characiformes > Acestrorhamphidae > Astyanax > Astyanax mexicanus. The sequence goes on from NC_064424.1 coordinate 45,634,165, forward strand.
CCATTGCTCTTCTTCCTCTTACTTTTTATCTCTTTTGTTTTTTCCCCTTCCTTTTTTTATCTCACACTGTCATGTCCCTCCTCTTCTTCCTATCTTTTTCTCTCCTTTCCCTCTCTGTATATATTTTGCCCTTCGATTGTCTCTTGCTTTTTATCTGTTCCTCTCTCTCTCCTCTCTTTCTCTCTCTCTCTTATTCACTGAATGAGCCCATCTCACTGTCTCTTTCTTTCTTTTTTATTCCTTTCTCATTTTTATGGCCCAGTTTCTTTCTTTCTTTCTTTCTTTCTTTCTTTCTTTCTTTCTTTCTTTCTTTCTTTCTTTCTTTCTTTTTGTCCTCTCTTAAGCTTTTTATCTATCTCTCTTTCTTAATGTACAGCTTTCTTTCATCCCTCTTGTTCTTTCTCTCTTCATCTTCTTTGTTTCCTTTGTTCCAGGATTTGGCACACTGCCCACACTGCCAAAAGTACCAATTGGTCTTATATAATATTCTAATTTTCTGAGATATTGATTTCTGCTTTTTGATTGGGTTTCACATTTTCAACTAAATTACTGAAATAATACTGAAATTTTATTATTAGATATTCCAAATTTTTAGATATATCAGCAGTGTAGAAATCTGCTCTGCTCTACAACACGGGCAACCTTGTCCAGAAGCCTCCATGCTGTAGATTGATCGTGTGGCTGTTGATTTTGCTCACACCACAGAAGTTGTGGCTGAGTAAGCGGAGTGAGATATCACTCTGTGGGGTTTTGTCAGCGTTCAAAGGAAAACTCCACATCTAAGAGCAGCACCCGGAGCCGAGCAGCACCCAGAGCCGAGCAGCACCCGGAGCCGAGCAGCACCAGGAGCCGAGCAGCACCCAGAGCCGAGGAGCCGAGGGGCTTTGATGACTCCAAAACTCTGAGAGCACTTTTCCTCCCTCTGATGTCTGATAAACACACAGCACTCCACTGCTCTGAGACTCACAGCGAGGAGCTGCCAGAAGTGTTTAGCTGGAGAGGTGCATTAATTGTTTTCCAACTCTCCAACCCTCCCTCTCTCTCTCTCTCTCTCTCTCTCTCTCTTTATTTATCTATTTCTTTATTTCTCTTTCACTCTTTCTCCATGCTCTCCATGCTCCTGAACCTCCTCTTCTTTCTTTCCTCATCCCAATAATTTGTTTTATCATCCCTGCCTCTCTCTCTTTCTTTTGCTTTTATCTCTCTATCTCTTTCTTTCTTTCTTTCTTTCTCTATTGTTACTCTCACTCTGTCCTCTCCCCCTTTTTTATATCACTCCATTATGTCCTATTTCTCTTTGTTCACCTTTCTTCGGTTCCTCTTCTTCTTTTACTGTTCATCTCCATTGTCCCTCCTTTCTTATTGCTTTCATATTCCAACTCGCCCAATTTCTTTCTTTCTTTCTTTCTTTCTTTCTTTCTTTCTTTCTTTCTTTCTTTCTTTCTTTTTTTCTTAAGCTTTTTATCTACCTCTTTCTCAAGCTTTTTATCTACCTCTTTCTCAATGTACAACTTTCTTTCATCTATCTTGTGCTTTCTCTCTTCATCTACTTAGTTCCTACTTACTCTTAATCATTCATTCTCTCCATTCCTCTATTCTTCTTTTGTTATATCTTGTATCTCTCCATGTCCATCTTTCTTATGTCATTGTATTCTTCCTGTCTTCATCCCTTTTTTCTGTCTTTTCCCCTCCCTCCCTCCCTCTCTCTCTCTTGATTTCTTGCTTTTTTTATCCCTCTCTTTTACCCTCCCTTTTCTGACTCTCCAATTTACCCATTCTCTTTTATGTCTCTTTCCTTTTTTCTCTCCTGACCTTTCTTTTTTCTTTCTTTCTTTCTTTCTTTCTTTCTTTCTTTCTTTCTTTCTTTCTTTCTTTCTTTCTTTCTTTCTTTATTTCTTTCTTTCTCTTCTTTATCTTTCACTGCTCACTCTCTCTTTCTTCTCCCCCTCTAGTGAACTTCAACCAATTGGCACCATGTTGAACAGCAGGTATGGTTTAGATGGGTTGGTATGGCTACTGCACTTGCGCAGATCTCCTAATCGCTCATATTTTAAGCAGTGGATGATGTCCTCATTAGTAACGTCTGATGCATCTGGTGCAGCTTAGCCAAAAGCAGATTAATGCATTCGTTACATGGGGTTTCCACAAATATTTGGACATTATAGTGTATATATTTCAGATCATATCGCCCAGCCTTAGACTGAGAGTCTTTCACCAGCTGCACCGACTCTTCGTATATCTCCCACTGCTTTAAACAGAGACAGGACCAAACACAGGGCGGGGCCGAGTCTTCTCCCATTACAGAAAGAGGAGAGGATCAAAGCCCGGCTGCTGGAGCTGCTGGAGCTACTGGAGCTGCTTATGCTGACAGACACCATTTGCCTCACTTCCCTCCGTGAAGATCTAACTCGCTCGCTATCTGTTTCTTAATCAGACGGAAGAGCCTCAGGCTCGTCTGGAAGACACTGAAACAAAAGTGCCTCAGGATCTGTCCGACCACCATAAACAGAGGAGACAAGAACCGCATCCATCTGAACCTCTGAACCTTTGATACCAGTGATACCAGTCCCAGAGGATGTACACATTTCCAAAAACCAAACTCAGATCAGAACTATCACAATTAGTTCAAGATAAAGAGAAATCAGCAGTGATTTGATCGAGATTATCAATAGTTGATCATATATGATGTTAATACATCATTTAAAGAGAATGTTTTATGCAAAAATCACTTTTTGCATGTTTTTGTATTTTCCACTTCGGTCTCGACTGCCCCTATAAACACTATAAACACTCCGATTACCAAAAAAATCTATTCATCTGATTTTTGTAAATTAATTGAAAGATTTTAAAGATTATAAGCCATTTAGATGATGCTCCTCCTTTATTCACAATAAAGAAACCTGCATAGAACCACACTGGCTCCTCCCCTCATCCGTCAACCCCCACCAAAGCCCCGCCCACTAGATCAGTTCATTTAGGATGTTGAAATATCTTTTATATAACAATCTTAGTGTTTTTAACACTTTATGCATTGGTCGTTAAAAGAGTGTAATTGTTGTATTGTTCTATTACGTTATCCTTTTGTCATTATACATTATACATTGTAATTATGAAGCACCATATATTTTTATTTGTATATATATTGCACTAGTTTTATTTTAAAGTGTTATGTTTTTTTATGTCTGAATATTTTTTTGCAATAAAATTGATTTGTTTATTTTTGGAAAAATATATATATAAAAAAGTTGACGACAACTGGTACTACTGTAGGTGTTGTTGCTACACTTGAGGAAGTGATTAATTGATTTTTTTAATTTAAATATGTATGTCAAAAATAATATGTTTTAATTTTACTTTAATCAAGTAAAAAATTTTGTTTCACAGAAATTAAATTATTTTAATCCAGGTGGAAACTGAAACAATTTGTACATTTATAGTCAGATTTTATCCAATAATTTAGATATTTAAATCTGTTTCCAGATTTATGTTGGCATTAATGTATGGGGTGTGGAGCATTTATAAAGACAACCCCATCCCCAAAGCTAAATATAACATATAAATAAATAAATATATATATATATATATATATATATATATATATATATATATATATATATATATATATATATATATATATATATATATTTCACACTGTGGTAAGAAGTCTGCTCTTTATTATTGGTTCGACTCCAAGTCCGACAGAAGCTGCAGGTCGGTGTTTAATTCTCTCACTGCCAAGGAGAAAAGCGCGAGGCCTGCGCTACTAATGCCAAAAACTCTCGTCTAACACAATTTACCCTTAAAAGCTGTTGGAAAAATGACAACATAATTTGCTGTGATTCATAGACGGACTCTGAAAACAAGGGCCGGTAAATAAAGAGCATTAGACACAGAAAGACCATTAGCCAGAGCAAAGAACACAAAGTGATGGGTTCAGCAGCCAATCAGCAAATTGCTTTTAAAAAAATCCTTTAGTGCAACTGAACCCCCAACCCCACTCATTTACCGCAACCACCACAACCAACCAACAACATCATCCCACCACCCTCCATACAGGACAAATACTTTCATTTTACTGAAATAATGCAAAGAAAACAAGTTCATATTCATAAAGTTTTAAGAGTTCAGAAATAATCAATATTTGGTGGAATAACCCTGTTTTTTTCAATCATGCATCTTGGCATCATGTTCTCCTCCACCAGTCTTACACACTGCTTTTGGATAACTTTATGCTGCTTTACTCCTGGTGCAAAAATTCAAGTAGTTCAGTTTGGTGGTTTGATGGCTTGTGATCATCCATCTTCCTCTTGATTATATTCCAGAGGTTTTCAATTTGGTAAAATCAAAGAAACTCATCATTTTTAAGTGCTCTCTTATTTTTATCAGAGCTGTAAGTACGTTATGAATATACTAGACCACAAATTTAAAGTCTTATTAAAGAAGGAAATCAGTGTAATCAAATGAAACCACTAATGTCTTAGAAAACACCTTCCATAGTGTTAATCATGCACAATTCAAATTATATTACTGTAGGGATTTTAATTTGGAATGGCAAAATTAGAAAGATTGCCTATTTGTGTGTATATTGACCAGAATCAGAAAAACTCTCAGTTTCTCTGATTTTGCTATTTATAGGTTTATGTTTCAGTAAAATGAACAAGGTTGTTTTATTCTATAAACTACAAACAACATTTCTCCCAAATTCCAAATAAAAATATTGTCATTTAGAGCATTTATTGGCAGAAAATGAAAAATGTCTAAAATTACAAAAAAAAGCAGAGCTTTCTGACCTCAAATAATGCAAAGAAAACATTGTAATAACTCTGTTTTTTAATCACAGATTTAAACATGCATCTTGGCATCATGTTCTCCTCCACCAGTCTTACACACTGCTTTTGGATAACTTTACACCTTTTACACTCCTGTTGCAGAAATTTAAGCAGTTCAGTTTGGTGGTTTGATGGCTTGTGATCATCCATCTTTTTCTTGATTATATTTCTGAGATTTTTAATTTGGTAAAATCAAAGAAACTCCCGTTAACTGTCTGAACTGACAGGGGAATAAAACTTTCATTTTCCGGTCTAATTTCTCCTCTGTCTGTTTTATATTTTAAAGCTTAGCTGGATCTCGACCTTCAGCTGGTTTTAGTGCATTACCATCAGCAGTGTAGCTACTAAATTACTGATGCTCTTGACTCACTCCTGCACATGCATCCTGGAGACGAGCTCGCTGCTGAAAACGTGACCCAGCCAGACTGACTCAGGAGAACAGACACAACCAAATGCTCTTAAGTGCTCTCCACATGGATTTCCCTCTGTGCTCTGACTGACAGGCTTCATTAGGAGGGTCTAATGTCTGCTCAGCTGCTTCTGGAGAGAGAAGGGCCAAATTACACCTCTGTGCTGAGGAGGCATGAGGTGGGAGAAGCCTCATCAGGTCCTTAAACCTCCATGTTATTGATGTGGGACGAGACCTTGGACTTTGCTGATGTATTATAAATGCACACGTACAGTAGGAGGTGTTTTTTAAAATGTGTTTACAGTATATGCACTGCATAATCTGATTATGAACTGATTTCTATTCTATTCATTTATAGTTTCATTTAAGAATCACTTTTAGGAATACATAAAATTGTATTGAATTGTTCCCATTGTCTGATCTCAGATTACTCAGATTAGAAGTGCATTTAAAAACATTGAAATGTAGCAAATAATTAAGTTATTGAGTGTTTTAAGGGGACATACTAAGCAAAACTCACTTTTTGGGTCTCAACTGCCCCTATAAACACTTCAAGCGCCCAAAAATCCATCCCTCCCTTTTTCTGTGAATCAAAATTGTGATGTCTCAATAAGGTAAGCTGCATAAAACCACCCTGGCACCACAGGTCACCCATTAACCCCAACAGAGCTCCACCCCTTAGATCAGTTGAAGAAATTCCATTTCTGTCTGCTGGTTGAGGATTAGCCAGCAGACTTCGTCTGAGGGAGGCATCTGTACCTACTGTCCGTTGCAAGTCAGCAGATGAGGGAGATGTAATAACTTAATAAAAAACTCAAATAATGAGTTTTGTGTTTCTATTGTAGTGAAGCATGCGTTCTCTGGGAGGATGGTGCTCCAGCCAATACTTTTGGTAGTAATTGGGGAGTTTTGGGAATGATTTGGGAGAGTTGGGAATGATGAGGTGAAGTCACTGAGTGCAATCAAATCCTCTCTGCAGTGCCTCAGAATTTAGTAGAATCTAATCCTTAGAAATCTAGTAGAAACCAGACAAGGACTGTGCGATTTTAGCCTGATTTTAAGCTCGATCAGTCTTGAGAACCAATTTCTCAACATCACGACCAGTTTTGCCCAAATTCACTGCAAATACACCAATAAAAAAGCCTTGCTTTTGGACTGGTGGGTACCTTCTTTCTCATATGGGTACCCTATATATAATATATAGATACCCTACATCTATATATAATATAAAAGAGGAAAACCAGTATTGTGGATTGAATAGACCATTACTTACTGATACTGGGTATTTAACTTAATTAACCAGCAGGCAAAATCCAAGTCACTGAATACATATAGCCAATGGACAATGCTTAGGACACTCCTACACACATGTTTACTGAAGTAGCTGCATCCCTCCATAATTCCCTCAGGTGTCCCAATACTTTCGTCCATGTGGTGCATCTCTGCACTTCCACCGTGCTGATGTGAAAGTAATAGAGTATCTTATCCCACAGCTGCAAATCTCCACTGCAGACACACTTCCCATCACTTCCAGCCAAACAGACTCATTTTAAATCACAATAACAGCGTTTACCATCATTTCATTCAGCCCACAGTACAGATCCGCACTCCGAACGTCCTCAGTTTATCACAGCCAATCAGGACGAGCTGCTTAAAAGCACCACTAAAGTCTTTCTTTCCACTGATCAGATTTATGAAGCACAGAAGGAACCAGGAGAAACACTTCTGCTGAAATAACAATTCCGTCACAAGAACTGAAACGAGGAAAGATACTGAACTACAGACTTTTACAAAAGTTAAAAAAGAACATTTATCCTACGTTATGTTTTACTCTGACATGAAAAAAAATGAGACAGCAGTATACTGTATAAGGTTCAAAGACAAGCATAGTAAATTTTTAGTGTTTAGTCTATATACTATAAAATATATTACTTTAAGTGGATATATCTTTAATCTACTCCATTTGTACATTAAACGTTTCTGAAATATTAATAATATTCAAGACACTTTTAACAAAAGTGTTCAGTTGTCATTCAGTACAACGTTAATAAAGATCACGCATACTATACCCCACATACCAGTGCAAAACATGTATATTGGCACATTTTGTTAATATTATTCCATTTTAATAATACATATTATTAGATTTTCAACTTATTTTTACTTGTTTACCTGAACTAATCTAAACGATCTTTTAATACAATATAATAACACTTCCACTAAATGAAATTATGCAAAATAAGTAAAAGTGAGTTAGAAATATCTATTTCATTTTATACTTAGTTTTAGTACTATGAGAAATGTTAAAATGAAAAAAATATTACATATTTAAACTACATTAAAAAAAGATTGTACTTTCTAAGATATATATATATATATTTGCAGTACATTTATTAAACACATTATTATTAACAATTCTAAAAATAAAAAAATCAACACCCTTCCAGAAATGTAATATATGTACAAAAAAGCTGAATAATTCATAGTGGATACTGAATAATTCATAGTAGGCACTGAATTATTTATGTATCACTGAATAATATGTAATTGATGTTGAATAATTAATTGTGAATTCTGAATAATTCATAGTAGGCACTGGATACTTCATAGTGGCTTCTCAATAATATTTCACAGTTTCTGAATAATTCATAGTGGATACTAAATAATTTGTAATAGATATTGAATAATTCATAGTATATACAGAACAATTCATAGTGATAAACAATACATGGTGAATAGTTCATAGTGGATACAGAATAATTTATACTAGCCACTGAGTGGTTCATAGTAGTTACTCATTTACTTTGTAGTAGATGCTGAATAATCCATAGTAGATACTGAATAATTCATAGTAGATACAGAATACTTCATAGTAGATACTGAATAATTCATAGTAGATACAGAATACTTCATAGTAGATACTGAATAATTCATAGTAGATACAGAATACTTCATAGTAGATACTGAATAATTCATAGTAGATACAGAATAATTATAGTAGATACTGAATAATTCATAGTAGATACAGAATAGTTATAGTAGATCCTGAATAATTCATAGTAGATACTGAATACTTCATAGTAGATACTGAATAATTCATAGTAGATACAGAATAATTATAGTAGATACTGAATAATTCATAGTAGATACAGAATAGTTATAGTAGATCCTGAATACTTCATAGTAGATACTGAATAATTCATAGTAGATACAGAATAGTTATAGTAGATCCTGAATAATTCATAGTAGATACTGAATAATTCATAGTAGATACAGAATAATTATAGTAGATACTGAATAATTCATAGTAGATACAGAATAGTTATAGTAGATACTGAATAATTATAGTAGATACTGAATAATTCATAGTAGATGCTAAATAATTCATAGTAGATGCTAAATAATTCATAGTAGATGCTAAATAATTCATAGTAGACGTTAACTGATTCATAGCATTTAATAAATACTTCATAATGGTTACTGAATCATTCACGAATGATACGGAATAATTTATAGTAGGCATTAAATAAATAATAGTAGACACTGTCTGCTGAATAACTCGATTTGGACAGTGAATAATTCATTCTAGGCACTAAAAAGTTCATAGTAGTCACTGACTTATTCATTGCAGGTGCTGAATAATTCATAGCGGCTACTGAATCATTTATAGTAGGCACTGACTACTTCATAGTGGTTACTGAATACTGTATGACAGGTAGTGAATAATTCATAGTGGTTCATAAATCATTTATAGTAGGCACTGGATCATTTACTGTAGTTAGTGATGTAGTTAGAGGAGCAGCTGAAGGATGCTAACGTTAGCATTTGTGTAGCGGCCTGTGCTAAAAAGACGCAGCGCATGCAAACACCTGAGGCAGTGAGACAGCCGCAGTATCTGCAGGAGGGGAGGGGCGACTTTGGATTGAGCTCAGAGAGAGAGAGAGAGACAGAGAGAGAACAAGAGATTGAGAGAACAGAGAGAGAGAGAGAGAGAGAGAGAGAGAGAGCAGCTGCTAATCTCCAGCCTCATCTGACCTTCAGCGCGGCTAACTCCGACAGTCGTAGCCGCGCTGCTCATTCACAGAGCTGAACACACCACAGATCCTCAAGGTGGAGTGAGAGTGTATTGGGGGTGTATGAGAGTGTATTGGGGGGGTGTATGAGAATGTATGAGAGTGTATTGGGGGTGTTTGAGAATGTATGAGATTTTTAGGTGAGTGTGTGCAAGTGTATAGGGGTGTACTAGAGTGTATGAGAGTTTATAAAGGGGCATATGAGAGTGTTTTGGGGGCAGTATGAGACTGTATGAGAGTGTATGGGGTGTGTATGAATGTGTATTGGTTGTGTATGGGGACGTATGAGTGTATGACAGTGTATAAGGAGTGTGTATGGGGGATGAATGCGAGTATATGAGAGTGTGTAACATTGTATGGGGGTGTATGAGAGTGTATGCGGGTGTATGAGAGTATATATGAGTATATTAGTGGGTGTATGTGAGTGTATTAGAGTATATATGAGTGTATTGGGGGTGTATGTGAGTGTATGGGAGTATATATGAGTGTATTAAGGGTATATGGGATGTATATGCAAGTGTATTGGTGTGTATGATAGTGTATGTGAGTGTATTTGGGGTGTATGGGAATGTATGAGAGTCTACGAGAGTGTATGAGAGTATATATGAGTGTATTGGAGGTGTATGGGTGGAGTATGCAAGTGTATTGGGGGATGTATGAGAGTGTATGGGAGTATATGTAAGTGTATTGAGGGTATATGGGAGGTATATGCAAGTGTTGGGGGTGTATGATAGTGTATGTGAGTGTATCGGGGGGTGTGTATGGGAGATGTATGCGAGTGTATGAGGGGTGTAAGAGTGTTTAAAAATGTATGAGAGTTTATAAGAGAGTGTATAACAGTGTTTGGGGGGTGCTTGACAGTGTGTGGGAGTGTTTGAGAGTGTATTGGGGTGTGTGTGAGTGTATGAGAGTATATTAGGGGTGTGTATGAGAGTGTATAACAGTGTATTGGGGGCATATAAAAGTGAATGGGAGTGTTTGAGAGTGTATTGGGGGGGTGTCCAGTGCTGCCAAGTGCATTAACATTCACAGAGCTTTTTCTTATTGATGTATTTTATTTTTTTTCCAGAGCTGTATGTTGTTCAAACTGTAATTACACCTTTAAACAGATGGAAGGCTGGTAGATAGATAGATAGATAGATAGATAGATAGATAGATAGATAGATAGATAGATAGATAGATAGATAGATAGATAGATAGATAGATAGATAGATAGATAGATAGATAGATAGATAGATAGATAGACCCGGATGTGTTGCCAAGATGGCCACAGAGTGAACTGACTAGCCTATAAAGACTTTGTTAACTAGCAATACCTTAGCAACCACCTGAAACTGCACATTAGACCAAAAAACTCTCTCAAATCTCTATAGCAACCACTTTGGATTCTGTATTACAAGACTTTTGACTATATCTGCTGCTCCAGAACATTCCCATTCTTCTGGAGGTGATTATCTATGCTGATTTTAATGAGCTCTGTGAGCGCAATTCAACACCAAGCAGCAATTATTTTATTCAGCAATTAGTTTTGAATCAACTCATTACAGCGAGAGACTATTGAACATATTGTACAGTCCTAACTGTGTAGGAACTTTCTGACACGGGCAACACAATACAGATCTTTTTGTATCTTTACGAGAAAAAAAAAAAACGTTTATCTTTGGTTCTTCGTGAGGTCAGCAGCACTAAGAAGACGTTACATTATTAAAGGAGACGATGAGATTAATGAGATTAAAAGGCTGTAAATTTTGCAGGCATTAAAGGGTTAAGAGCAGTGGAAGCTGTAATACTCTGCGATGGTTTTAATGACTCTGCTGCCTTTTCCTAATGAGACTCATAAGCTTTCTGTGAGACTTCCAGAGGGAAACTTCAGACTCATCAGGGTCAGTTAGCAGACACATGAATCAAAGGAGGAAACAAGACGAGAATACGAGGTTTTCATTAGATTAGAGACTTCAACGCCATTAGAGGCCTGGATCTCAAACCACGCCACAGTTATCGTCTCTTTTATCACTTCCGTCAGCTCAATTCACAGAGATGAAGCTTCCAGCTGAACTTATTGTAGGTGGATAGAAAAGCCTGAAAACAGCAGTAAAATGCTGTTATTTTACCAAAACAATCAGATGTGAAGCAGAAGGATAAGCCAAGGAATTGCTGATTCGAATTCTAGATCATACTGCTTGCCATCAGCAGCCAGAGTCAGAGTCAGACAGTCTATTTCTCGTTTCTTGCACCTGCGCTGTTAAAATAGCGTTAATAGAGTTTTAAAAAACATCTACACTGATGTGTGTGGTGGTCTGGAAGTGAGGTGTGTTCACATTAATATCTGGCATGTTTTTATCTTGCAGCAGAAAACACAGATGCGCCACTGACCGATTAAAACCCTGACAACAGTCAACAATCAGCTGTTCAATACTATGTTAGCCATGCAGGAGCACAACTCCAGCTTTTATATGAATAATAAACAGAATAAAGAATAAAATAACATTGCTGTTCTCTTAAATGAGCTGCTGGAGCTCCTTCACAGTGTGAACGAATGTGCCAAAGTCAGAGCTCACCTGCCTCTTAAAGGGAATGAAAACATGCACTCTGATTGGTTTATTTCATGTTATGCCTAAAAAAAACGATGATTACTTAAAATAATTAGTGGTACATGACTTTTGCATGTTTCAGGGTCTGCAATGCATATTTTTTGCAGCCTAACATTAAAAAAGACACACTAAAAAACATTAAACATTATCAGCACAGGCATCTGTTAGCTGATGTATCAGAGCTGGGTTGCTGCACTTTCCTCAATTCACATAAAATGCATTTATATCCAATAAGCAGCCCATAAGGTGAACCTCACCCCTACAGAGAACAATACAAATACAAATTGAGCCCACAAACAAAAGAAAAAATCTAAAATGTGCATTTGTGTTTATCTGCTCCAGACATGCCTTTTTTAATCAGATTTGTCAAGTAAAACAGGACAAATACTTTTCCTACTTAAGTAGAAATGTTGGTTATTTAAAATTTACTTGAGTAATTATTTTTCAGACAACTTTTTACGTCTACTCCTTACATTTTCATGCAATTATCTGAATTTTCTTCGTTTTACATTTTAAAAATAGCAGGCAGAACTCACCAGAAGTTAACCAGGAACGGGTGCTCCAGGTTCTGCATGATCTGAAGCTCTTTAAAGACGTTTCTCACTTCGTTCCTCTCCACACACTTTAGCTTGTTCATGTACTTCATGGCGTACATCTTCTTCGTGTCCTTCTTCTGCACAATGCATACCTGAAAAATGGAAATTACAGGGTTAATTGAAAATAAATCTAAACAGTGGTTCACACTGTTGTGGTAAAATATCACTGTATTTCAAATAGTTTTTGAGTTTATAAACTGTACAGTACCAGTCAAAAGTTTGGGCACACCTTAAATTCAGTGTTGTTTTTATTATTAAAAAATGTTCTACATTGTAGATTATTACTAAAAATATCCAAACTATGAAGAAAACTAAAAAACTAAAAAAACATTTTTTTAAGAACTTTGAAAGTATCCTCAAGTGCAGTTGCAAAGACCATTAAAAAGAATATGATGGAACTGGCTCTCATCAGGACCACCCCAGGAAAGGAAGAGCAAGAGTTACCTCTATTGCATGTGAGATGCAGGTGAGAAAATAAAAAAAGTGATTAATCTGGAGAATATGATTTTTGTGTAGTCTGAAATCTTATGAATTTTTAACTTGTTACATAGTCAAAAGAATAAAATATCTAACCATGGATACATTTTGTGAATGTTTTGAGGAGCACAAGGTGCAGTAATCTGGACTGAAAAACGGCCCAAATGTCGCCAATAGTGCAAATGTCTTCTGTTTATTATTACAAATATATATACATATACAGCTCTAGAATAAATGAAGAGAGCACTTCAGTTTCTGAATCAGTTTCTCTGATTTTACTATTTATAGGTTTATGTTTGAGTAAAATGAACATTGTTGTTTTATTCTATAAACTACAGACAACATTTCTCCCAAATCCCAAATAAAAATATTTAGAGTCATTTAGGGCATTTATTTACAGAAAATGAGAAACGGCTGAAATAACAAAAAAACAAGTTCATATTCATAAAGTTTTAAGAGTTCAGAAATCAATATTTGGTGGAATAACCCTGGTTGGTTTTTAATCACAGTTTTTTGTCATGCATCTTGGCATCATGTTCTCCTCCACCAGTCTTACACACTGCTTTTGGATAACTTTATGCTGCTTTACTCCTGGTGCAAAAATTTAAGCAGTTCAGTTTGGTGGTTTGATGGTTTGCGCTCATCCATCTTCCTCTTGATTATATTCCAGAGGTTTTCAATTTGCTAAAATCAAAGAAACTCAATATTTTCTAAGTGATGTCTTATTTTTTTTTTTCCTTGAGCTGAATACATATATTACATTAATTTCTCCTAAACGTACAAAGCTATGTGTTTTTTTTACTATATTGCCGAGCTCCAGCATAAAACAGCTTGTTAAGCACGAGCTGGCCAGGCTGTTTTTCTGTAGGATTCCCCTGAGTGTATTTTTGGCTACACCGCTGCTTATGTGTTGGATGTTGATGCTGAAATAGCAGCAATGTTTAAAATATCCGTCTCTAATAGCCGCCTCATCAAAGCACAGTGTGCGCAAACTAATGCTCTCTGCCGTCCGGACTCGGTCCGAGCTGACTGAAAGCTTTCTGAGTGAACCCATACGCCAGGACACCTCAATTAATCTGCATCCATAAAGAGTAATAAGAGCATCCTGTTCAGCGGCTAAACTTTAAATTGAGTCTCCCTGAGGAAGCATCAACACTTCAGAGAGGTGTACAGAGAAACAGTCCCTCTGAGCGCGGTATTAGACTGTACTATCTCATAGTATCAGTGGGGTGGTGATTATTAGGGGGGAGAAACAGATGTGGGGAACAGCTATAGTTAATCTCCAGGCCTCTGATTAAACCCCTCATTTAAAGCTCCATCTACACTCGCGAGGTTTCAGCCAGAATCGATAATTAAAGGTAATTAGGAAATCGCTTTGTCTCGATTTTCACCTTCATTAAGAATGGCTGTTTTTAGCATCATCAACTTACCTTCCCGAAGCTGCCCTTTCCAATGGCCCTCAGGATCTGGAAGTGGTCAAAGTTCACTATGAAGAAAGAAGAAATATCAGTACCACTTTAAAATAAGACTACCTTTATAAAGGGTTTATAAATGGTTTACAATTTGTTTATAAATGGTTACTAATTAGGTTGTAAATGCCTTAAAAATCATTAATAATCAGTTATAACACAAATGTAAAATGGCCTGTTGTTTGCCATCTATATTGTTGCCCTTTCTATGTATGTGTTACAACTGATCATTAATGATTTTTAAGGCATTTACAACCTTATTAGTAACTGTTAATTAAACTAATTGTAAACCATTTATAAACCCTTTATGAAGGTAGTCTTATTTTAAAGTGGTACCGAAATATCATTACAGATTTTATTTCTGATGCTGTTGCAAGTCTATCAACTCTACCTCTTCACCACTTTACAACTTTACATGCTCTCAAACTAACATTAAAAAGTGCAAGAAATTCATGTAATTAACATGTAATTAATAAGTTCAGCACAGCTGTTAACTAAAAGCCTGAATTCCAGGTGACTCTACCTCATAAAGCTGACTGAGAAAATGTGAAAAGCCAAGATGTGTAAAGCTGTCTAATCTATACAACAAGAGATACTACTTTGAAGAATCTAAAATATATAAAACATATTCTGGTTTGTGTTTAACACTTTTTATTGTTTTCTGAATAATTCCATATGTTATTCTTTCATAGTCTGGATGACTTTAGTATTAATCTACAATGCAGAACATTTTAAAATAAAGAAAAAACACAGAAGGTAAGGTGTGTGAAACTTGTGGCTGGTACTGCATATATATATATATATATATATATATATATATATATATATATATATATATATATATATATATATATATATATATATATAATCAAGAGGAAGATGGATGATCACAAGCCATCAAACCACCAAACTGAACTGCTTGAATTTTTACACCAGGAGTAAAGCAGCATAAAGTTATCCAAAAGCAGTGTGTAAGACTGGTGGAGGAGAACATGATGCCAAGATGCATGAAAACTGTGATTAAAACCAGTGTTTGATTTCTGAACTCTTAAAACTTTATGAATATGAACTTGTTGTTTTCTTTGCATTATTTGAGGTCTGAAAGCTCTGCATCTTTTTTTTTGTTATTTCAGCCATTTCTCATTTTCTGCAAATAAATAAATGCTCTAAATGTCAACATTTTTATTTGTAATTTGGGTGAAATGTTGTCGTTTATAATGTAGTTTATAGAATAAGATTTAGAATAAGGTGAGCTGGAGCACAGAGTGAAGAAGGCAAAGGAGCAACAAGTGCTAATAAACACCTCTGGGAACTCCTTCCTTCAAGACTTTTCATTTCAGGTGGCCACCTCTTGAAGAAGCTCATTGAGAGAATGATGACAAGAGTGTGCAAAGCAGTAATCAGAGCAAAGGGTTGCTATTTTGAAGAAAGTAGAATATAAAACATGTTTGTAGTTATTTCACATGTGTTCATGTTTCATAGTTTTGATGCTTCAGTGAGAATCTACAATGTAAATAGTCATGAAAATAAAGAAAACGCACTGGAAAAGAGAAGGTGTGTCCAAACTTTTGGCCTGTGCACAAACGTTCCTCCACTCCATCAGTATAAAAACTGTATGTGTGAGAGGAGGGTACAGCTGCTGAACTCTGACTGAAGCCCCCTGAGAGCGGCTCCAGCCCGCTGACAGATCGGATGTGACACCTAATGATCCGGCGCGTTAGCCGCCGCCGCCGCCGTGTTTTGGTTTACAGGTCCTGCAGTTGATACGGGGTGTTCCACCTTTTACTGTTCGTTTCTGCGGGATGTTCATCGAGCTGACAGCTGCAGCAGAAGACCTGCAGAATTTAGCTTTGATATCAGACGCCTATGAGACAACCTTCAGTTGCCATGGAGCCAGAAACAAAATCCACAGGTGTCCAGCAGGCTGAAGATAAATAATAAAGCTCAGGTTAACTTTACTGTAACTCACAGCTATTTTATTGGGATTTGTGGAAACTAGCAGTGCAGTAGATGATTGAATACACTAGAGAAGGTCTCGGTAAAAAACGCCCTTATAAGGAGATAGGGAGCCCAAGGACGGACGGAAAAATGAGAACGGGTGGAAACTAAATTCACGCCGAGCGCGACAGAGAGACAGGGGAGGTTTGTAAACAAAAGCTCACCAGAGAAGCTTTTTATTCATTTATTTTTTCATTATCGCTCATTATAGTTTAAACAACCTCACAAGCCAGATGTTTCATGCTTGCGGACCACATCTGGCCTATTGCCGTCCCCTGCTTTAGAGCGTTGGGGATGAGGTGGGGTGTTAATCATCCTTTCAGATGTTACAATGAGTGAGCAGGTATCCCAATATTCTAATATCTCTGATTCATAGCAATAGGAAACACTGACCCACTTAACTCAGTCCAGTGTGGGCTATAAGATCACAAAACGACTCAAAAAGACCAATAAAGGGAAATAAGTGCATGCAGGATTCACACACACACACACACACACAGGTGTGTGGGCAGTAAATGTAGGGCATCCTGCTGTGCGACGGCTCCCGGTAGAGCTGTAACAGTGTGAGGGTACAACCTTCAACTTCTCAACAGCAACTTCAAACTACCTCACAAACTTCACCCACTGACTTCATCTGCTTACATATAAACTACTGCAGGCCTGTAAGATATATTATAACAATAATGCATTTATTGCTAGCCTGATGTGAGTTTTCACAATAAACACGTCAAAAATAACATTAAAAATACAAACAACAGCAAACTCAAATTGTGATGTCCATCTGCAGTTGCCATACATATTTGCATATGTAAATGTAAATATACAGCTCTGAAATAAATGAACAGAGCACTTCAGTTTCTAAATCAGTTTCTCTGATTTTGCTATTTATAGGTTTATGTTTGAATAAAAAGAACATTGTTGTTTTATTCTATAAACTACAGACAACATTTCCCCCAAATTCCAAATACAAATACTGTTATTTAGAGCATTTATTTGCAGAAAATAAGAATAACAAAAAAACTGCAGAGCTTTCAGACCTCAAATAATGCAAAGAAAACAAGTTCATATTCATAAAGTTTTAAGAGTTCAGAAATAATCAATATTTGGTGGAATAACCCTGGTTGGTTTTTAATCACAGTTTTCTTCATGCATCTTGGCATCATGTTCTCCTCCACCAGTCTTACACACTGCTTTTGGATAACTTTATGCTGCTTTACTCCTGATGCAAATATTCAAGCAGTTCAGTTTGGTGGTTTGATGGCTTGTGATCATCCATCTTCCTCTTGATTATATTCCAGAGGTTTTTAATTTGGTAAAATCAAAGAAACTCATTATTTTTAAGTGCTCTCTTTTTTCAGAGCTGTATATGTCACATAAATATGTGCATACCAGTCTATAAGTACATTTTCTTATAAATGTGCATTATGGAAACAGTGGAGAGCATGAGGCAGAGTAGGGTAGAGTGAGGTAGCACAGTGGAAGAAGTGCATGCTATACATTTTTATATGATTTTTCAAAAACAGACAAAAGGTATTTAAAATGCTTTACAATAAAAAAAATAAAATAGTCAATAAAAATATTGCTATCACAAATTTAAAGAAAAAGACAACATTTAGCACTTACCCTCCTCAGTGTCCTCGCTGACGGAGGATCTGCTGGACTGTCCCAGACCCATCCTGTGTGTGTGTGTGTGTGTGTGTGTGTGTGTGTACAGATCAGAATGGAAATGGAAACATCCCCCTCAGCGGCGTAACTGAGCACCTTCAGCAGGCTGGACTCAGCAGTACAGGGGAGGAAACCTGCAGCAGAGCAGAGCAGAGGAATCGGACTGGTGGAATAAAGCCAGAGCTTCTGCTCGGACTCCATTCAGCTGCCTGAAGCTCCTCAGTGAAGAGAGGAACCCAGTGGAGTCTGAGCTTTTAAAAATAATTTGTAAAATCATTCTTCACCCTACACTGAAAAAAATGACGCGTAAAATTTACTTAAAAAAGGTTTAGCAGCTTCTTGCATTTCCTTTTTTTAAGTAAATTCAATTTCAGATAAATTTAAGTGACTTCAACTCGGTTTTAAGACTTAAATGTTACACAGAGTAAATAAGTGAACTGAACTTCAGTCAAAAATGTAAACATTTTTAGTTAAAACACACATATTACACTGTCATAACACATGGATGGCATGTAATACATTCTTTTTAGTATACTATAATTATATAGTAATATAGTAATTACAGTTATAACTAGTGACAATATAAAAAGCAATTAATAAACAGACTGTCTGACTAAATCCAGGCATAATACACTAAAAAAAAATACAGACAAAAGCTATTCTAAACAGCTATAAAGAAACCAGCTATAAAAGTATAAACCAGTTAACAAAATAAGATAACAACTATAAACAATCATTAAACATCATCAACCCTGACCCTATTATATCATTAAGAATCACTAGAATTGTTATGACAAGTATTAGCATGCATAAGCAGGTTATAAACTGGTTATAAACTGGTTATAAACTGGTTATAAACTGGTTATAAACTAACTACACACATGTATATTTGTTATGAACAAGTGCAGATGACCCAGTAACAACACAAACACCCTGTCTAACATAAAAACAGACATAAACTAGAGTATAAATCAGCAATATATAACCAACAATAAACCAACCAGACTAACCAGTGTATAACCATTATAAACAATAGTTCAAACTGGATATAAACCAGTATAAAGAAAAGCAAACAACATTTTTAAGTAAACTGGGGTTAACTAGTGTGTAACCGTTTTGAACCAGTATAAACGATTAAACCAGTCTAAAACTCCAGTAAACTGGGCTTAACTGGGAAGAAACCAGTGTGTAAGTTACAAACCAGCTTAGCAGACACACACCTGACACACATCAGCAGAAATTACCAGTCTTACACACACACACACAGCAAATTGTCCCAAACCCGCAATGCTGTCATACGGGACCATGTGGGCAGTTCTCTCTCGCACTGTCCCTAACACACACACACACACACACACACAAACACCCACACACACACACACACACACGCACGCACACACACTCACCCCGGGTCCGGGTCCGGGCGGGATGCTGCTTAGAACGGCTGTGAGCGGCAGCTGCGTGTGATCAGCTCAGGACACCTGCCGCGCGCGTTTGATGTGTGGGTGCGTGCACGAGCCGAGCGCGCGAGCGTCTGTGTTTGTGTGTGTGTCTGTGCGCGCGCGTGTCCTCGAGCTTGCCTTGAGTTCTCCGGTTCTGAGGTGTCTGTTGTCCGGAATGACCGCAGCCCAGAGGAACCCCCCCCCCCCCCCACACACACACACACACACACTAAAACAGGTGGATCACACAGAAAGAGAGAGAGAGAGAGAGAGAGAGAGAGAGAGAGAGAGAGAGAGAGAGAGAGAGAGAGAGAGAGAGAGAGAGAGAGAGAGAGAATGATAAAGCAGTAGGGACAGAGAGAGAGCAGTAAGAAAGAGAGGGGGGGGACAGCGGGGGACAGAGTGATAGAGCAGCAAAAGAGAGTGAGAGAAAATTAGGAGTGACTGATAGAGCAGTAAAAGAAAGTGAGGGGGAGAGAGAGCAGTAAAAGATAGAAAGAGAGAGAGAGAGAGAATTGAGAGAGACTGATAGAGCAGTAAAAGAGAGAGAGGGAGAGAGAGACTGAAATAATGGCGAGCAACTGATAGAGCAGTAAGAGAGAGACAGAGAATAGGAGAGACAGATAGAGCAGTAAAAAGAGAGGGAGAGAGAGATAGAGCAGAAAGAGAGAGAGAAAGGGGGAGATATGGAGAGAGTGATAGACCAGTGCGAAAGTGGGAGAGAGAGAGAAAGATCAGTGAAAGAGAGGGAGAGGGAGGGCAGTGAGATTAAGAGAGGTGGAAAAAAGAAAAGTATAGAGTATGGAGAAAAGAAGACAATAGAACGGGCAGTGAGAGAGAGAGAAAGGGATATATGGGGAGAGAGAGCAGTGAGAAAGAGGGAAAGAGAGAGATAGAGCAGTGATAGAAAGAGAGCAGTAAGACAGAGAGAGAGAGAGAGGTAGAAAGAGAGGCGTGTCTATCAGTCGACCATCTCTCACCATGGAGTGCACTACCCAGAATTAACCTCTAAGAGCCTTTTAGAGGGTAGCACTGTTACACCCTCTTGTGGCGAGAACCTGTCTAACCATAAAACACCTGTAATCATTTACATACAGGTGCAGATGTTTTTTATCAATGAGTAAAAACAGTGAAAGAGAGAGAGAGAGAGAGAGAGAGAGAGAGAGAGAGAGAGAGAGAAAGAGGAGTGAAAGCGAGCAAGCAAAGAAAACGATAGCAATAGAGAAATAGCAAGAGATAAAGAAAGAGGGAGAGAGAGAGAGAGAGAGAGAGGAGGAGTGGAAGCGAGCAGTCAAAGAGAATGATAGCAAAAGAGAGAGAGAGAGAGAGAGAGAGAGAGAGAGAGAGAGAGAGAGGAGGAGTGGAAGCGAGCAGTCAAAGAGAATGATAGCAAAAGAGAGAGAGAGAGAGAGAGAGAGAGAGAGAGAGAGAAAGAGAGAGAGAGAGAGAGAGTGTCTGTACTGTAGGACTCTGTATTTCAGATACAGTCTCTGGGAGTGAATGAACCACAGCAGCCAGCATTTAAAGGCTCAGTGCTGCATTAAGACGTGCGAGAGCTGCACTAAAGCACTGACAGATCATTTTTAGGGCTACAGTTTTTTTATTCAGCTCAGCTTATGACATTATGTCAGGTTTACATGCTGTCAACACTTATACACCCACACAAAGACATACAGCAGTGCACAAACTCTACTTTTACCTCAACAATAAACAGAATATAAAATAAAATATTTACACCTTTACAGCGTGAACGAGAAGCTCACAAGTGCTGCACCATTAAAATACCAATCCGCCAAAGTCAAAGCACACCCGACTCTTAAAAGGAATCGCAAGTGACAATCTAATTAATTGTACATACATGTCTATGTTATATCAGTTCAGTGATGGTGGCGCTCGGAGCTGAAGCTAGCGTTATAGTATGTAAACAGTGTTTTTTTAATAAGCTTCTTGTGAAATTTTTAGGTTTCAATGCTCTTCGGATTCTAGTAAGGAGGTGTGGAGCTACTTTGAGCTGGATAACGGTGTAAAAAGTGATTTTTCAGGGTAAATTATGCCCCGTGTTTATTAGACAAACTGTTAAAATTTCTGGATCTTAGAAAGCTGTAGGAGAACGGAGGTGTGCTATTCATCAAAGGTATCAAAGTACGTTTTATCATGTTTTACTACAACAAAAGGCCATTTTACACCAGAGTTCTCCTTTAAATTTTGTTATCATTTTCTTTGTCATGTAAATCCCTGTATTGAAATAAAAAAAGAGGGTTGCCCTCAATGTAATTCTGATGTTATATCAGACCCTGCAATGTGATTGGCCGAGAGGTGTTCAATAAACCCCAACTGTATTATTGCGTAGTTACTACATTTAGCCAACACAGGTTTTATAGTTAGATCTACATTTAACTAGAATTTTAATAATGTTAATTAGGCAATTTGTTTGCTATAGTTTATGGTGTAATACATTAAAAGCACAACACTTTTTTTTTTTTTTTTAGCTTTTTACAGTGTAATAAATTGGCCAGTAAGTGGGAAAACTAGTAGGTATTTTTAATAAATAAGCCATTAATTAAAAATACAAATTATGTGCTTTCAATTAAGTGGCCAGTGAGTGGAAGTTCTAATAACAGTGCTTAGTGAGTATAAGTATAAGCTAAGTGTTTCTAATAAAGTGTCAAGTGAGTGGAAGTGAAAGGTAGGTGTTTCTAATAAAGTGGCCAGTGTGTATAATAATAATAAAGTATGTGTTTCCAATAAAGTGGCCAATGTACTTCTGATGTACGTCAAAATAAAGGTTGATTAATTGATTGATAAATACTTTCACTGATGTGAAATGTACTCATTTGTTTGGTACAGATTGTGTGTATGGATTTTGCATGGATACAATGCGCCGCTATCGTCAATTCTACAGGTCAAGGTCATGGAAATTGCCTGGTGTAAAATTTGCTTACGCCGCGGCTTCGCTCGACGATGGCGGACGAGCTGAAACGAATCCAGTCCAGGATTCATCCATCTTCATGGGCAGAAGACCACCGTTTAGACAGCGAGAGAGAGCCCTGGCATTCCTCAATATCAAGCCGAATCGCTATTAGAGTCCTGGCAGAGCCGTGTACTTCCCTAGATTAGCCCCAGCGTGCCCACACAGCTATTTTCATGCTTAACTTGCATTTACAAGCAGCTTACTTTAGCATACAGCTTAGCATGAGGGTTTATTCTATAAAACAACTCATTCATTATTACATTTGTATGATTTTATGATTTACCACAGTAAAGAACTGATCAGATCAATTTTATTCAATAACTTCCTCCAGCAGAGGCTTTCAGACAGGACTGACAATCTATATCAGGATCTTAATGGCTGATAAACTGTAGTGTACACAGCCGTGCAACTGTGCACACTGAGAGATCACTGCCACCTAGTGAAAATACACAAATACAGTTTACACAGTTCAGGATCTGCATTTATAACAGAGGATGTCGACCAGCAACAAGGGGCAATAGGAGATGATTTTATTAATAAAATACAATACAGTAGACAGTAAATTAAGTGTTTTTAATATGAGGGTGGTGTTTCTGATAAATTGGCCAGAACTTAGTGGCCATTATATGAAAATATGCAGTACGTGTTTCTATTAAAGTGGCCAGTATATAAAAATATGCAGTAGGCGTTTCTAATAAAGTGGCCAGTATATGAAAATATGAAGTAGGCGTTTCTAATAAAGTGGCCAGTATATGAAAATATGAAGTAGGTGTTTCTAATAAAGTGGCCATTATATGAAAATATGCAGTAGGTGTTTCTAATAAAGTGGCCAGTACATGAAAATATGAAGTAGGTGTTTCTAATAAAGTGGCCATTATATGAAAATATGCAGTAGGTGTTTCTAATAAAGTGGCCAGTACATGAAAATATGAAGTAGGTGTTTCTAATAAAGTGGCCAGTATATGAAAATATGAAGTAGGCGTTTCTAATAAAGTGGCCAGTACATGAAAATATGAAGTAGGTGTTTCTAATAAAGTGGCCATTATATGAAAATATGCAGTAGGTGTTTCTAATAATGTGGCCAGTATATAAAAATATGAAGTAGGGGTTTCTAATAAAGTGGCCAGTATATGAAAATATAAAGTGGGTGTTTCTAATAAAGTGGCCAGTATATAAAAATATGAAGTAGGTGTTTCTAATAAAGTGGCCAGTATATGAAAATATGAAGTAGGCGTTTCTAATAAAGTGGCCAGTATATGAAAATATGCAGTAGGTGTTTCTAATAAAGTGGCCATTATATGAAAATATGCAGTGGGTGTTTCTAATAAAGTGGCCAGTATATAAAAATATGAAGTAGGGGTTTCTAATAAAGTGGCCAGTATATGAAAATATAAAGTGGGTGTTTCTAATAAAGTGGCCAGTATATAAAAAATATGAAGTAGGTGTTTCTAATAAAGTGGCCAGTATATGAAAATATGAAGTAGGTGTTTCTAATAAAGTGGCCAGTATATGAAAATATGCAGTAGGTGTTTCTAATAAAGTGGCCATTATATGAAAATATGCAGTGGGTGTTTCTAATAAAGTGGCCAGTATATAAAAATATGAAGTAGGGGTTTCTAATAAAGTGGCCAGTATATGAAAATATAAAGTGGGTGTTTCTAATAAAGTGGCCAGTATATAAAAAATATGAAGTAGGTGTTTCTAATA
The DNA here is from genome assembly GCF_023375975.1 of Astyanax mexicanus. NCBI lineage: Eukaryota > Metazoa > Chordata > Actinopteri > Characiformes > Acestrorhamphidae > Astyanax > Astyanax mexicanus. The sequence continues at coordinate 45,658,392 of NC_064424.1, forward strand.
AAGTGGCCAGTATATGAAAATATGAAGTAGGCGTTTCTAATAAAGTGGCCAGTATATAAAAATATGAAGTAGGGGTTTCTAATAAAGTGGCCAGTATATGAAAATATGAAGTAGGCGTTTCTAATAAAGTGGCCAGTACATGAAAATATGAAGTAGGTGTTTCTAATATAGTGGCCATTATATGAAAATATGAAGTAGGGGTTTCTAATAAAGTGGCCAGTAAATAGAAGTATGGACAATATCTTGTCTCTACTGGACTGGGTGCAGTGTATATATGTATGTGATCATTTTAATGGCCTGGGGATCAGCATCATGTTCATTATTCTGCACAGCTTTTCTCCCACTTCTCTTTCACCTCTTTCATACAAAAAATCTGAGTGAATATGATAGAGCGAGATGTGACCTGAATAAACAGATTTATGACAGTGACCAGTATGAATTCTGTTTGAAGTTCAGGTTGAGATGCAGAGGAGATACAGTAGTGTAGTGTTACTCTGCAGGGACAAATCACAGTGATGTACTGACGGGTCCTGCAGTGTGCAAAGAAAACTTGTGAATATATATTTCATAAACTGGGAGATTATGCTTAGAGTATAATATTTGGGCATTACATAAATAGTACAGTTGTGATGTTAAAGCATTTAACTCTTTGCAATGTTTCTGTTGCTTCTTCCAACACTCTCATAACTGAGGATATTAAGCTATAAAGCGTTTTAGGTATTATTGTTTTTTGTCCAATTTAGTCTGACAGCGCATCTTAAGATGCCCCAAAGCAGAAGGTTGTAAAGAGTGCTGGGCAAAAAGCATAAACTTACTGGATCTCAAAAAGCTGCAGGAGAGCGGGGTTGTGCTAATAGACAAAGACTCAACAAAGATGAGTACATACCATGTTTTACTACACCCAAAGTCAATTTCACACCGGATTTGTCCTTTAAAGTCAGAACTATAGACATGCCAGAAAAGCACCTGTTACTTCTTCTTTCACAACCATGTCTTTTTAATGTGTGCAGCATGTGGTTTTGTATTGGGACACCCCTTGAAAATATGTCATTTTAAAGACAAATCATATGTTTTTTCTAAGCTTTTAATCTGCTTTTCTGCATAAATGCTTTACCCCAGAAGTTTACTGACTCTACATGTAAGGCCGTCAACAAACATTATGATGAAACTGGCACTCATCAGGACCACCCCAAGAAAGAAAGAGTGAGAGTTTCCTCTGTTGTACAGGATAAGTTCATCAGAGTTACCAGCCTCAGAAAACACAAGTTAACAGCTCCCCAGATGAAAGCAACTAAATGCTTCTCTACAGAGTATTTTAGTTTGTTTTTAATGTTTTTAAGTTACTACATGATTCCTTATGTGTTCCTTTATATGCTGGATGACTTTACTATTCATTTACTATGTAGGAAAAATACAAATAAAATAAAAACATTGAATGAGAAGGTCAAAATCTAAATTTGACTGGAACTGTATTTTATTGAATGCAATTGGGTTAGGCAGATAAAACATTAAATATTTTGAGTTCCTATTGTCTGCAATTACACAAGATTCAACATTTTCTGATTCAAATCCTGGAACTTCCTCGTCCTGATTAAATTATACTGTACTGTTTACTGTAATATGTGTTAAAACATTCCCCCTGCTGTCTCTCTCTCTCTCTCTCTCTCTCTCTCTCTCTTTCTCTTTCTTTCTGTTCAAACCAGAAGAATGCAATAAGCTCGACCCACGCTCCTCCCAAGTCAATTTTGTGGCCAATTCTGGCGACGCCTCCTTCTGTGGATGACCAGACATTCCAAGCAGCTCATCTTCTCAGATTGATTTATGTGTGTATTGTGTTTTGGAATAAACACAGGCTCGTCTGAATCAGCTCTTTGCTCAGCGAATAAAAAGCGAATCCCACAGCAGTGCTGTTTAAACACGTCCTCATCATGCTGGGATCCACTCTGCTCGGGCTGATGGTGGTTACCCTGGTTTGGGGTCAGCAGTACCCCATCCCACCAACCTGCTACAGCAAAGTGCTGACCATGGCCGTGGATATCAATGCGAGAGCAGCGCAGATCAAGAACGTCTACGACGCTGTAAGTCTGTGTTGTGTTTCTTGCTGTTGTTAGATTCTGTGAGTGAATGAGGACACCACTTGAAAATCTTTGTCTTTTTGAACATATTTATACATATAATACTGACATTTGAGCTTCATTTAACTGTACTGAGAGATTTAGATGATTTAGTTTATGATTAAACAAATAAAACAAACAAAACCCTTTTGGCTGGAATGTATTTATAGATATATAGTTACATGTATGACCATTAAAATGGCCTAAACTGGATGAATTGATGGACATCCAGGAGAAAATGTACCTTACTGTACTGGTAAGCAATAGACTCGCTGGTCATATGTTTTAGACTAGATTTCTAAAGCTGGTTCAATTTGTCAGTTTGGTCAACCCAAAAAGCATTAAGAATCCACCATTAAGAGTTTTTATATCTGATGTATGGCAGCTTCAGCTGAGACTCAATATCGACCAAATGGAATTGGAGTGTTGCATATGCAGCTCAGGCCAAATTCCATATTATACTTGGCAACCGGGTTGTAGTGCAGCACTCGGCCCAGACGTGAGCCAAACATTTGAGCCAGAACCAGACTGGATTTAGACCAGATTCAGACAAGCACCAATTCAACTTCCAGACCAACACTGACTCTGCCTACGAAGAGGAGGACTGAAGGATCCAGTCTAGTGAGAAAAGTGTGAAAAGAGGCAGCGTCTGACTTCACCCTCCTTGTGTTGGTGACATTTTTAGTTATTTAGTGACTAGGTCAAATGAGTGGGTTAAATGGTCTTCCAAATTGGTTAAAAATGGGATAAAATTATAAAAGATTTATAAAGAATCTTCATTTTTTTTACTTTGTAAAAAGCTTTGAATCCCAGTTATGCACCTTGCCATCAGCTGCCAGAGCCCTGAGAGAGCACAATTGGCCTTGCTCTCTCTGGGTGGGTACAGTACAGTAGATGACGCGCTCTCTTTCCCCTCATCACTCCTAGGGTGATGTGGATCAGCACAAGGCTGCGTCTGTGAGCTGATGTATCAGAACCGAGTCGCTGCACTTTCCTCCGAGCGTTAGCGCTGTGATTCTACTCTGCAGTTCAAAAAGAGGCGGAGTCTGACTTCACATGTATCGAGAGTAATTGTAGCAGACACAATAATAAACACAGTTAATATTCTGTTTTTTTTTTTTAGATGGGATGTTCTACACACCTGCCTGACCTGTATATTGATGTGCACGTAAGTACTGGCCCCCACTTAACTTTACAACTTATTGATCAGCCATAACATTAAAACCTACACACGCTGTTTTTATTTTTATCTTCACTTAGCATATAGGAGCACTTTGCAGTTCTAAGTACAGACTGTAAGACATAAAACCCAAAGTGCCTGCCTCTGTTAGCAACTATGCAAACTGAGAAGCTCAGGCGCCCAGGTAGCTGCGCCTCTAAAATAGCAATCTACCAAAGTCAGAGTTCACCTGGCTCTTAAAGGGAATGGTAAGTGACACACTGATCAGTTTATTTCAAGTTTTAGGATAGCAAAGACACACTGACATGCTTTAAATCACTAAAGATCACTACAATAGAGCTCTAAATGTTCTTAAGGTGTTAATCCTTTTGTTTCGCTGCATGCTTTATTAATATCCTCCCTCTGTTTGAGCAGAATGCGTGTGTGATTTCCACCATGAGCTCATATCTGTCCAACCTGCGCGGCATCAGGGAGGGACGCTGTGGATACTCCAGACCAGTGCAGCTACTGATGACCAGCATCAATCAGCTGAACCACATCATTGCACAGAAATGCCACGGGGTAGGACAATCACACACACACACACACACACACACACTGCAGACCCTCAGCATTATGTGGTATTTTCCCTAGTGGCGTCAATCAATTATCACCACTAATATATACTAGTGCATCACAAAAAATATATATATATCATTGACATTTTACTTTATTTCAGTAAATCAGTTCAAAATGTGAGTCTACGGTATATATTATATACATGTATTACACACAGAGTGATCTATTTAAAGCGTTTATTTCTTTTATTGTTGATGATTATGAAGCTTACAGCCAATGAAAACCCAAAAATCAGTGTTTCTGAAAATTAAGATATTACATAAGAACAATTGGTACTTTTGGCAGTGTGGGCAGTGTGTCAAGTCCTGCTGGAAAATGAAATCCGCATCTACATAAAAGTGTTCAGCAGAGGGAAGCATGAAGTGCTGTAAGAGTTTGGACTTTGGACTTAATATATATAACACCCTGAGGAGGTTCTCAGTAGACTCTTCAGCAGGGCGACAAATTTAACAAAATAAAATGTATAATGTTTATAAATGTATAAAACTATAGCCCAAGCTCTGTTTGACCCATGGGAGCACCACACACCCTCTTTGCAGGTACACTATATGTTTTAAAAGTATTAGAACACCTACATATTACACCTACAGGAGCTGTAATAGTCCCATTCTAAGGCCATACACAGTCATTAGTGTGCAGTCGATCCCTCTTTGTAGCTAACAAAATACGTATATCTGTAAATAAAGTGGATAAAATCATAACTCAAATGCTCTATTTTACCCAGTGGAGCACCAGACACGTTTTTTTTGTTTTAAATACAACTCAAAGGTCATCAGGATGTCTCTAACTAATTTACAGTGACTGTGCAAATCCTACAGTGCTGTTTTTTCATGACATTCCGGACAAATGTAGATTTATTCCAATTATAATGTTCTGTAGTACGTGTTTGTTGCGTAAGCAAGTGTTTAAATGTGGAACACAGTAAATGCAGAATACAGTTACAAAAAATTACATCTCTTATTATCAGTAAAGCCTGGCCTTCTCCACAGTGGACAGCGAGAAACACATAAATGGTTTGGCCTCATTAGACCTAAAGGCTAAATTCCAAGCCTCAAATATCCAGATTGTTCTGGTTTGGCTCAGATTAGCTCTAATTCTGCACTTACAGTAATAGTTTGGCCAAAAAAAAGAGACAGTTTTACAGTTTTTCTGCTTTTCTGCAAATCAGCAAAGACACACTTAGTGTCTGTGCTTTTATTCTAGTCAGTCCCCCTTTTAATTACATCCTATTCTAAACCCATAAACATTAATATGAAGATATTACACGTATTGGGACTTCTACACGTTAATTTTACAGGAGTTTTATGACTTCAGATTCTAAATCCATAAATCCAGACATTAATGTGCATCTGGTTCTCCTTTATATCTACACTATATGGACAAAAGTATTGGGACACTTACACATCATGTCTACAGAAGCTTTAATAAAACCCATTAAAAAAAGCCCATTATAAACCCATAGACATTAGTGTGGAGTCAGTCCCCCTTTGTAGCTACACTATATGGACACAAGTATTGGCACACCTACATATTACACCTATATGAGTTGTTATGACATCTTATTCTAAACCTGTAGTCATCAGTGTGGAGTCGGTCCCTCTCTGCAGCTCTATAAAGTGACTTGATAAGGGGTTAATTTTATACATCTGTAGCAATGGGGCAGAATGAATCACCTAAATCCAGTGAAGACTGTGATGTAACAGTTTTGGGACTTTGAAACTGGCCTGTTTTCCAGCTCTGTTTTTGTTGTGCAGGATTTTCTTTGAACTTAGAAGATGACAGAGTTGGAGTTTCATTGCATTCTGTGTTAACTTGTGTGTGTGTGTGTGTGTGTGTGTGTGTTTTAGGAACTGGCCTTCACCTATGATGACTGTGCTGTACTGCGAGGCAGAAGATACTAAGAAGAAGCAAAATTAAGGAGTTTATACCCAGCTCATTCAGTACATCACTTTATGACTATATATGAAGTTTTATTATAGTTCTAAACTTTTGCTGTATGTCTTTATTCTAAATACTAATGTTTTTGTTCTTTTATGTGAGTATGTTCTATGTATACGTTCTTTCACGTAAACTTGTTTCTGAGCTTCAATCTTATAAACAAATATATAAAAATATTATATAATATTATATTATATTATATATTTTTAAACCTTTGTTGTTCAGTGTTTTCATAATCTCATTTATCAAATATTACAGCAAATAAATTTTGATTGCATCACAACGACTCCTTAGCATTTATTTGTTTATTTATTTATTTATTTATTTATTAATATTTTCTGTATCTATTTCAGTCTCTCTTTTCTTCTTTCACTGCTTCTCAGTTTATGTCTTTACCCTATATAAACACTAGATGGAGGCATTGTGCAGATATAGTGCTCTAACTTGCTTTATTAATCTTTTTTTATTTTTATTTATTTATTGTTTTATTTAGTTTTGAGTCACAATGAGTTACAATATGTAATTGTTGTTTTTGAGCTTTTCTCTCCTCTTTTTTTGTATTTTAAAATAAATTTCGGTTGTGTTTAGTTATATTTCATATTCTTGCAATAAGGACATTAAGGAGTTCAAATCATATTAAAAGTGTTAAACTGTAAAGAGTATTAAAGCATCACAAAAGGCTTTATGTGCCTAAAAGCTGGTAAAGAAGGTTAAACTGTTTGAAAAAATAAACAAACTACAAATCCCATGATGCCTCGCCGTGTTGGGGGCGTGGCCTAGGTGACAGGCGTGCGTTCTAGCTCGCACAGGAGTTCAGTTCAGTTTAGTGAACTGATTCTTTTGAATCGTTCTGTTTCTGGGTGGATCTGATCACAGAGTTTTATGAAGTCACAGTTCTTCTCAGTGAATTAATTAAATAGATTAAAAATATCTCCTGCTATCAGGAAATATTAAATATCATTGAGTAAAGTTTTGGTTGCATTACAACCTTTATTCAACATTATACCAAAGTTCTTTAAACGTTTTGGATTTACTGACTTTTTTTCTGTGTTTAGTTGAGTAGTTCTTGTTTCTCATAACCTGGATTAGAACATTACTCAAATATTCACTATTCACTGTATATCTGTAACTCTACCTCAAAAATACAAAAAGGAGGAAACACGATAAACAAAGAACACAAACATAAAACATACACAAAAACACTTAATTTTTAAAGGCATATTTGATATTTTTTAATATACTATTTTAATATATTTAACTTATATTTATATTATAGCGTTGCTTTAGAAACTGAACCATCTTGCGCCAAGAAAAAGGTACAATATGACGTTCGTTCTTAAAATGACGTAAGTATAAATATTTCTTCTCAGCTGACTCAGTTCAGTAATATTCGATTCTTTTGAACCTATGAATCGGTTCGTCTGAATCGTAGAAAAGAACCGGATCAAGAGAACCGATTCTCTGCGGATCGGAGCCGCTGCGGTTTGAGTGTGTGAGAGCTGCAGGTGGGCGCCACTCGGTGCGCGCGAGCGGCGAGATGTTCGCGTTCAGATCCTGTTCTTTAGTTTCTACAGATTTAGGAGTTTTAATGTTTTAGTTTTTGTGGTTTTTGAGCTGTGAGGATGGAGTAGGAGGGAGTTTTGGGAGAGTTTGAGCTTTTGGAGTTCACTTATACCCCAGTAAACTCCGCCGGAGAACTCTGAGACTCAGTTTAACAGAGTTATACAGAGTTTTATTGAGTTTTATTCAGGTTAATTCTGCTTTATTCACCATGGCTTCAATATTCGGCCGGATTTTTCGTCTCCCCACTCTGGATAAGAAGAGAGTGAAGCAGTATGAACACGTTCACAGGGATGTGAACCCCGGTGATCAGTGGGAGATAGTAGGAGAGCTGGGGGATGGAGCTTTTGGGAAAGTTTATAAGGTGAGTTTCTCTCAGTTTCCTGTATTTAAATCACTGATTCCTGTGTTTAACAGCAGAACCAGTCCAGCTACTTTTACTGGTTGGTTTTTCAGGCTCTGCTCTGAAGAGCTGACTGTTTGAAACTGGGTGCTTCCCACTATTGGACTTTTTGGAGTGGAAAGAAGCTTTATTTACAGGTTTATTTAAACTTTACAGTTTGTAAATATCAGTTACTAAGAGTTTCACATCGTTAACACTATAAACAATTTATACACATTTGCTTGTTGTTTTTAAGGCACTATAAAAGTGTATTGACTTTCAGAAACTGGGAAATAGGGTGTTTGTAAAGTTGCTTAATGAAATGGACTAAAAGGAGCTTTTTGTAAACTTTACAGTTTAGAAATCCAGTTTAATCTCATTGACTGTGAGCTTCACACCTTTTTATATTTTGACCAGTTGGTTTGGCAGTACAGTGTTGGGTGTTTTTCACCATTGGGTTGATTTGACAGGGGATATATTGCAGACTTTACTCATTCTGTAGACTTTACATTTATATGCTCATCTACATTTGCTTGTTGGTTTTTCAGACTCTACAGTGAGGCACTGACTGAAATTGGGTGTTTTTTCTCTATTGGGCTGCTTGAAGTTTGTTGAGTATTTTACATATATCAAGACTCTATTAACTAAATTGGACAAATTGAAGTTTTTGTAAACTTTACAGATTGTAAATCCAGTTTAATCTCAGGGACCGTGAGCTTTAAACCTTTTATACTATTAACAGTTTTATTGGCAGTACTGTATAGCAGTGTCTGTCTGAAACTGGATGTTTTTTACCATTGGGTTGGTTTGACACAAGATACACCTATGACCCAGCCTTGATTGGGCATTCTGTAGAGTTTACAGTTATAACTTTACAATTTTAACACTATAATCAGCTCGTCTACACTTGATTCATTGAAACTGGGTGGTTCTTACCATTGGGCTGCTGGAAGTTTGTTGAATAATTTATATATCTCAAGACTCTATTAACTAAATTGTACAAATTGAAGCTTTTGTAAACTTTATATACAGTATATCCACCTTTGCTTATTGTTGTTTCAGGTGCTGACAGTCAGAAGCTGTAGTATTTCATAGAAAGAATTCAGAAGTTACTTAATTAAATGGAGTAAGTTAAGCTTTTTGTAAAATTTACAGTTTATTAAACCAGTTTAGGTGCAGCGACTAATAATACATTTGTAATTTATAAAACTTGTTCATTCTTAGTGAATGAGAGTAAGGCCAGAACCAGCCCTACTACTTTTTTGTTTTCTTGGTGCTCCACAGTTTGACATTGGCTGGTATTCAATGTTGAGCTGCTTGGAATGTGTTGCATATTTCAGATTCATGAATGTTGTTTTTTTTTTTGTTTTGTTTTTTGTAAAGTTTACAGTTTATAAACCAGTTTACCCTCAGCTAGATTCCACACCATTGACAGCAGAACCAGTCTTTCTGCATTAGCTCATTGGTTTACTGTTGAGGCTGTCTGAACCTGGGTGGTTGTCTCCATTGAGTTGAGTTGGGTAAGATATAATAGGACCTCACCAAGATGGAGGTTTTTAGGAAGTCTATAACAAAAGCTCTTTACACTGTAGAGCAGTAGCTGGATGGTGGCAGCTGATCTGAAGAGGATAACAGAAGACCCTGACAGCTAAACGTCTGTTAGTGTCAGACTGAACAGGTTGAAAACAGGTGTTCATTTGAAAGAGGTAAATAGATAGAATTTGTAATGATTGGATTTATTAAGTACAGAAAATGTAAACCTTTAACAGAGGGTCGAATTTACTGTAACATCCTAACTAAAATTAAAAGGAAAAGCCAGAAGGTAACATAGACAACCTGAAACAATTGGTGATTCCATACCAGCATCTCAGCATCTTTATATAAACAGTTCTGGATTTTGCTATTTATAGGTTTATATTTGAGTAAAATGAACATTGTTGTTTTATTCTATAAACTACAGACAACATTTCTCCCAAATTCCAGATATAAATATTCTAATTTAGAGCGTTTATTTGCAGAAAATGAGAAATGGCCGAAATAACAAAAAGATGGAGACAAGTTTTAAGAGTTCAGAAATCAATATTTGGTGGAATAACTCTGGTTTTGGTTTTTAATCACAGTTTTAATTTCATGCATCTTGGCATCATGTTCTCCTCCACCAGTCTTACACACTGCTTTTGGATAACTTTATGCTGCTTTACTCCTGGTGCAAAAAATCAAGCAGTTCAGTTTGGTGGTTTGATGACTTGTTGTGATCATCCATCTTCCTCTTGATTATATTCCAGAGGTTTTCAATTTGCTAAAATCAAAGAAACTCAATTTTTAAGTGATCTCTCATTTTTTCAGAGCTGTATATATATTTGATTTATTTATGACTATTTTAGGTAGAGCAGTGAGGTAGTTTTCTACATCAGGTTGACTGGGTTGAAACTTTCTGTGCCATATAAGTGAGAGAGTGCTCAGTTCTGTTATAACGTCACGTCACCCTCAGTGAGAGAGACTAAACCAGGCCGGCTGCCTGTAGTTTTTGCTGTGTCAGGGTTATTCTCCACTGGACCGATGAAGAGAGAAATGTCAGAGTTAGATTGGTTAGTTTGTCTGTTTAGCAATAAAAAAAAATGTAGAAATGTTTAAAGAAATGTATTTTTTTAAACAAACAGGCATAATAATACTTTGGTACATTGAATAAATATAAAAAATATATAAAAACAAATGAATAATTAATCATACACATAAAAAGGCGAAACATTGGAGAAATTATGTGCAAATTAATGTTTAAATTTTTTAAAATTCCAATTTCTGGTTGTTTCTAGTGGGTTTATACCTACAGACATGCTTCTGGAGTGCCATTACCGTGAGATATCAGCATATATTCAAAACCTCATACTCTCTCCAGATGGGATTAGTTTCTCAGGGGGACGTCTGTGAAAAATATTTTACACTTCTACTCACTTCTGATAAAACTCAACTGCATCCGGACTGCAGTTAAAAAACAGGAGGACCTCTGAGGTTTTTTATTATTTTAGGCTTTCTCTGTCACATAACATCATCACGTTCAGTAGCTCCTCCATTTCCACTCGCTGTTGTGTTTCTTTTACATGGATCTCCGTGGAAACGCCCACCCAAAGTGGGCAAATAGCTATTTTATTAAACACGAGGAGACAAAACTCAGAGATGTGCGTCCGGACGGGACTAAAATTACCGGAGGAGCACGGAGTTCAGAGAAAAACAGTAGATAATCCAGCCTGTAATTATTTATCTCAGAGGACGTCTGAGAAAAACACAAACATGATCGTTCTGGACAGGAATAAAATCACAGAGGATCAAAACCCCCCATTAAAGAGAAAATTACCCCAGAACCCCCTGAGAAGCTAATCCTATCTGCATAGGGCTTTAGTCTCATTACGCTGTGCGAACTAACTGTGGCATAATGTGTTTTTCTTTCTTTCTTTTTTTTTTGTTTGTTCCTTCGTTTCCTTTTGTTAACATAAAGATTAACAGATGTTAGACGAGTGCCCTCCACCACTTTACTGGTTTATCATTTACTCCGGTCAGACTGGAGAGCTGATGACTGCTCTTTAGCTTTCAGGCTCCTGTTTTTAGTGTGTTTTGAGATAAATCCTATGAGTTATATCCTGATGATAACAGGGACGGCGTGGTCTCTCCGCTCGAGTCTGTGAGAGCTGAGCTGAGCGAGTGCCGGGTGGGAGGATGTTGGAATCTGCTGCAGTTTCAGTGGGTGGAAGGAGTGGCAGCTCTATGATCTGAAGTGGCTTCTTGTCCTCATGGCCACCAATAAACTCCTTAACTTAAGATAAATAGGTTAATTTAAGCTTATTTGCATCTTATTTGTATTTGCATCTTACATGCAGTATGTTATTAGAGCTGTGTGTTTGCAAGAACTGTATTGGCAAAATGATGCACATTTATGTAGGGCTGGACGATATGGACAATTAAAAAAAAAAAAAAAAAAAAAAATATATATATATATATATATATATATATATATATATATATATATATATATATATATATATATATATATATATATATATATACAGTATATTACAGTGTACAGCTCTGGAAAAAAATGAAGAGACCACTTCAGTTTCTGAATCAGTTTCTCTGATTTTGCTATTTATAGGTTTATGTTTGAATAAAATCCACATTGTTTTTATTCTATAAACTGCGGACATTTCTCCCAAATTGCAAATAAAAATATTGTCATTTACTAGAGCATTTATTTACAGAAAATGAGAAACCTCAAATAATGCAAAGAAAACAAGTTGATATTCATGAAATTCATGTTTTAAGAGTTTAGAAATCAATATTTGGTGAAATAACCCTGGTTTTTAATCACAGTTTTTTAATGCATCTTGGCATCATGTTCTCCTCCACCAGTCTTACACACTGCTTTTGGATAACTTTATGCTGCTTTACTCCTGGTGCAAAAATTCAAGCAGTTCAGTTTGGTGGTTTGATGGTTTGTGATCATCCATCTTCCTCTTGATTAAATTCCAGAGGTTTTTAATTTGGTAAAATTAAAAAACTCTATCAGTATCGTAATTATTAAAATACCATAAAATAGCCCCAATATTAGTTGAAGCACACAGTACTCTGTAGTAGTGCTACCCTGCGTTATTTGAGGGATGCTGGGGGAACAGGAAGTATGCAGCGTGCTTCTTAAAGCTGCTAGTATGAACATGTTTTATTGGTCTGAAGATACTGATCAGACAGCTTTAAGACTATTTGACACCAGCCGCTTTAGCCACACTGCAGTGTGTGCTCAGTGTGTGAACACTGTACGCCTTCAGTTAATGAGTGCAGACTTTTTATATACGAGCTGAACGACACCCTGTAGTATAAAGAGGGGAAATTACACTTTCGCTCTGGTTTTGACACTCTCCACGCTGCATGCTAGATGCTTCTATATAGACAAAATACAGTAGAATTGATCATTCCGCTTATAGTAGGCAGTGTAGGCTTTTTTGACAGTTCAGTACAGTAGATGGCACTCTTTCTTTCCCCTCATCACTCCTAGAGTGATGTGGATCAGCACAAGGCTGCATCTGTGAGCTGATGTATCAGAACCGAGTCGATTCGCTTTCCTCTGAGCGTTAAAGAATGTAACGGAAGTCTGAGATCCAACATATTATGATACTTATAAAAAAATATTTTAAAATAAATTTTGATAATGAACAGATGTAATCTGTGACTAATACATATTTAATGGGGAGTAAGAACAGTGTGAATTCATACCCTGATGGACCATATGGCCCTAAATTATTAGTAAAATATTTTTGTGACAGAGATATGCAGTCAAATCCTTACAGTAATGCTCTAAAATCTAGTTTTACTCCAGAAAAAAACAGGATAAACTGTATTTAATAACCTTGATTTTATATATATATATATATATATATATATATATATATATATATATATATATATATATATATATATATATATATATATATATATATAGTAAAACCACAGTTAGCTATCAACAAGGTTGCAACTATCAGCACTTTCTTACGCAGCTCTGTAGGATGTTTGCATTCAGGCTCAGTCCTCCAAGGCTGTGGGCGACTCGGGCCTTGAGACAGACCTTGTGGGAATATCATGTGGAATAATGACGGCAGTAGTAGAAGAAGTGGAGTCTGGTCCTCCTGAATCATTCTGATCTGAATTCAGGCCTCTGAGGAACTCGTAGCCCTCAGGCTGTTCATCGTAAGGCTTCAGAAATGCAGAAAATCAACTTACTGTAAAGTGCAGGGAGGAACTGAGACTGTCTGAAGACCAGACTGAGATTAAAACTGTGGTAGAAACAAATACAGGGATTATTTTTGGGGATTTTTAATGAGCGGTTATGGATATTCCAGAGTTTTAGACTGGCTGTTTGCTTTAAATAAAAGTGTAATTAGATTTCAGGGATTATTTTGGTTAATTTCACCATAAAACTCCAGTAAATGATCGTCAAACCCGGTGTAGTAAAGTCTTTAACTGACATTTTAGTGGAAATGTTTTAAATTAATGTTAAATTATTGCAATGTTTATCTGGAGCGCTGACCACTCAGTGTGTGTTTTGGAGCATTTCAGTTTTTCCATTCATCATGACATTTTGAAACAGTATGAAGAACAAATAAAAATATATTAAGGTATTGCAAGTATTGACTTTTTTTTGTTAACAAATGGCTTAAATATAAAGATTTCCTGATTTACTTTGGTTCATTTAGATCCAAATTTTCTTGCTAAAGCTGTCTTCAGATCTCATGGTTCTGATTGGAAAACAGTAAACTTTTTATTTTATTTTCTCAGATTTTATAGAGCATGTAAATGAGAAGAGTTCTCATAATGCTAATATTTAAGGATAAAGACGTGCCCTTAAACAAAAAGAGCCAGTCAGCTTGCTGTTTATGTTGCACATAAATTAGGGTCAGCATGCTAGTGGGGAAACTGGCTTTGATGGAGATCTGCGCAAGTGTAGCAGTCCAACAGAAAATCAGGTATTTCGTGCATTATGGAGCCAATTACAACCAACTGTTCATGATTTTTATTTTTTTATTATTTTAGCATGAATTTAGTGGCTGTTGAAATTATAGTACAACTTCAGTTTAGAATATGTTGGTCTTTTCCCATTCAAAAAGATGGAATTCTGGTCTTGTATGAGTGGAAATAGTATTAATAGTATTTTAGCCAGTTATACTAAATGACCAATCAGTGCTTCAATAAATGTGAATTCTGCAGTAGAGAAAGAATAAAGTCTATATTTCTCAAACTATGATTTCATTACAAATTAGGAGTGTACATGCTTTTATGCTATTCTATTTTCATGTCGATGGCATTTAAATGAACTTAAAATCACCATAATAATAGAGTTTATCGCAACAATTTCTGGAATAATATATTATTCGCCAGATTTTTTTTATCGTGACAGGCCTTCTTTTCCCAAAAATGTGTTTCTTTAAAAATTGCAATATATCTCCTTGCTTACAATATCTAAATATATTGCCATATTTTTAATCATATCTCTTGTATAATGATATTTTTTGTATTGGCAGGTTCTTGCTAATACATAGCTCTAATAAAGAGAGTGTTCTGAGTGTTCTGTGGATTATAGCTATTTTAATATCAGCCGCTCTGTTTTGGAAGGTTTTATATATTTCCAGCTGTAAACAACTCGAGTAAAAGTTTCCGTGTCTCTGGAGAAAATCCTAAACAATGAAATCCCCCCTCTGTTTTCCACACCTGGGCCGCTGCTACAGGAAGTCGTGGGCCGAAATCTCGGAAGACTTCCTGAACTCCTGAACTGTTCTGGGCTGCCTGGCTCTTCTTCAAAGAGGAAGTCAGACAGTAAAGGAATAGTTTGAATAAAAGAAATCTAGTTTGCATAAATTTCCCACTTTTCACAAATGTGTTCAGTCTGCTAACTGCTGTGCTTTACCTTGTTTACAAAGATCAGCATGCTAGAACTTGCATAACGTAGTGTACTGTACTTTTCGCACTATAAAGCGCATATAAATTCCATTAATTTCTCCAAAATTGCCAGTTCTTTTTATAATCCGGTGCGTTTTATGTATGAATTCTAAAAGTCAGGTATTAAGGAGCAGTAAAGCCTCTCTGCTGAAGTGCAGCATTATACAGGACTTTCAGTGAAGATTCCCCAGCACTAAGGCTGGGTGCAGCAGCATTGGCATTAGCCGCTAACTGCAGCCCTAGCTCTAGATGAGTATATTGGACTGTAGTCTGCGTGTTTACTGTGTTAAAACAAGCTACCTGGGATAAACCGCTAGCTAATAGCTCCCTGGGTTACTGGAACATTTAGAATTCCTCAGTATAGCATTATTGAGTGGCATTTACTAGCATCCCCTCCCAAGACCTGCTACATTAGAAGGAAAACATGGTGACACCCCTGTTCCTTACTAGTGTCGCTTAATGGGCCTTATAATCTGGTGCGCCTTATGTTTGAAAACAGACCAGAAAATAGATGTTTGCGCCTTATAATTTATACAGTAAGTTACGGTAGTTACTGTAAGCTTAGCTTGAACAATAATATCACAGTATTTTAGCCTATTTTTTGCAATGATGATGTTCTTGGCAGTATCACCAAAAAATATATATATATTTTAATGCGACAAATGTTATATTAAGTTTTATTTTGTATAAATACAACAGTTTTATACATCTTGAAACAATTGAAAACAAAGCCCTGTCTCTTTTGTATATAATAATGTAATAATAATATAAAATAAATTAAGCATAAACATTTTAATATTTAAATGAAAACATGAACATTTTATTAGGCTGCTTTCCGAACAAAATACTATGCTATTATCACAATATTCTTCATCGCAGGTTTACCCTATTTATTTGAGTAGCTCCACCATGTGGAGTAATATAGCAGTAACTTTAGTAAGTTAAGTTGGGGGCGAGTCTTAGAGAGTTTAGAGCGCCAATGTTTCAATAAGAATACAATAGGAAATAATCAAATATTGATATTGTACTTGGACAAGCATGACCAAAATCAAATGCAGCACAAACTCTTCTGGTCAATAGCTGGTTAAGCAGCTAGTTTACCAGTATAGGCTATATGTTTTTACCTGGATGAATGGACATGGACCATTTTTAACCAACCTGACCATAAAAAAGCAGCTTAGCAGCTTAAACCTGCTGAATTTGTAGCGGGGCTGTTGGTGTCATTACATTTTTTACATTTATTTTCATTTTATAACATTTTTGGACATTTAATATTGCGTTATTGAAAAATGACCTTTATAAATAAGTACGTTGTACGCTCACTAAGCCCTGATTGGTGGTGTCTATGAAGGTTCCACCCATATTTTGGTGTTTTCTTCTATGAAGGTGAAGCTGAAGAAGTGACTCAGCCTGCGGGTGTGAAGGTGACACAGCTGATCTTCTTTTAGTGATGTCACACACGGGTGTTTCACATGGTGCCGGATACAATATCCTGGTGTCAGTGTGTTCTCTTGAGCGCGTCATGTGACTGTAAGTTGTTCATCCACAGGATTGTGGTGATCACACGCTAATGTCATTTAACTAGAGAATGAATGGATTTACACACTGTTCTTATTGCATTACTCTATAGCGAGTATTTTATTGGATGATGATCAGCTGCTTTTTACGGTTCAACATAATATAAATCTGGCAATTATTCTATGCACTCTTTCAGAATTTCATAATGAATGGACCAGTAGAAATGCTCCAAATTTACTTAGATTAAATCTTTTTATATTAACTTCCATTTAAACGTTAAGAAGGTTTTGTGTAATAGTGGCGATATATAAATGAATTATTTCATTAAATTTTTCATTAAATCTCATTCAATACCTACTTACCCATCCCACCTGCCTTCCAAGCCACCCACCCACCCACCAAATGTGTTGCTCTTTTAATGGGTGTAATTATATTATTATGTTCCTAGTTTATCAGTATTATAGTACTACTTTATCATAAACTGGTCTTGTGACAGTAATATTATCATAACACCTAACCCCCCCCCCCCCTTCCACCTTACTACTACCACCCAAACCATCCACCCACCCACCCACCTGCCCGACTACTAAGCCACCCACCTTTCAACCTACCTACCACAATCTTCCCAAATACCTACCCCCTACCTTTAATACCACCCACCCAGCCAAGCCACTTAACCAAGCCACCTTCCCAATTACCAAGCTACCCATCTTCTACCTACCCACCTGCTTTCGCAACTACCTACCCACCTGCTTTCCCAATTACCCACCAGCCTTCCCAACTACCAAGCTACCTGCTTTCTCTATTACCCACCAGCCTTCCCAATTACCAAGCTACCTGCTTTCTCTATTACCCACCAGCCTTCCCAATTACCTACCGGCCAGCCTTCCCAACTACCAAGCTACCTGCCGTACCAACTACCAAGCTACCTGCCTTCCCAATTACCCACCAGCCTTCCCAACTACCAAGCTACCTGCCTTCCCAATTACCCACCAGCCTTCCCAATAACCTACCCACCAGCCTTCCCAACTACCAAGCTACCTGCCTTCCCAATTACCCACCAGCCTTTCCAATTACCTACCCACCAGCCTTCCCAACTACCAAGCTACCTGCCTTCCCAATTACCCACCAGCCTTTCCAATTACCTACCTACCAGCCTTCCCAACTACCAAGCTACCTGCCTTCCCAATTACCCACCAGCCTTCCCAATAACCTACCCACCAGCCTTCCCAACTACCAAGCTACCTGCCTTCCCAATTACCCACCAGCCTTCCCAATAACCTACCCACCAGCCTTCCCAACTACCAAGCTACCTGCCTTCCCAATTACCCACCAGCCTTCCCAATTACCTACCCACCAGCCTTCGCAACTACCAAGCTACCTGCCCTCCCAATAACCTAGCCACTCGCTTTCCAAACCTCCTACCAACCCACCTTCTCATCTACCAAGCCACCTGGCTGTCCAAATACTTACCCACCTGCCTTCCTGAGTACCTAACTATCCGCCTTGCCAAATACCAAGCTACCTGGTTTCTCAAATACCTACCAACCCACCTTCCCAACCACCTACCAGCCCACACTCCCAACTACTAAGCCACCCACCTTTCCAACTACCTTTCCACCCACTTTCCTGGCTATCCATCCACCCACTCAACCTCCAAATCTACCTAACCCCACACTTCCAACTACCTACAGTCCCACCCATCTCATTTATTGCATTCAGTTTATTGGTGGATTGGTGGGGCACACCAGTAATAAAGTGAAGAATTTACAGTTAAAGGTTAAAGAAGTGTCGCCTTATCGAGAGGCTGTGTGTTTGCTGGTGGGAGGTGTGTGTTTGTATCTATTTAAAGAAGTGTAATTGTGCAATTGTTAATTATTGAAGAAGCACATTCAGTGAAAACAGCACTGTGGAGTGAACTCTGGGCCTGTCCCTGGATCAGCTGTGTGTGTGTGTGTGTGTGTGTGTGTGTGTTCTGAAGTGTAGACCGGCAGAATGGGGAAGTGCTGCTGGCCCGCAGTAACCTGCGCTGAGGGAAGTGTGATCCTCCGGAGCTGGGCTGGTGAAATCACATGTTTCTGAAACAGGAGGGCTGGGTGTAATCTCTCTGACCCGTGTGTGTGTGTGGGGCTCCAGTGATAAGGGCCTGTGATGAGGGTGTGGGGTTGAGGTCTCACTCACCAGACGTGAACTGTCCTTTAACCCTTATTGCTGTCAATTTACACACTTACATACCTGCAATTTACTTACATACTTAGATATAGTTGTCCAATTATAATATGCAGTTATTAAATGGTTTTAGCCTTTTTTAATTTGTGTACTTAAGCTTATATTTTCAGCAGCATAATTCAAGAGTTGAGGAGCATGGCTTACCTAAACACGATGGTGCCCCAGTGCGACTAGCCTTACCAAATGTTTAATCACTTTACTGATTCAGACTTGATGCCCCAGGTCATGAAAGGCACTAAACTGATTCATCAGTTTAGGGTATACTTTTGCCTATATATCCAACTTCTGAAATCCCCTTAACCACCTCCCAACTACCCAACAATCTACTCACCCATCTTCCCAACTATTTACCCATGCAAACTACCTAACCACCAACCTTCTTATCCACCCAACAATTCAACCCAACAATTCAACAACCATCTCAATCATCCCCAACATCCAAACACCCACCCATCCAACAACCAACCACCCATCCAACAAGCACTTACCACCCACCCATGCAACACCAATCCATCCAGCAAACATAATCCTTCCATAAATATCCATCCCTCCACCCATCTACCCACCCAACATTCATCCATCCAACATCATCCATCCATCCACCCAACAGCCTACTTCTCGCCCACCCAACATCCAGCCAGCCCCAACAACATCCCGCCCACCCAGCACCCAACATCCCGCCCACCCAGCACCCAACATCCCGCCCACCCAACACCCAACATCCCACCCACCCAACACCCAACATCCCACCCACCCAACATCCAACATCCATCCTCCCAACATCCAACAGCCAACATCCCACCCCAACATCCAAGTAGTACAAAGAAAAGGTATTTATTTATTTATTTATTTATTTTTACTGAAACCTCACTGTTGAGAATGTCCTCAGTGACACTAGGTCTTCCCCAGGTACCGTCCCAGCCCGTTTACTAAACCAGGCCTAATCCTGTGATGTGTTTTAAGTGGATTTGGGTGTGTGTTTGTGGTCCTGATGCTCGATTTGAAGAGATTATCCCCTGAAGTATTCTCTGAGCTGAGGGGATACAGGTGGAGCTCGTCAGCTGGATGGATTTATGAGCTTCTGCACCCGAGAGATGAGTGAAAATCCTTCATTTCCTGTTTATGACCTCAGCCTCTCTGACTCTGATACACCTGGGTGCCATTAGGATAAATCCCTGCTTTCCTAAAACAAATCTGCAGCGCATTATTTCAGCCTTATGTGTCTTTTTCTTTTCTTTCTTTTTTTTCCCCACTTGTTCGCTGTTGTTCAGGATGAGTTGGAGCGAGATTTTGAAGGTCTGTGGGTGTAAATATAGCTCAGTCATTGTGATTAGTGAGGGCATTCATACAGTGCAGGAAGTCTGGAATTCTCAGATGAAGCAGGTTAAAACATTGCTGGTAAGTGCTGTGCTTCTATTGGCCGGAGATTATCTTGAGAAATCTTAAAAATAATGTGACACACTTTTACTTTCAATATAATAGATTGAAAACAAGCAGGGAAAAGCAAAACGGAAGCTTAACCCTTGTGTGGTGTTCGCTTCTGTAGGGCCCGTTTTCATTTTTCATCAAATGATACTAAAAAAATATTTTTTCTAACTCAAACTCATTGGCATTGGCTCATTTTTTGTGAAAAACATATATCAAAACACATTTTCCATAAACACACACTGTACACTGTACTTTAGTGCATTTTTGTGGTTGTTTGGGGGAGGAGCTTATTATAGTTGGTTTGTTTTCACTTACAGTCATTTCCATACATCAGTGTTTTGTGAATAGTTTCACAAAAGCTTCAGCCATTTGCTGCTTTTTTTTTTATTTTTTGGGATAAAATAAAATCTTACAGCACTTCATGCTTCCATCTGCTGACAACTTTTATGTAGATGATGTAGGATTGCATTTTCCAGCAGGACTTGGCACCCTGCCCACACTGCCAAAAGTACCAATTGTTCTTCTATAATACTCTAATTATCTTAGATACTGATTTTTGGGTTTTCATTGGCTATAAACTTCATAATCATCAACAATAACATAAATAAATGCCTAAAATAGATCTATATAATATGAGTTTCACATTTTTTTCAACTGAATTACTGAAATAAAGTAATTTTTCAATGATATTCTAATTTTTTGAGATGCACTAGTATATCTGGTGCATAAAAGGTTGTCCCAATGTTTAGGAAAAGTATTTCACTTGTTCCTCTTGCTCAAAACTCTGATCAAAAACAAGGGTAAGGGTAAAAAAGAAAAAGTGTTTGTGTTTTTGCCGTTTTTCTGTCTCTTTTTTGTTTTCTTTTCTGAAATCTAATAATACTGCAGTGCATTGTTTCCTGTTGTGTTTGTGAGTGCTGGGTTTTACAGCAGTTCCTCAGCTCTTCCAGGGTGTGTGGAGTTTCTTTTCTTGTTAAATCGAGGTTAAGCAAGCTTTTAATTTGAGTCGTGGTAACTCAAACCCACAGGCTGTGTTATGTCTGTTTGTGTGTTTGTGTGTGTGTGTGTGTGTGTGTGTGTGTGTGTGTGTGTGTGTGTGTGTGTGTGTGTGTGCTCCAGCACAAATCACACTCCGGCAGTACACTGCTGCTCTAAACACCCTTCAGCCGGAGAGTGAGCGGCAGTGTTGCCAACTTAGCGACTTTGTCGCTATGTTTTTAGCGATTTTTCCGACCCTCTAGTGACTTTTTTTGTAAAAAAGCAACTAGCGACAAATCTAGCGAGTTTTTATGGTGTTATTGGAGACTTTTGGCGACTCTGAGATGAACACACACGCTCTTCAGTTATTGTCCTCAGCGTTAGCCCCGCCTCACTCAGAGCAGAGCAGTCAGAGCACACCCACACTGCTAAAAAGCTAAACACCTAGCTAGCTAGCTTATCATTGATCAATTTGTCTATAATAGGTTTGAAAATAAAGGAAACTTAAGAAAACTTGAAACAAATAAATAAAATAAAAAAAAACCTGAAAAACATTTAACAACACGGCAAAAAACGTATTTATGTAATTTACGTAAATATGAAGTTATTTTGAGAAGTGACTGCCTGTTTAAAAAGCAACAGAAGTTGTTCATTTGTTTGAGTTCATTTGTAACATTTCTAACATATTTATGACGTTTTTTACTCTCTTTTTACTCTTCCACAACATTAATCCTTTACATCTTCAAAAAATATGTATTGTGCAAATTAGGCGATTAGCGATAAGACGTCATTTAGCGACTTTTAGCGACTTTTAGGACAGCCAATAGCTACTTTCCTTACTGAGGAGTTGGCAACACTAATGAGGGTCCCTGTTTGTCTGGGTGGGTTCTGAGGGAAACATTTAAAGGAGAACTCTGGTGTAAAATGTACTTTTGTTGTAGTAAAACACGATAAAAAGTTCTTATCTTTGATGAAAAGCACACCTCCGTTCTCCCACAGCTTTCTGAGATCCAGAAAATTTAACAGTTTGCTCAAACACTCTTCAGACTGGGTGATACGGGGCATAATTTACCCTGATAAATCACTTTTTACACCATTATTCAGCAGCTCAAAGTAGATCCATACCTCTTTGCTAGAATCAGGAGAGCCCTGACATTTAAAACCAGGCATTAATAACTTAAAAAGTGCTTAAAAAGAAGCTTATTAAAAAAAAGCTCTGTTCACATCTATATTATGCTAGCTTCAGCTCAGAGCGCCGCCATCTTTGTACTGATAATAACATAGACATATATATATATACATAGACTCACAACATAGACATAGACATATATAAATAGACTCTGCATAGTGTAACAGCCGGCGCCAGGAGGCAGGCTATGCGGAAACTATGTATATATATGTCTATGTCACTATCAGTACAAAGATGGCGGCGCTCTGAGCTGAAGCTAGTAGCGTAATATAGATGTAAACAGTGTTTTTTAATAAGGTTCTTTTTAAGCACTTTTTAAGTTATTAATGCCTCGTTTTAAATGTTTTTTTAAATATCAGGGCTCTCCGGATTCTAGTAAGGAGGTGTGAAGTTACTTTGAGCTGCTGGATAACGGTGTAAAAAGCGATTTATCAGGGTAAATTATGCTCCATATCATCCAGTCTAAAGGGTGTTTGGACAAACTTAAAATTTCTGGATCTCTGAAGGTTGTGGGAGAATGGAGGTGTGCTATTCATCAAAGGTATCAAAGTACATTTTATCATGTTTTACTACAACAAAAGGCCATTTTACACCAGAGTTCTCCTTTAATTAAATGAGAAGGAGAATTTCACATTCAGAAATGTGTGTGTTTGGTGGCTTTTCAGAGGGAATGTGTGAATGGACAGATTTTCACGCTGGCTGTGTGTGTGTGTGTGTGAGGGTTGAAGTGAAGCGTTAGTTTGTTCGTTTTGAAGGGAAGTGAACATGAAGTTTCATTGGGTGAATTTGGACTTGAAGCCTGTTTTCAGCCTGTTTTTAGCCTGTTTTTAGGCGAGTTTTGCAACTCTTAACTTCCTCTCAGCACCTCAAACAACAGCTGAAGCCTTCAGTAGTCTCTCTCTCTGTGACTAAAACATGGGTGTTCCCACAAACCACAAACTGTGTGTTTTACTGCTCAGAAATCAGATGACTTCCTGTGCGCTCTTCTGGCTGCTGAACTCTTACAAGCTCTTGAAGCTATTCCACTCTTTATTTTACCCTTAGCTTATGTACATTCATTCGTTTTTTCACCCTGAATGTTACAAAAGTGTCTAAATATATTTAAAATATCTATCTATATACATTTATACAGCTCTGGAAAAAATTGAGACCACTTCAGATTCTCTGATTTTGTTATTTATAGGTTTATGTTTGAGTAAAATGAACATTGTTGCTTTATTCTATAAACTACAGACAACATTTCTCCCAAAATCTTTCAATTAAAAATATTATCATTTAGAGCATTTATTTACCGAAAATGAGAAATGGCTGAAATAACAAAGAAGATGCAGAGCTTTAAGACCTCAAATAATGCAAAAGAAAACAAGTTCATATTCATGAAGCGTTTTATGAGTTCAAAAATAATTAATATTTGGTGGAATAACCCAAATAGTTTTTAATCACAGTGTGATTTTTTTTTTTTTTTTTTTGCATCTTGGCATCTTGTTCTCCTCCACCAGTCTTACACACTGCTTTTGGATAAATTTGTCTCTCTTTTTTTTTTTAAAGATCTTTAATATACTATAAAACATGCTTTTAAAAAATAACCCGTTTGGATCTACTGCATTGATTGCATATCTAAAGTGGTTGCTAAGGTATTCCAGGTAGTTGCTAAGGTTTTGCAAGTGTGGTTTCCAGGCAAATGCTATCATATCTAAAAAAAAAAAAATGTTGCTTATGTGTTGCTAATTGGTTGCTAGGTAGTGTTCAAAAACCTTTGGCTAAAAAAAAAAAAACATTAACATAAGCTGGTTTATCCAGCAGCTCCTCCATACATAGGCAGTACTTTTTTACAGTGGTTTTACATGTATACTCAATTCTGTGGATCTACTGACCTGTAGAGATGTTTAACCCTTGTGTGGTGTTCGGGTCTGTGGGATCAAAATACATTTTCGATAAACACACACTGTACACCCCCCCCCCCCAACCTTTTATATTACATACAGTATGTTTGGCCAAGGGCTAATAAACATTGCTTCATTTGTAAATTTGAAACTAAACAAATTTTCTACTCATATCTTGAGTTTAATTCATTTTCTTTTACATTTTATTAAAAAACTAATAAAAAAAGAGTAGCACTTTTTGAAAGAAATGTAACATAAGAAAGGTAAAGGGCAAATATTCACCATGTAAGCTGTTTATATTGCTTGTAATTTAGGTGAAGCAAGCATGTGTAAAGCATTTTAATGTAGAATTGCTTAATTTTGCTGAATTAAATACAAGTAACAAAGCAAACGAGTAACAAAAATATGAACCCCACTGTACTGCTGGTTAAACACACTGTAAAGCTGCAATAAAAAAAACCCTGTTAAGAAAGCTGTTAAATATGTAAAGACAAAAAAAATGTTATTATGACAAATGTTTTTGTCTTTCAGGCCCAGAATAAAGAAACTGGCGTGCTGGCCGCTGCCAAAGTGATCGAGACCAAAAGTGAGGAGGAGCTGGAGGATTATATGGTGGAGATCGACATCCTGGCATCATGTGACCATCATTACATCGTCAAGCTGCTCGACGCTTTCTACTACGAACACAAACTCTGGGTAAGCCTGAGTAGCCTGTTCGGCTTTAGTCCAGTGTGGATGTTCTCATCATCCAGAGTTTGCTTTGGTTGGTAACCATTGGATTATTTAAGCAATCAAACCATTTAGATCAGGGGTTTCCAAGCTACGGCCCGCGTTTCCTTTTTTGGAGCGGCCCGTGAGGTATTTTAGAAACAGAATGAAAGTTGGCCCGCTGTTAAGCAGGTTTTATAATGTGAGATTTAAAGTTTGAACGCTAGGTGTCAGAAACGGGCCAAAGAGTCTAAAAGCGGAGAGAGTGCACATTTCTAGCGCCGAAAAACGACCAAAGAGTCTAAAAGCGGAGAGGGTGCGCATTTCTAGCGCAGAAAAACGGCCAAAGAGTCTAAAAGCGGAGAGGGTGCGCATTTCTAGCGCAGAAAAACGGCCAAAGAGTCTAAAAGCGGAGAGAGTGCACATTTCTAGCGCAGAAAAACGGGCCAAAGAGTCTAAAAGCGGAGAGGGTGCGCATTTCTAGCGCAGAAAAACGGGCCAAAGAGTCTAAAAGCGGAGAGGGTGCGCATTTCTAGCGCAGAAAAACGGGCCAAAGAGTCTAAAAGCGAAGAGAGTGCGCATTTCTAGTGCAAAAAACTGCCTTAATTAAGGAGTTTAATATTAAGAGACATCATTAAATGAAACATCAATTTGAAAAATCTTAGTTTACACAACACTGTAAAAGATAAAGATAGTAAGTCAAGTAAAATGGTGTGTAAATGAAAGTAATCAGGAAAAAAGTATTATTTAAAGTGGTATATTTCATTATTTGTTTCATTACGGAGTGTGGCCCGTGACTTCAAATATATTTCTCCTTCTGGCCCCCAACAAAAAAGTTTGGACACCCCTGATTTATACCTTCGGAAAGTTTCTGCTCTTCAACAATATGATCTTTAATTGTGTAATAAAGGAACGAAAGCCATTCTGCCCCCTACACATCCTGTAGTGAATCATGAATTGTGTAATTATAAGATAAGTCTTGAAGCACTGTATAAATGTTGCACTGGCTTTTTTCCATCCATAATTAACTAAATGAAAGACGAGGAATTTTTGTTTTTTCAAATACAGTCAAAATGTGTCATTCTACATTTTTTAACAGGGTTTGGATGCACAGTAACATTTAAATTATATCATATATCAAATAAAAAAATATATAGTTGAAAAGTAACTTTATTTCAGTAATTCAGTTTAAAATTTGAAACTCATATATTATATAGATGCATTAAAACACACATAGTGATCTATTGATTTTAAGTGTTTATTTCTTTTATTGATATTGATGATTATGGCCCAAAAATCAGTGTTTAAAAAAATTAGAATATTATATGTAAGACCAATTGGTACTTTTGGCAGTGTGGGCGATGTGCCAAATCCTGCTGGAAAATGAAATCCGCATCTCCATAAAAGACTGTGGACGTGATAATAGAACACAGTGGATCAACACCAGCAGATGACAGACATGTCTCTCCAAACCATCACTGATCATCAGTACATTTTACATTTTATTTATTTATAAATCAAGGGATCAGAGTCTGGAGGAAGAGTGGAGAGACACACAGTCCAAACTGCTTGAGGTCTAGTGTGAAGTTTCAACCAATCAGTGATGGTTTGGTTTTGGAGGACAGTATGAGTGTTTCTAGTTCTAGTGTTTGTCTATGAGGCAATAATCAAATGGCCCAGCTGTACCAGTGTGGGTCAGAAAGGAACACAAATAAAATATTCTGTATTATTCATTCAGTTGCATTTTTGATAAATTAGCTAATTAGCGATTAGCGATTCTCTTTTATCTCGATCAGTTTGTGGTTAAGGGGTCAGATGTTCATGTTCTGTACAGACTTTGTGTTAGAAATGCTGTAAGAAGCCAGAAAATCAGATATAGATCAAACACTGGATCCATTCATACACCCTCCATTCAGAAACTCTACACTAATCCAGGGCTAAAACCACTAATAACATTTTAAGAAGTATAAGTTTAAAAGGCCTTGAAGCTCTTAAACCACCTTAATCCAACAGATAGATATAAGAGACGATTATTAAACCTGGAGTCATTATAACACAGGCTGTGCCCTGCTGTAGATACTAGAGCTGGGTACTGTTTTAAAATTTTCGATACTGATACAATACTTTGAATTTGGTACTGATACCCGAACAGTACTTTTTTAAAATACCTTTTTCTAAAGTTTAACAATTTATTTTCATAATTATCTGATAATTATTGTTCTTTGTGGCTACAGATGACATTTCTCTCAAATTCCAAATAAAAATATTGTTATTTAGAGCATTTATTGGCAGAAAATGAGAAACGGCTGAAGTAACAACCATGCAAAGAAAACAAGTTCATATTCATAAAGAGTTTTAAGAGTTCAGAAATAATCCATATTTGGTGAAATAACTTTAATCACAGGTTTTTAATCACAGTTTTTTTTTCATGCATCTTGGCATCATGTTCTCCTCCACCAGTCTTACACACTGCTTTTGGATAACTTTATGCTGCTTTACTCCTGGTGCAAAAATTCAAGCAGTTCAGTTTGGTGGTTTGATGGCTTGTGATCATCGGTCTTACTCTTGATTCTAGAGATTTTCAATTTGGTAAAATCAAAGAAAATCAAATTTTTAAGTGGCCTCTTTTTTTTCAATCAATTAAAAATGAGTTTAATTTTTTTAAATGCAGGTAGTTTTCTGTATTTTTAGGAGGGATATAATAATAAGTTTAAAAACTGCTGCTGTAAATTGGGGAACTCCTCTGCTGCTGGTGTGCAGCAGTTCCTGGCCTGTTCCTCAGCGTTTGGAGAGGAAGCAGGTTTTGAGAGGAATTGCTGGAATTCCTCAGAGTGAAAGGTGCATTTTTCTCACTCTGAGGTCAGAAACCTTCTGTATTTAACAAATCCCCCGAATCCACAGCTCTTACATCACTGTCCTGTAACTCTGCTGAAGCTGCTGTGTGTTCTGAGATCTGCTGCTGTTTAAACACTCAGTGAACTGCACACACACACTCACACACACACACACACACACACACACACACACACACACGCACACACACACAATGTTAAATGTAACAAAAACCTGTGAAGCAACATGTCAAGTTAGTGAGATTTACACACACACATTCACACACTCGCACAGAGAAAGCAAACTCCAGTGTTTCAGAAATGAATAATTGTGGATATTTTTGAAAGAGGTCATGAGCTACTTTGAAGAATCTAAAATATACTTTAAAACACTTTTTTCTAATAACACATTTACTAAATAATTCCATATTGTGCTGGGCATGGGTATGACCAAAAAAGTATATCACTGTATGTTTCAAGATCCTGATTGTTTCACGGTATATCACAGTATTTTTATTTATTTATTTTTTATGACTGGGCTTTTATATATATATTTGTGACTTACTGTTCTGTTAGGAGCATATATAATAAAAATAAAAATAAAAAAATCACTATGGCTTTAAAAAATTATGGCATTGCTTACTATTGGGTTTACTTTGTCCCACAAAACTTCATACAATATATAAAGGAATCGGTCTTCATTAGCAGAAAAACAGCTTTAGAATTTAAACAATAGATCTTACCGATAAAAAAACACTCATACAGTGAGGAACAGAAACAGGAGCTCCTCAGACAAAGTGCTGTTTGCAGAGCACAGATCGAGATGAGCGTTTGGCTCCACAGAGCTGAGCTTCCAGTGTGTTTGCTTGTTATGCTAACTGGTTAGCGTTAGCTAGCGAGCTCTGCCGGTGGGCTTTTTTTGGCGGTGCTGTTCTACACAGCGCTCCACAGCGCCCTTTAGAGGTGTGGCGGTATGTGAAAAATTCATACCGGTTTTAATTTCCCCTCCAGCACTAGTTCCATTTGTTTTTCTTCAGTTTAAAACGATGGAAAAACACTGAATTTAGGGTGTCCAATTTTTTTGACTAATGCTGTATGTAATGAAGGTATGCACTATATTATACACATTAATGTTTTTAGTGTCCTGAGATCCTCTTGGGAACTACTTCCTAAATCTACACACACACACACACACTCTCTCTCTCTGGTTTGAGTGTGTCTCCTGGTTGCCAGAGCAACCCCCACGCTGTACCATAAAGCATGTGTGTTTGGGTGTGGAAGAGGCTTTGGCCCATAAAGCTCTGCTTAAAGAGAACACACACCCAGCCCAGAGTGTTTACAGGAATCTGCCAGCAGGACACAAAAGGGACGGCAGCGCTTGTTGTCCAACAGAAGACAGGTCTGTCCTGCTCAGTGTGTGAGGTGGACGGGGTGACGTCCACTTTGTCTGCTGCTTTCTTTCACTTTCTTTCAGTCTTCAGTGTCCAGCGAGTCCCTGAAGCACTAATGGAGCTGGATTAGTGTTTCCGCTCGAGCTTGTTTATGTAGTAAACCCCTCCCCTTCAGATCAACCAATCCCCAATCCTGGCCTGGCCACTGAAACTAGGGGCGGGGTCATGTGACAGAGTTTTCACAGAATTTAACAAAACTGGTTTACATGCAAATAGGATATTAATGCCTTAAGAATTTGTAAGGAGAGATTAAATTAAAGGGTGTGGCTTAAAGGTCAGATTATTGGGTTTGGCACTGGAATGTTGCTGAGTTTAGCATCATCTTAATAAGCGATATGTTGGGCTGTTCATATCTTGGGTATTAGTGGTATTTTATACATGTGTCATGTATGCCTTCGTTTAGGTAATTCTAAAAGACTAACCGCTACCACTATGATTGTGATATTGCTGGTTTGAATCCTAGTCATGCAGCTGCCGGAGCCCTGAGAGAGCACAATTGGCCTTGCTCGCTCTCTGGGTGGGTACAGTACAGTAGATGGCGCTCTTTCCCCTCATCACTCCTAGGGTGATGTGGATCAGCAGAAGGCTGCGTCTGTGAGCTGATGTATCGGAACCGAGTCGCTGCATCAGCTGTAGAGCGTGGTGCTTTTGCGTGATTTGGCAGAGGAATTACTTAAAAAGTTGTAAAGTAGTGAAGAGGTAGAGTTACAGGTAAACAGTGAATAGTGAATATTTGAGTAATGTTCTAATCCAGATTATAAGAAGCAAGAACTACTTAACTAAGTAAAAAAAAATGTCAGGCCAGTCAATTCAAAAAGAAGAATTTCAAGAACTTTTTAAGTATCCTCAAGTGCAGTCACCGCAAAAACCATCAAAAACATTGATGGAACTGGCACTCATCAGGACCGCCACTGGAACAGGCACTCCCACATTATCCTTTAGAGAATATTTTTTTCATTTTTTCATTTTAATTTGTCCTAATTTCTGAATTCTTGAAAAATTATGATGTGCATATCTCAAGTGTACGTCTCTCTTCAAATCGATGCATATAGTCTGAGATCTGGGCTCTCATTGGCCGCTCAATTACCTGTATTTTGTTTTTCTTAAGCCATTATGTTGTGGACCTGCGTATCCAGTGTTTTGGGTCATTGTCCTGTTGCATCACCCAACCTATACAGAGTTTTAGCTGACACACAGCTACATACTCACATTATACTGTAGAGAATATTTTGATACACTCATGAATTATTCTTCCTCTTAGTGACTGTAAGCTGGTTAGGGCTGCAACGATTAGTCGATAGAATCGACAATGTTGATTTATTTAAATTTGTCGACTACAAATTTCATTGCTGACTTGTCGTTAATTTGTAACAGGACTGCTTTGCACAAAGTGCTGGGGACTAAAAACGCAATGGCTGATGGGTAAACGGCTCAATCACAGAGCTTATACCCAAAAATTTGTCTGTGTCTCCAAAATTGTCCAAACATATTTACTCACTAAACATCAGTAATTTACTCATTTAAACGTCTAGACGTTTAAATGCCTTTAAAATCTCATCTTTAGCTGTTTTTATTATTTTTTTTAATTTAGAGGAAGGACATGGCAGAAATAATCATTGACTAATTGACTAATCGAAAAAATAATGGTCAGATTAGTCGACTACCAAAATAAAATCAGGCCCAAATCATGCAGTTCTCTCCACCATGCAGGAACAGTAAAATCAGCTGTTCTCAGTACAGTACAGTACCGCAGCTCTATAGACGCTGGCACTCACCGCTCTGTGTGAGAGTGTGGAGCCGGAGGAAGAGGAGAGCGAGAGGTCAGTGTGTTGGAGAACAATGTGGCCGGTGGTGTGTGTGCAGCGTGAGAAACACGAGGCCTTTGGAAAGAGCTCGCATATTCAGAACCGCAGGCACACGAACAGAGCGGGCAGAAGGGCTTCATTCATGCTGACGCTAAAAGGCAGGAATTGAACATGAATTCCACCTCCTCACTGAAGCTGCGGCTCTGTTCCCTCAGGAATTCAGCATCTGCGCTGTGTCACTGCGCAATAATTTACCCACAATCCCCTCTTAACCCCAAATACTGCCAATCAGATAAGACATGATGGTGTCTGAAGTTTACTACTTTAGATTTGTGATGGTTTATCTCTTGAATGGAAAGCTGAGGCCTTTCCAGATAGAAAAGATTTGTAGGGATGCACGATTATATAAAAAATTATTATAAATTTATTATATTTATTGTAAAGCAGAAAAGGACCTAGCCATGTTGGCCACACTACTACAATTTGCCAATACTGTCTAAGATATCTTAAAATTGATTGATTGGAGCTAATTTCTATTTTATCTTTTTACTAGTTTTAAAGTTATACTGGCGTTTTTAGTTTCTCTGTTAGTGCGTATTTATGTATCTGTGAAGATACACCAGCAGCTCATTTAAGGGAACAGAAATGTTTTTTTTTTTATTCTTTATTCTATTAAACTGGATTTTTTTTTCATTGTTGTCAGGGTTTTAATCGGTCAGTGGCGCACCTGTATTTCCCCGGGCCAAGATAGAATCACAACAGAAATTTACATGAACACACCTCACTTTCAGACGACCACACCAGACCATCAGTGTAGATTTATTCCTCCTCCGCATGAAATAGACTAATTTCTATTTTATCTTTTTACTAGTTTTAAAGTTATACTGGCGTTTTTAGGTTCTCTGTTAGTGCGTATTTATGTATCTGCTGATCTCCTACAGGACACTTGGAGCAGCTGCCTGTTCACTTTCTCTCTACTCCACTTAATAATTCCAGATCAGTAAACCTGAATTTAGAAATCAACCCAAATTCTGCAGGTTTTAAAGTAGACATGATAAAACTAAAGGTTTGGAGGACATGAACTGTTTAATTTCAGGAAAATATTAATTTTAAAATGATGATGATGATTTAATCCATTACATTTTGACATCAGATAGCAGATTTTTTTACCACAATTACAATTATGCTTTTCAGTAATGTTCCTTATCAAACATGAAAGCTTTTTAGGTAATGCTTGAATAGAAATGCTCAAGATTTAGTGGTGTAATATCAGCCTTTTAAGTTTTTTTTTTAAACAGATATAAATGGTTAATTGAGAATGAACTCCCGTTTGCTCTACCTGTTTGAGCTGCTGTAAAAATGTTACGTCCGTGAATGTTTGAGTCACTGTGAATATGTGAGTGTGTGTGTCACTGTGAGTGTGTGTGTGTTCTTCTAGCTGTGTGTCATGTGTGCTGTCCGACCGGCCAGGCCGCCTCCCGTTTACCTCAGGCTAGTGGCATTTCTGTAATCCAGAAAATTCCATGAATCCAAAAAGAAAATAATAAAAGCTCAGAGAAACAAATCAGCTTCAAACCCCCTCAACCAGGGGGTTTTACAGATTTTTTCCTGTAAAAAAATCTTCTTCTTCTTTTTCATCACACAGACGCTCTCTCTGTTACGTTGGGCGTTCACCAGGAAACAGAGCCTGAGCTCATCACTGGGGTTTACTGAAGTGAGCTGGAATGTGACCCGGCCTGTTCGTACGTTCGTTTGTGCGTCTTTATAGTCATGAATGAGTCTATTTACTGTGGTTTGGGCATTATGTGAAATAAACCAATCAGTGTTTCAATTGTCTTTCCCTTTAAGAGCCGGGTGAGCTCTGACTTTGGCACGTTCGTATATTAACACACTGTGAAGATACACCAGCAGCTCATGTAAGGGAACAGAAATGTTTTTTTTTTTATTCTTTATTCTATTAAACTGTTTTTTTCACTGTTTTCAGGGTTTTAATCAGTCAGTGGCGCACCTGTATATCCCCCGGGCCAAGATATAATCACAACAGAAATTTACATGAACACACCTCACTTCCAGACGACCACACCCAACCATCAGTGTAGATTTATTCCTCCTCTGACTCCGACGCTACATTTTTTTGTTGAATGCACGTCATGATTAGTTTTACAAGAAGAACTGGAATCATTCTGGAATCAGTGGCCTGTCTAATTATTAATAACGTGTTTGATCATTTAAAAAATAACTAAATAAGTATGACAAAAAAAGCAAAAAACACAAATCTGTAAGGAGGCAAATACTTTTTCACAGCACTTTAAATATATGTTTTTTTAAATAGTTTTTGGACATTAATAATATGATGCATGTGTATGCATATATGTATATCTATATATAGTGTTGCTACACTCATATAAACAGTCTTATAGGAAGATTTTATAATAATGTTTTAGGAATTGTTGCCAGTCTTCAGTGTGCTGTACTCGGCTGACTCTTGTTTTTTCTGGCAGACCTGCTGCTGACCCTCGAATCTTTGTTGGAGGCGACTCTGAGCGTGGAGAAGGTCTCATGAGCAGCAGTGTGATTTTAGTAATATTATTAATATTAATATTATTATTATTATTAAAGCTGAATGGTTCAACAGCCCAGGTTTCAGACGCTGCAGGAGACGTTTTTAAACACGTGTCTCTCTGTAACCCTGAGCTAACGCTCTACACGCATCCCGAGGGCCGCGGTGTTCAGCTGTTTTATTGGCCGATCCATCGTCTGCTTTCACTGAGCTGTTGCAACACGCTTGATAATGAACGTGCTGACAACAAAAAATAAATATCTTTTGTGTTGTGGCAACACGACACGTCTCCAGCCTCGTCCCGGTCATCGCCAGCAGCTTACGTAACGGTGAGCTCATGACTGAGGTATGGAAAGGGTGCGACTGATACAGTCAGGGTTTCTGCAGCATATTTTGTAGCATATATTTTATATTAGTATTATTATCCTCTTTTTACCATGTTTTTTGAGACTCAAAACTCCACACAAGAGTTATTTGGGTGGTGCATCATTATTCTCAGCACTGTAGCTGATATAATAGTGCATCTCAAAAACAATTTAGCTTCTTTATTTTAGTAATTCAGTTAAAAATGTGAAACTCCATATTATTTTATATAGATTGTGTGTATTACACACACAGAGTGATCTATTTTCTAAGC
The DNA here is from genome assembly GCF_023375975.1 of Astyanax mexicanus. Taxonomy (NCBI): domain Eukaryota; kingdom Metazoa; phylum Chordata; class Actinopteri; order Characiformes; family Acestrorhamphidae; genus Astyanax; species Astyanax mexicanus. The sequence continues at coordinate 45,692,877 of NC_064424.1, forward strand.
TTTTATTTCTTTTATTATTAATGATTATGACTCACAGCCAATGAAAACCCAAAAATCAGTGTCTCAGACAATTTTTATATTATATTATATAAGACCACTTGGAATTTTTATCAGTGTGGGCAGTGTGCTGCTGAAAGTCCTGCTGGAAAATGAAATCTGCATCTCTATAAAAGTTGTTTTCAGCAGAGGGAAGCTGTAAGATATGAAGTGCTGTAAGATTTTGTGGGAAAACAAAACTGCTCTGACTTTAGACTTGATAATAAAACACAGTGGATCAACACCAGCAGATGACAGACATGACTCTCCAAGCCATCAGTGATTGGTGGAAACTTCACACTAGACCTCGAGCAGTTTGGACTGTGTATCACTATTAATTTACAAGTCTAAGTTCAGTCTAATCGCCTCTTAATGCCGAAAGAGCTTGTGCTGTAGTTAGCGACTAATGCTAATGCTGCTGCACCCAGCCTTAGTGCTGAAGAAACTTCACTGAAAACTCACCCTTATAACCCTGTACTTTAGCGGAGAGGCTTTACTGCTCCTTAATACCTGACTGGTACAATGTATACAAAAAGCCACAGGTTTATTAGGAGCGCTGACAATTTTTGGTAAAATTAAAGTGTTTTAGATTTAGCCTAAAAGTTGAAATCTTATCAATTTAATTTTACAAAAGAATCAGAGAAATCCATCTTTAATTAACTGTCCTGAGGAGATATAAATGTCCTTTTTGTTCTGTTTTCTTTTCTGTTTAAGATGGACTGGAATGTTTAATAACCAGTGTTGGGAGTAACGGCGTTAAAACTAACGGCGTTACTAACGCCGTTACTTTTTTTCAGTAACGAGTAATCTAACTAATTACTATGACTGTAACTATAACGCCGTTACCATTTCCGACACCCCGTTACTGCACGTTACTTTAGCAGCTCTATGAACTTTTTTTTTTTATTTCGCTTTGCCCTGGTTAACCCCTCCTCTGTCCGGTGAACTTGAGCTTCTGGCCGCTGTGCCTGTGGTTTGGCGTGGTGAAGTGAGGCACAATTGTGACGATTTGCGTGCTCTAATCAATTCAGTGATTGCCGTGGACAACCCAAGTTCCGAATTAAGGACGTTAAGCTCTTTTTAGCTGCTCCGGTTTTTGTGGTGCTGCTGCTTTCTATTTTAGAGCTTAGATTCTCTGCCCGAATCCCACCTGACCCGAGGACCGACCCGAAATCAGGCTTCTATTTTTATTTTATATAAAGCTCTGGTGTGATAATCACAATGTTGCTAAGTAACCAATTATTATTGTTCACTAAAGCGAACGAAATAGCGAAAATTGAAAGTGAAAAACATTTGTGTTAACTGAATCTAATAAAAACGGTAATTAAAAGGAAAAACATAACTATCTCGAACTGTATTTTGTGTTTATAAAACTAACTAAAACGAACTGAAATTACTGATAGAATACCCTCATTTTTGTGTTTAATTTATTTATAAGCGCTGTTGTACAGCGGAGTTGTACAGCGGGAGTTGTTGTGCCGAGCGCGCGGCACTCGTGGTCCGTTAGTTCTTGTGTAAAGCGCTCGCGCTAGCAAGCCCACCCTAAAATGAACAGAAAAAATAAAAACAAAATAAAATTAAACTATAATAAAAATGAAAACTGTAATCACGTAGCTCTGGGCGCACGTGAACGCCTCCGCGTTTGACTTGCAGCATTGTGTGTAGCTGTTCTTAAAAATCATTTAAATTAAATAATAGTTCTATGCTTCTATGTTACAGTGTTAATTAACATAATTCTGATTATATTTCGCTCATTCAATCAGCCCGAAAACAGACAGTTTATGGGGTGGATCGGGTCAGGCTCATAATGACAGTTTATGGTTCGGGCTTGGGCAGAATGTGCACGGGCTCCGGCTGGGTCGGGTCGGATTTTTTGGGCACGATCTAAGCTCTATTCTCTTTTGGTGAAGCTGATATATTAATACCATTTTAACGGGCATTAAATTGTTGTTTTTGTCCATTATTTTGTTTTATATATACATATTTCTTTTGAGTGTGGCTTGGTTTGTTAAATTTCATCCCCAGACGCGTTTTTCCGCTTTTTTCAGTATTACAAGTTTTAGTAATTTTCTTTGGTTGTGTGGAGAATTTCGTTTTATTTTTTTGAAATTCGTTAGATTATATTTTTGTCAACATTTTGGGTTTATTTTCGTTTGTTATTTTTTGTTATTTTTCTAATAATAATAGTAAATGCATAATTGATTTCCTTTTTTTGACGGGCGAATAATAAAAAGTAACACGATAGTTACTTTTACTGGTAACTAATTACTTTTATAGTGGAGTAACTCCGTTAGTAACTCAGTTACTTTTTTGGAGAAGTAAGGAGTAACTATAACTAATTACTTTTTCAAAGTAACGTGCCCAACACTGTTAATAACTGACAGTTCTTGGACTGTTTTTTGGCTCTAAATACTCAGAATTCTCTCCAGGCGTCACTGTAAACTTATTCTGACAGTGTGATGTATGTACAGATTTGTGTGTGTGTGTGTGTGTGTGTGTGTGTGTGTGTGTGTGTGTGTGTGTGTGTGTGTGTGTTTGCAGGGTTAGCTGTGGTGAAATCACTGGCAGATTTACAAAAATGTACAGTTCATAGCTGCACATTATTTATATATTTTTCTTGTTTTCGCTCCTGTCAGGTCATGCCCTGGTCTCATCTTTGGTATCTGTGGTATGTGGTTTATGTATCTTGGAGGGAGTCAGGAAACATGGTGTCAGTGTGTTTTCACCCTTTATCACTAAATACACATTAATACACACACACACACACACACACACATACACACACACCAACAATGGGGGGGCCCTGGGTTCTTCACAGCATCCCTTCAAAACTGTAGTTCACACGTCTTTGTGGAAAATGAACAGACATGAACTCTCTGAGACAAACTTAAAACAAATTGCTCCATAAATGATCTGTAAAGAATTCTGCATTTTTTCCTGTGTTATATCGTATTGTCAGCATGTTTATTAAAGTTTAAGCTTTTTATATTTTGCTCCGAACAAGATCGGCTTTTTTTGCTGCCATCTTCATGCGTCTTCATTTGCTGGGTCTGAAAAAAAATGACGCTGGTCTTTTTTTTTTTAATTATTCTATGAAATCATGCAAGTCCATCAGTTTTATTAGATTAGAGACCAATTTCATGCATTCTCCTTCATTTATTATTTATAAGTGTTGTTTAAAATTGAGCTGAAAAATGAAGAGACCATTTCAAAAATGTTGATCAGACTTTGCTATTTATAGGTTTATGTTTGAGTAAAATGAACATTGTTGTTTTATTCTATAAACTACAGACAACATTTCTCCCAAATTACAAATAAAAATATTCTCGTTTAGAGCATTTATTTACAGAAAATGAGAAATGACTGAAATAACAAAAAAGATGCAGAGCTTTCAGACCTCAAATAATGCAAAGAAAACAACAAGTTCATATTCATAAAGTTTTAAGAGTTCAGAAATCAATATTTGGTGGAATAATCCTGGTGGTTTTTAATCACAGTTTTTTTCATGCATCTTGGCATCATGTTCTCCTCCACCAGTCTTACACACTGCTTTTGGCCGACCTTATGCCAAGCAGTTCACCTTTGTTTGGTGGCTTGTGACCATCCATCTTCCTTTTGATTATATTCATTTAAAAATGCTTTATATATTTACTTTGGTTATATTTGTCTAATATTAAAGTTGGTTTGGAAGTCTGAAAAATGTAATTATGATAAAATTGCAAAAACAAAAGAAATCTGTAAGGGTGGAAATACTTTTTCAAGCCACTGTATATGTTTACGAATTATATCCATATATCTGTAATCTGTTTGTCTAACATCTACCCATTCTTTTCTTCTCTCAGATCATGATCGAGTTTTGTCCTGGTGGAGCTGTGGACGCCACCATGTTAGGTAAACCCTCTTTCTAAAGAATATTTCTTTCATTTTTTCCCAAAACGTTCTGTATTTTCTTATTTCTTCACGTTTTCTGAACCTCATCACCTCCCCTGGCTGCTGGTGAGCTGCTTGTGAGCTGCTTGGGCAGGATATTGCCTGTTTTTTTCTATTTCTCCCCCAAAGAGCCAATGAAAGTTTGACCTCAGTTGACCTGGTTTGGCTTTTGTTTGTAGAGCTTTTCTTTTCTTTTCTATGAGTAAAAGCTGTCCGTACTGATTCCTGAATGGCTGCATCATCCAATAGCTGCTAGCCTGAGCTCAATATATATATATATATATATATATATATATATATATATATATATATATATATATATATATAGTAATCAATCATGTTAACATTATAAAGTAGAGTAGAGCACTGATCAGAGAAGCAGCAAAGAGGCCCATGGTCACTCTGGAGGAGCTGCAGAGATCCACAGCTCAGGTGGATCAGGAGAATCCACATAAAAATATTGTCATTTAGAGCATTTATTATTTAGCTTTCAGACCTTAAATATTGCAAAGAAAACAAGTTTATATTTATAAAGTTTTAAGAGTTCAGAAATCAATATTTGGTGAAATAACCCTGGTTGGTTTTTAATCACAGTTTTTATACATCTTGGCATCATGTTCTCCTCCACCAGTCTTACACACTGCTTTTGGATAACTTTATGCTGCTTCTCTCCTGTTGCAAAAACTCAAGCAGTTCAGCTTGGTTGAGGTTTTTAATTTTGTTAAATCGGTGGTCTCTCTCTCTCCTTTTTTTTCCTAAGCTGTACACTTAAATGTGTGGTTGTAAGGTGAAGGCAAAATGTGTAAAAGGTAAAAAAAAAAAAAATAAGTGTAAAATGACTGTTAACAGATAATTTAACTGTTTTTACATGTTCTTTATTAGATATAAATGAACTAAAACATGTAGCTCTGTACTGAATATTGCAGTAATACCCATGCAGTAGTAGATAATATATAGAAAGAAAGATATATATGATAAAGTATGATGACGTGTCTAGTATAGAGTCTAGTATAAACAGTGTAAGGGTTTAAATCTCACACTTAAGGATCAGTGTAAACACTGCGGGTGGTTTAAATGATCCAGCCGGGTTAGAATAAGCTCCTGCTCTGACTCTGTGTGATCTGTGCTCTTCTGAAGCTCCTCACTGTGTGTTTCTGTCTGTTTTCTGTCTGTTTTCTCTCAGAGCTGGACAGAGGTCTGACAGAGAAGCAGATCCAGGTGGTCTGTAAGCAGATGCTGGAGGCTCTGGTTTACCTGCACAGCATGAAGATCATCCACAGAGACATAAAGGCTGGAAACGTCCTCCTCATGCTGGACGGAGGCATTAAACTAGGTGTGTATCACTCTGTATGTAGAAGTATAGATAATAAGAATAAATAATAAAATACTTCTGTAGAAGTTGTAAAAATATCAACTCAAGCTTTTTACTCTTTAAGTGTTAAAGTACTGGATTCAAAACTACTTAAAGTATAAAAGTAAAAGTAATGTAAGAGGAAAAAATAAAGCCATTAAGTACAAAAGCTTAGGCCACGCCCACAGCGTCCTATAGTGCACTGTAGTGCACCCCCTTTCCCCAAAACACATTTTACTAAAAGATAATATATCATAATGACTGTAATGTTCAATTAATAAATTGTTTGTTGATAAATTATTATATTTGGGATGCTCTAGGCTCCAAAGTGTTTCATGTGCATGTATACTCATTCAAAAATGAATATATTTTACATAAAGAAGAATGTTAATATATGAAAGAAGCTTAGTTGGACTGGAGTTTGTCTGGAGTTCTCTTGGGGCGTGTTCAGGTGTGATGGATCACAGTATAAACCAATAGGGAGTCAGAATGGTATATGTTTATACTTCTCTACATCCAATCACAAATCAGATTCACTCTATCTGGATGGAGAGATTTATCTGGATCGGGGTTTTATTGAACGATGAGAAGCCGGAATGAAAACGAGCTGAAATGAAACAGGACTAACGAGGCTGTTTTTATTAAAATGTAGGAGTAGAAAGTTTAGATAATTGTGTGAAAAGAGAAGTAGACTCTACCTAACTCTACTCTACCTCAGATGTAACACTTATTTTATTATTTTGTTGCAATAGTTTAAAATTAAGATTGTCAACTTTCACCAACACAGAGTCTCCTAAAGGTACAGTGTACACATTACTGAATACTGGCTGTTACATATTTTATATCCCAGGCCATTTAAATGGTCACCCCCCCCCCCCTATTGCTAGCATGTGTGCAATACCAAACACTTCCTCAGATTTTTATACTCAGCAAATTCAGTTCTAATTCAGAAATCCTTACAACCAAGATGAGATGTTTACAATAAAGTGTATATATATATATATATATATATATATATATATATGTTTCCTAATTGATCATGCATTCTTTATTACAGCTTAATTTTAGACACCACTAATATAAATATAATTGTATTTTATATTCATTAAATTCATTCTTTAATTATTCATTCTTTAATTTGCCTTTAAATATCCACTATAAGAAGTTATGTTTTAAGAAGAACAAGTGCTATTAATCACAGATTTTTTTTTCTTCTAATACTTAAAATAAATCAAATACTTGTTAGTGTTCTCTCATATTGCCACGAATATCATGATTACACAAATACCCTGAAATATCATCAGGATATTATTTTATGGTGACATTTATGTGATCTACAGTAAGCTTATCTGAGTATAATAAAAAATAAATGTTCTGAATTTGAAGGCACTTGATGTTTTGAACAGACGGCCGCTGGAATCTTTCTTTATAAAGATCGTACTTTATAAAGTCAGCAGGAAGGATACGCTTACAGGCTGCTGGAGCTGCATTGTGTGTCCTGTAATGGCTTTCTGAAATGTCAGGCCAAGAGGAACAGAACGGGACTGTTCCTCGTTTTATCACTCAAAATGCCTCATCACTTTTCAGCCATTACACAACACCTCACTTATTATGCTGCAGTTACTCACACACACACACACTTTAACACACACACACACTCACACTCACTCAGTCGCACACATTTTGTAGCCAGAACTACTTTTTTTCTAATCCATGAACAAATGTTACCTTCCATTTATTACAGGGTGAATGTGTGATGATAAAAGCATTATAGTTTCGATTCTCTTACTTTCCTTTTGTAGTTTTTTTTTTCCACTAGCACTTAATCCCTGATGCATCCTATTCATTTCCATGGAGAGAGCCGGCGCATGCCGCGGTGCATGCTGGGTTGCGTTGCACTGATGGAATATGGATTTATAGAATTATAGATACGATATACAGTGAGGTTGATTTTTAAATCTTACATTTTTTTATTTATTATTGCCTGCTTATGTTACTTTATTAGGAAAAAAAAACCTGTGTTAAAGAAAAGTTAGATGTTTTGTGTTACTCGAATTGAATAATTTTCCCGTTTTTAGCTTTTAGCTTTTAGTTTTTAATTTAGTGAATAACAATCACCAAATCTTTTGTTTTTCTTTATTATTATGATTTTTTTTCTGTTATTGTTTCAGCCGACTTTGGAGTGTCTGCAAAAAACACCAAAACTCTCCAGAGACGAGACTCTTTCATTGGGACTCCCTACTGGTGAGTGTTCAGACTCAAACACTTAGACACTCTACACATTTAATCCATTACACTCAGAATTCAACCAACACACAGCGATGCAGACAGCATGAGGCAACAGCCAATCAGACACGGCATACTCTCAACCAGAAACAACTGTTCACTTAGGGGACTGCATGTGGCACTAAAGGCATTGACCCTGGACTGGCTACCTATCCATATATGTGTGTGTATAAAGGACACACATTGACACATACTGTACCAGTCAAAAGTTTGGGCACACCTTAAATTCTGCATTGTAGATTAATACTAAAGTCATGCCAACTTTGAAGAAAAACATATATGGACTTATTTAAAAAATAAAAACTGTTAAACCAGAAAGTGTTTTATATTTTTCATTCTTAAAAGTAGCTCCTCTTGCTCAGATTAGACAGAAGAAAATGTTGTACAATTAAATACATGTATAATAAAGAAATATGGGCTTTTTAGTGCTCTTTATTCAGTGATATACAGGCTGGACACTCACTGTATATGTGGTTCTTGTTTGTCAGTCAGTCAAAGATCAAACTCAGACTCGCCCATGGATGTTGGAGAAGAATTTGGTCATTGAACTTCACTCTTACACACACACACACACACACACACACACACACACACACAGCGTCATCTCTCAGGTACTGATTGACTTGTGATCAGGTTGAGTCACATGGTTCAGGGCTGAGCTCACTGCTCACACCACCTGATATACAGCAGCTTCAGAATAGATATACTGACCACTATACAAAAACAATGAGCAAATGTACACTACGTTGCCAAATATTTCACAATTAAATCCCCTTAAAAAACTCCTCTTCATTATTTGTAAAGAGGAGTTTTTTAAAGGGGATTTTATTGTGAAATATTTGGCAACGTAGTGTACATTAGCTCATTTTTTTTGATGATGATGATGATGATGGCAGTGCTGCTTTAAATAAGGAAAAATATGAGAAGATTTATAATATATGTTTATCCTCTTATTGTATTAGTTTGGCCTGCTTTGAGGCACGCATATGTTCCACATGTGACAGGCTCCAGAACAGTCACACCTCATCATAATAACCTACAGTGAGATGGACCTTGTGTTTTTTTTTTTTTTTTGTTTGTTTGTTTTTTGTTTGTTTTTTTCCTCAGATATGTACAGTCATGGCCAAAAGTGTTGGCACCCCTAAAATTATTCCAGAAAATTATTGCAGTTACACAAGTCTTACTATACATGTTTTTTTTCTTTGTGTGTGTTTGGGGAAAAAAAGCCAAAATTGAAATAATTTGAGACAAAAACAACAATTATTAGCAGTTCCTCTAAATTTTGGCTAGATAACGTTGTTTCAAGCATGCGATGGTCGTTTATACTCACCTATATAACAATATAAAAATCACACCAGAAACCGGGGAAAAAAGAAAAGAAATTGACTCAATCTTGCTAAATCACGCTAAAGATGGAGAACAGAAAGAGAAGAGAAGACAAATGTCAACAATGTCAATGTATCAAGTCTATCTCCGGAGATCTTGATGTGTTCTACATGTTATATATGTTCTACATGTTATACATCACCTTTTTTACAATCGTTTTTTGTCCTATTGCAGATATATTAGTGTGAATACAAAGCAAACCAGAGTTCAAACGTAACAAACTTTACTTTTTCTATATGGGAACAAATACAAACACACTCTTTTATAACAGAAAACACATGAAGCTAACCTATTAGAGATCACTGCACACCTCCACACAGTTTTGTACACATGTAGATCCTCTGGTTTCCATATCAACATTCATATCAGAATTAAAAATGTGTCCACGTGTGTCCACGTATCCTCCACGTGCACTAAAACACCCTGTGCTGCTGAGTATTCCAGTGTAATCATTGACTAATGGAGCTTACATAATCCTATCCTCAATACCTTTACTGCTCCAGAAGAGCTGCATTAAATAATGGGTTGGAATCAAGTAAAAATGACAAATTATTCAAAAAATTAAATGTACTGTTTATAACTAGAGCTTCCAATATCTACATTCTCCAACAACAAGTGATGATGGGAGACTTTGGAATCATTTCTCTTTTGTTCTCTCACTTTTCTAAGATTTTTAGTTGTTTAGCTGGAGCTAGAGTCGGAGCTCAGATCTAAAAAATCCCTCTTGAGGCAAGTCTGTAAAGTAATCTATGATGTAACCAGTAAATATAACCTGTTTTAGAGATATGACTCAGATATGGCTCATATCCTGTCCTACGAATCTTGTATTTCCAAAATATCACGTTACAGGAAAAGGAAAAACCTGCCTGAATTTCAGTGGAAGTTAAATCATGTAAAAAATTAAATTCCAGCTCATTTAGAGCATTTGTTTATTGGAAGAATGAAAAAAAAAACAGCTTAATAAATCACAATAGGATAGTTTAAAAAAATTAAAAATCTTTCTAAAAATTATCTTTCGCCCTAAATACCCAAAATAATATAATTAGTGTCTTATGCGCTAATAAACAGTGAATAGTGAGTACAGCATCTGAGCCATCAGTATCAGACTCTGCAACAGCTTCTTCCACCAGGCCATGAAACTCCTTAACACACCAGGGGCTGTGGATGTTGATGATAATCTAATTGGACAGCATCCCGTTATGCAGTTTAATGATTGTGTAAGAACATGATTTTTGATTTAGAGAAGGTTTGATGTTATTAAACTCATATATATTTTCTTTGTGCGTGTGTGTGTGTGTTCTCTGTGTGTGTGTGTGTGTATGTGTGTACAGGATGGCTCCTGAAGTTGTCATGTGTGAGACCACTAAGGATGCTCCGTACGAGTATAAAGCTGATATCTGGTCTTTGGGAATCACGCTGATTGAGTTGGCACAGATTGAGCCCCCCCACCATGAGCTCAACCCCATGAGGGTCCTGCTGAAAATCGCCAAATCTGACCCCCCCACGCTGGACCAGCCTTCTAAATGGTAAGCCATGAGATCCGACAGCTTTACAACTCTGGATGTGACAATAAAGCTCTGGAAAAAAATGAGAGAGCACTTAAAAATGATGAGTTTCTTTGATTTTACCAAATTAAAAACATATATAATATAATCAAGTCATAAGTTATTTCAGTCATTTCTCATTTTCTGTAAATAAATGCTCTAAATGAGAATATTTTTATTTGGAATTTGGGAGAAATGTTGTCTGTAGTTTATAGAATAAAACAACAATGTTCATTTTACTTAAACATAAACCTATAAATAGTAAAATCAGAGAAACTGATTCAGAAACTGAAGTGATCTCTCTTTATTTTTTTCCAGAGCTGTATAATCAATATTTTGATGTCAGATACTTTATTGATACGTGGAATCAAATTACAAAATATTTATTGAAACATAGGCACTCAAAACTTCACAAACTACTGTTCCCAGAATGCACTTCTCAGTCATTTCCTTCATTTGGCCTAGTGCTGAAATCTTATGAACATTTTTGAAAGTGATTCTTTATTAGAGCTACCTACTCAAATGTTTACCCTGCTAATTTTTAAGCTAATGCTCCAGTATATTGTGTGTGTGTTTCAGGTCGGCAGACTTCAAGGATTTCCTGAGAAAGGCTTTGGATAAGAATCCCGAGACTCGGCCCACCGCCGCTCAGCTCCTAGAGGTGAGATTTCCATCCAGCTTTAATCCATATTAGACTGTAGAATTTATTGCCCAGTCCCGTTCCTGTTCCGCCCCGAGACGGACTGGCTGATAAAGCTGGTAGCGGAAACGTGGATAAACAGGCGTCTGTTCGAGACGGGCAGTCACTGCTTCCTGTTTGGGTTGGAGGATGGAAGGAATGGTGGTGATTTGCATTCTTTCTTCCTTTGGGGATCTTTACCGGCTCCGCCTCTGGATCTGGAGTTGCGCTTCATGTGGAAATTCGTGGATTGGACAGAACCTGATGAACCCGGTGACCTCTGAAAGCAGTCCTGTAGTTTTTAAAGCCCTGGTGCTGTGTACTGAAAATAAAGGTACTAAAGGTCTTATAGTGGTCAGAACCTACCAGAAGTTCTACCTGAGGCCCATGTTTTTCTGTTGCAGGTGTATTTAACTCACTTTTAAATTGTGCACTCACTACACAGAGTGCAAGGCCCAATCCCATTTCACCCCTTGGCTCTACCACTTACCTCTACTCCTTGTTTTCGAGTGTAAGGGGGAGTTACTTGGGGAAGGGGTAAAATCTTCCCTCTAATAATTGGAACAGCCCTTTAAGCACCTGATATATATATATATAGAAGTGAGATAACTGATATAACTGATATAAGAGAGAAGTGAGGATAACTGATGTCAGCCATACAGAAAGTGCAAATACACAGTTATATAATAATTTAATTTTAGCAGTGCAAAAGATACGTAAACAGTAGATGAGTGAACTAGTAAATGAACTACTAGCGCAAAATAGGGACGAACTATAAAAATAGTGTTATAGGCATCAGCAAGACAGAGTGTGTCCATAGACGGGGGTGTGTCCATGGTGTGACCAGAATTGCAGGAAAGAAAAAGTGTCACAGAGTCTTCAGTTTGTTGTGCTGAGAGGAGTTGAACAGTCTTATGGCCTGAGGGACAAAAAACCTCCTCAGTCTGTCTGTGGAGCAGGACTGGGACAGCAGTCTGCCGCTGAATGAGCTCCTCTGCCTGGTGATGGTGCTGTGCAGAGGATGGTGAACATTGTCCATGATGTTCAGCAGCTTGCTGAGGGCTCTCCTCTCCGCCAGTGGTGTTAAGGACTCCAGCTTTATATCACCTTATATCACCAGGATTGCTTAATAAAGTTCAGTAACATACTGTAACTGCTGCTGCTGCTGTTAGTTAACTAGTTAACGTTAGGGTTTATTTTATCATATGTCCTTAGAAAGGGGTGAGATGGTGTAGAAATGGATTAAGATTGTTCGTTCCTTAATCCTTAATCCTTAATGATGGGGATTTAAGGTGGAACGGGAAAGTTAGTTAGCGAGCTACTGAAACAAACTACTACATAATGCTTGTTATGAAGAATTTAGCCATAAAACATTAAAACTACACATTAAACTATGGTAATATAGTGCTAATCGTCACTTTATAACAAAGGAAAATATTGAAATTTGTTGGGGTTTTTGGTCACTTGTTTCTTGTTGGCCACATCTTACCAGTGGTTCTCATACCCATTGGATTGAAGTGGGCTAAATCTAGAAAATCTCCATATCCCTTCCCCTAACCCACCCCTCCAGCCTAATAGGAATCGGGATAAAACAGAGGGGTAGGGGTAAGTGGTAGGGCGAAGGGGTGAAATGGGATTGGTCCCATTTCTTCTATTCTCTACTAAATAGAAGGAACTGCTGAATAGATATAAGAATGAGCATTTTTTTATAGGTGTATAAAACTTTTTGCTTCTTTTTATTTAGATTCTCATCTAAATATTTAATATAGCTATTTTATATTGTACTTCATCCTAATACATGTTGATTTCAGTGAACACAGTGACATTTTACTATTGTGTTTTTTTAGTATAGTTGAAAAATTGAAAGCAATTTCCTAGGATTCCACCTTAAAACCTTTTCCATAGTATTAAAAAGCCCCCCTCATGCCACCACAGCAGATCTGATCGTTAGAGGCATGGAAGGTATTCGTGTTATCTGGTGTGTGTGTGTGTCTGTGTGTGTGTCTGTGTGTGTGTGTGTGTGTGTGTACTGAGGCGTGACGAGGTAGAATGTGCAGCAGGTGGTTAGCGTGTGCTGCTGTAAAGATTAAAGGTTTTGATGGACAGACTGAGATGAAATAACTCCATGGTCAGGGGCAGGTTAACAGATGGTTGATAGGTGTGTGTGTGTGTGTGTGTGTGTGTGTGTGTGTGTGTGTGTGTGTGTGTGTGTGTGTGTGTGTTCGTGTTCAATGCTGGGTGCTTTATACCCAGTGATGTCAGTAACGCGTTACTCTAATCTGACCCTTTTTTTCAGTAAGGAGTAATCTAACGCGTTACTATTTCCAATCCAGTAATCAGATTAAAGTTATTTATTTAAGTCACTGTGCGTTACTCTCTCTCTCTCTCTCTCTCTCTCCACCTCATCTCCTCCACACACACACACACACACACACACCGCTCCCTTACCCATTCCCCCTCCGCTCTTCCCCAATCACACGCGTCTCGCTTTCTCCCCTGTCTCTCTCTCTCTCTCGCGCTCGGCGTGTCTTTAGTTTCCGCCCGTTTTCGTTTTTCGCCAGTTCACCAGTTGTTCGCCACACGTGATTGGAAGTTCACTGTGGCGCAGAGCGCACATACCGTAAAGACAAGAAAAGTTCCGGTGCTTTAAATGAACACTGTCAGAATTAAATCCTTCTCAGTAGTTGGGTCCGGTTTGGGTCCGTATTGGACAACGTCTGGGTCCGGACCCGGACCGCAGTCTGCAAATATGTGATCCCTGGTCTAGACCATATACACGGTTCTGTTTTATAAAACCACTCCTTGCTGCCCTGCAGAGAACAACAAGTTCAATGTTCAGTTTTACAGTGTTAAATATGTCAGGTCAAGAAAGACTTATTATTTTATATATTTTTTATAAAAAAAATATTTATGTTAAGTTAATTTTTTTATTTTTATAAAAAAAAACTTATTTTTTTAGGAAATAGTTCAACTTAATAGAGATAAATTGTTGCTGTTAAAAACGCATTTTCCAATAAAGGGAATATTGGCAAAACTGGTTATAATGTTTATGTTAAGGCGGCGGGAGGTGGTGTCTGCAGCTGTAACTAAGTAACTAATAAAGTAACTTGTAAAGTAACTTAGTTACTTTTAAAATCAAGTAATCCATAAAGTAACTAAGTTACTTTTTAAAGGAGTAATCAGTAATCAGTAATCGGATTACTTTTTCAAAGTAACTATACCATCACTGTTTATACCCCTCTAGCCCATATTAGGGATCAGACATGGAGCCAGTAGGTTCATTTAAGCAATAATACACTCGAGGTTCGTGCTATAATGTGTAATATTTGCACTGCTGTAGATCAGCACAGCCGTGCCAATATTACACGTTATAGCACAAACCTCCAGTGTATTATTGCTTTACTATACCACAGCTTCGTTATTTCTGTTTATTTAAAGATTTTGAGTTAAATAGGTGGAGAAAATATGATATGTTTGGTTATAAAAACTCCGCCAGTTAAAATAGTAATAGTAATTAATAGTCAGCGGCGAGCTCTCAAAACCTGAGGAAAACAGCAAAACAACAGTAATCGGCCCTTTATTCAGGCATTTAAATAGCTTTTTAAAAGATAAATAAGAGCATTTGTTTTTCTGGGATTAAAAGCGTAAATTCAGCTGTAACTGAAAATCTCTTTATTTCAGCAAAACTGTGCTGGACTGAGGTGCACAGCTTTCAACACATGCTCACGTTTACAAGCATGTGCCCGAGCATTTTTGGGCAGCAGCAGCCTGTCACTCACACAGACACAGAGACAGCGCTGTGTATCTACAGTACTTCTTGTGTCACGAATCAAAAAACACATTGCAAAATGACGTGTTTGATTTAATTGCCTTAAGTGACTTAAGTCACACGTCCTGCGATGTGATGTAAAGGCGTACTGTAAGCCTTCAGACACACACACACACACACACATGCAGAGCTGAAATGGCTGTGTGCAGTTGATGGCAGGATGTGTATCGTGAGAAATGGTGTGAGCAGAACTCTGTGACGCTCTCTGAGGTTTTACTCAGAGCTGTGGAGATGTGCACAGGATGTGCTGGTGTGGCAGACTGCTGCTTCAGCTCAACATCTGAGGGTTTTTACTCATCTGCAGAGTTGCTGTTCTATCTGGAACACCTTATGTACACTATATACACTGACATGTCAAATGGAAGCTAAGGAATTCTGCACTGACCTGTAAGATGCAGATTTAATTTTCCAGCAGGACTTGGCACACTGTGCCAATTGGTCTTATATAATATTCTAATTTTGTCATTGGCTTTAAGCCATAATCATGTATCAACAATAAAAGAAAAATGCTTAAAATAGATCACTCTATGTGTAATACATCTACAGCTCTGGACAAAAATAAGAGACCACTGAAAAATGATGAGTTTCTTTGTTTTTACCAAATTAAAAACCTCTGGAATTTAATCAAGAGGAAGATGGATGATCACAAACCATCAAACCACCAAACTGAACTGCTTGAATTTTTGCACCAGGAGTAAAGCAGCATAAAGTTATCCAAAAGCAGTGTGTAAGACTGGTGGAGGAGAACATGATACCAAGATGCATGAAAACTGTGATTAAAAACCAGGGTTATTCTAATAAATATTGATTTCTGAACTCTAAAAAAAAATATATATATATATATATATATATATATGAACTTGTTTTCGTTGCATTATTTGAGAGAGTCTGAAAGCTCTGCATCTTTTTTGTAATTTCGTCCATTTCTCTTTTTTTTTTTTTTTTGCAAAATAATATTTTTATTTGGGGATTTGGGAGAAATGTTGTCTGTAGTTTATAGAATAAAACAACAATGTTCATTTTACTCAAACATAAACCTATAAATAGCAAAATCAGAGAAACTGATTCAGAAACTGAAGTGCTCTCTTCATTTTTTCCAGAGCTGTATATATATATATATATATATATATATTATGTTATTTTCACATTTGGAACTGAATTGCTGAAATAAAGTAAAATGTCTTTTTTTTTTTTTTAGGGACTGCTGCTTTAAATATGCTAATGCTCTTATGGCGAGGTACTACTGACTGCAGTAAACACTGATGTGTTAAGAAACCAACAATTAAAGCCTAGTAAAGAGATAAAGCCTGAGTGTTCTAATGTATTCCCCTCTGAATTAACTGCACCGCGGGTCAGCGGGTCCCTTTTAATGTGCCGCACGCTGGTGCCGGTGTTCCTGCATGTCATCTGCTTCATTTCTCTTTCTCCATTCATCCTCACACGCCTCCGAGCCGCTATCAGTCTAACTGGAGTCACTGGAGAAGTTAATTGATATTACTGGCGCCGGCCGCTGGCTGCGGTCTCCGCTGGGCCCCATTATGATCCGTTCACTCTCACAGCCGTACCTCCACCAGCTGGGCCAATTCAATTAGGCGGGTGCAAAGTTGCTGAATAGTGGATGAAGCTGCAGGTTTTTTTTTTCTCCCTTCATCACACTTCTGCTCGCGCTGAGCTCAGAAAGTGTGTGTGTGTGCATAAAGGTGTGTGTGTGTGTATAAGGGTGTTTGTGGCCTGTCACTACCTGTGTACCAACCGAGGCGTTTGGTTTTGTTTTGTGTTCCTGCTGTTGTGTTTTGTACCGCACCACAGGATAATTCAGACCTGCCGCTCTGAGCATGTTAAAGAACTGCACTAATAAAATGTACTAATAAATAAATATATATATAAAAAATAATAATAAAACTCACTCTCACTCACTGTCAAAAAAAAACAAAACAGAACACCCCAGTGATTACTGAAAAACTCTCAGGCTACTATTGGGTAGTATACCTCCTGGTGAGAGATCACTGACTGCTAGAAATACCTCTATGACACACACAAAGACTACTCAAAGATTTCGCCTCATAGACTGAAAGAATCAAGAAGGCTGTTTCAACAAACAGCCTTCCGTCTAGATCAGGGGTGTCCAAACTACAGCCCGCGGGCCATTTGAGGCCCGTTTCCTTTTTTGGAGCGGCCCGCGAGGTATTTTAGAAATAGAATGAAAGTTGGCCCGCTGTTAAGCAGGTTTTTATAATGTGACATTCAAAGTTTGAACGCTAGGTGTCAGAAACGGACCAAAGAGTCGGAGAGTGTGCGCATTTCAAGCGCAGAAAAACAGGCCAAACAGTCTAAAAGCGGAGAGAGTGCGCATTTCTAGCGCAGAAAAACGGGCCAAAGAGTCTAAAAGCGGAGAGGGTGCGCATTTCTGGTGCAGAAAAATGGACCAAAGAGTCTAAAAGCAGAGAGAGTGCGCATTTCTAGTGCAGAAAAACGGAGCAAAAGAGTCTAAAAGCAGAGAGAGTGCGCATTTCTAGTGCAGAAAAACGGAGCAAAAGAGTCTAAAAGCAGAGAGAGTGCGCATTTCTAGTGCAGAAAAACAGGCCAAAGAGTCTAAAAGCGAAGAGAGTGCGCATTTCTAGTGCAGAAAAACGGAGCAAAAGAGTCTAAAAGCGGAGAGAGTGCGCATTTCTAGCGCAGAAAAACAGGCCAAAGAGTCTAAAAGCGAAGAGAGTGCGCATTTCTAGCGCAGAAAAATGGACCAAAGAGTCTAAAAGCAGAGAGAGTGCGCATTTCTAGCGCAGAAAAACGGGCCAAAGAGTCTAAATGTTGCCGTAATTAAGGAGTTTTATATTAAGAGACATCATGATTAAACATCAATTTGAAAAATCTTACACAACACTGTCAAAGATAAAGATAGTAAGTCAATAATCAAGAAAAAGTATTATTTAAGGTGGTATATTTCAGTATTTGTTTTATTACATAGTGTGGCCCGTGACTTCAAATATATTTCTCCTTCTGGCCCCCAACAAAAAAAGTTTGGACACCCCTGCTCCAGATTATCAATCAGCAAACTACTGTTGCCTTCATTTGCAGTGGTGAGAATGAGATACCTAGACTGCTATGAACTCTAATTTAGGTTCTGTTCAGGAGCTGATGATTATTGGGTTTCCAGTATTGGGGTTCTGTGTTGAGCTGCTGCTGGTGGTGCGATGACCTGTGAGGCCGTCACACACAACAGTCAGTCACTCCTAGTAGTGGTGCAAGGGACCCTAGTATATCAGTGATGTGTGCAGGACATCTTGTGACCATGTTTCCGCTCTCATGATAGAATAATGTTCTTTTTCAGAAGTGTCTCTATAGTTACTTAGATGTAATGTATCATCATCATCATTTTATTCACACATAATTTTTTCCATACATTTTTTCCTTACATTCCACCAATCAGCATCTTGGTACAGCATCTAGAATAACCCAGCGCTCTGGTTCTGTTCTGCAGCATCCCTTCGTGACGTCAGTGAAGTCTAACCGGCCTCTGCTGGAGCTGGTGGCCGAGGCTAAAGCGGAGGTGATGGAGGTGATGGAGGACAGCCATGAGGACGGAGAAGAAGAACCAGAAGAAGAGGAACCTGCAGACATCTCTACTGTAAGCACTTCTTATTCGCTTTCTCCATTACTTTCTTTTAGGTTCTCTTTCTCTGATTCTCCTTTTCTACCATTCACTCTCCATTTCTTCCCTGGTTTCTCCTCTCCTTTTTTCCATTGTTTTACCTCAGTTTCTCTATTTCCTCATTACTTCCTCAATTTTTCCCTCACTTCCTCCATTTCTCCATCACTTGCTTGGATTTTCTCTGTTTTCTCAATTTCTGATTTTTTTTTTCCATTTCTACATTAGTTTATCTCCCTTTATTCACCTTTGTTTCGCCATTTGTTCCTCACTCCCTCACTTTCTCCATTTCTTCTCTCCATTTCTCCAATTCTCCCTTATTTTTTCCATATCTGTCTCTATCAGTTTCTCAATTTTCCATCAGTTTTTACTTTCTCTCTATTTCTTCCTTGGTTTTTAATTTTTTTCCTTGCTTGTTCTCTAATTTCTCAATTTCTCCCTCATTTTTTACATTTCTTCATTTGTTAATCTCTCAGATTCTCAATTTCCTCTCCACTCCCTACATTTCTCCTTCATTCGTTCACTTTCTCCATTTCTTTTGGTTACTCTTCCTTGGTTTTCTCCATTTCTTCCTAATTTTTACTTCATATCTGTCTCTCAGTTTCTCTTTTTTTTTTCCTTGAGCTTCTCCATTTCTCCCCCACACTCTCAAATTTCTTTCCATTGGTTTTTCATTCAGTTTCTTCATTAAACCCCTACTTCCTCCAATAGTCCCTCACTTTCTTAATTTCTTTCTTGGTTTCTCCACTTCTTCTTTGTTGGAAGAAACAGAAAATCGAACAGAGCACAATATGTGTGCAGATGTGTAGATTTTGATGTCTGTGTCAGTCAAGGAAGATCATGTAAAATGATACAAATAGAACGACAAGCTTGTGGTTTTCGTGGTTCGGTGCGCTAATCGAGGCACGGTTCAGATTTCCTTTTAATAGGATTGAAAGTCATTAGAAATCGATTCAGTGCATGATTTGATTCAGTTTGAGGATTTTGGTTTCTCTCACCACCCCCATTTTACACAACCTCACACTCTCTCTTTCTCTCTCTCTCTCTCTCTCACACACACACTCTAACTCCATCACTCTCTCTCTCTCTCTCTCTCTCTGTATATTTTATATTGTGTTAGGACTTCCTTTACACAGCCGTCCCACCCGTCTTCAAAACTGGCGCCTGTATATAAAGGCCTGTTTGAGGGCAGCCTGGCACTGAGCTCCAAAATAACCACGGCCTTAAAAACACAAAACGCAATCGACCAACCAAAATAAACACTTTCATCCAGTTTACAGCTCTGCCCCGCCCACTGGCCTTCACCTGCCTGCCAACAAGCGGCTCAATGATTCATCAGGATCCATCAGTCCATCCCCTCCTGAAATAGAGCTCTTTTAATGGAGATCTACTAAAGTACAGAGAGAACAGCAGAGATGTAACCAAATCTACTGTATCATCAGATGCATTCATTCCTATGAGCTCTGAGGTGGGCGGGGCTTCACGAGCATCAGTTAGCCTTGGTCACCCACGACCCCTGTCATCCATTTCATTGGTTGACGGTCATTGGAGCTCTTTCTATTACCAGTAGGTACTAACCACTGCATACTGGGATCTTCCCACAAAGACCCAGGATGTTCTGACCCCGTATGTTCTCTTGCTGCCTAATATTAAAAGTTAAAAGTTTGGACACACCTTAAATTCAGTTGTTTTTAATTGTTTTAAAAATGTTCTGCATCATTAAGATTAATAATATAGTCATCCAAACTAAAAAAAAAAAAAAAAAAAAAAAGGTTTTTATAAAATATTATGGCAAATATAACTACTTAACTAATAAAAGAAAGAATGACTTTAAGAAATGATCAGTCAATCACAAACATTGTAAGAACTTAAATAAATAAAAATAAATGTATATTCTGTTTAAACCACCAGCAGAAAGAGCAGAATGGGAAATTATTAAATAATTATTAAAGGACAGATACATGAAAAACATTTTTAAAAAATACATTTATGGTTTTACTTTTCAATATTTTCTCTTCAAATTCCAACATAAAAAAGCAAACATGTGACTGTTATTGCACTACTTATATTTGGTGAAGGAAAATATATTTTTGGGCAATGAAGGTTCTTAAAGCTTGTTCTATTTCATCTTTACTGAAATACTTTCCTACTTCTTACCCTCATTTTATATTATGTGTATTTACCTTGTTATCTATTTCAGTGATATTATATTGTATTCCTATTTTATTCTATTTAATTTTATTTTATCAACATAACAATAGCTCTTGGGTATAACTGGACCTTAAGATTACAATTTCGCTTCACCTCCTGTATCTTATGTGATGTGATTAACAATAAAATCCCCTTGAATCCATAAGAAATGGCTCAATAATTACATAATAATTAAAAAGTTTAATCTAAGCTGAAACTATTACTGTAAGATTATTAAATTCTCTCTTTTTCTCATCTGTCTTTCTCATCAGATCACTGCAAAAGACCCGTCTGAAACCAGTCAGACCAGTCTAGAGGACCATGCGGCCAGAGCATCCTCACCTGGAGCACCAGAAATGCCTGAAACACCTGGAGCTGCTGAAACCCCCACAGAAACTGAGGGGGCGGAGTCAGCCATACCTGAGGAATCCCAGAAGGAGGAGGAGCTTAAGATTACTGAAGAAGAGCTATTGGTGGATCACGACAAGCCTGAAAGCGAGACTTCTGGAAAAACCTCCAGCTCAGATTCGGGCATTGAAGACGGCCAGACCACGCCCACTTCAGAAAAGGAGGTCAAGGAGGCGGAGTCTCCAGAAGCAGAGTCACCTCCACCTCTGACCCCTATAGATCCCAGCATGCCTCAGCCAGCTCTGGCGACCCCAGAGGAGGACGAGGAACCCCAGAGCCAACCTCACAATGAAAGAAGGCCGGCCTCCAGGGAGATCTCTACTCTGCCCCCTCTGGTGAGGAATGGAACTGCAGGAATTGTGAGGGAGAACATGGAGCCAATGGTGCCTCGTGTGAATGGAGGGATCGTGACGCACTACTCGGGGACGGGCAGCGTGGACCTCAGCCCCAACGCCTCAGGAGACACCGGCTCTGTGGCTTCAAGGGTAAGTATGTGTAGTATGTGTGCGTTTCATGAGAATGTTCAAGAAAAAATATCAAATTTATGGTTCCAAGTGTCTAAACAGACACAAACAGAGACCCAATCCGATTTCAACTTGATTCACTCAGTGATTCGACTCTAAACTACTGTTGGAACTTTTTTCTGAGCTGTGGCTCGATTGTGTAATTCCATCCCTCTCTTTCTGAGTAAAAAAAAATGTTGTTTGCTGCTGTTTTTTCTCTTTTACTCGGATAAAAGCAGTCAAATGGAAAGGAACAGCAACAGGAGCTCCTCAGATAAAGTGCTAAAGGCACCATACCACTAGAGGCGCTGCAGAGCACTGTGTAGAATAGCACCACCAAAGCAGCAGATACAGCTTGCTAGCTAATGCTAGCCAGTTAGCATAACAAGCTAACACACTGAAGTGAAGGTAGGTCAGCCCTATGAAGTCAAACGCTGATTTCACTCTGACCTGCCTGGAGAAAAATGATAAGAAAGAACAGCACTTTATCTGAGGATCTCCTGTTGCTGTTTCTTGCAATATGATTGTTTTTATCTGAGTAAAATAGAAAAAACAACAGCAAACAGCAATTATTCACTCAGAAAGAGAGAAATGGAATTAAACAATCGATCCACAGCAGGGAAAAAGGTTTCTCTTGTCCGCCAGACGAGCCCAGAATCAGTCCTAAACTCCTTAAAACTTCATAAAACTCTGGATACGAGGTGCAAATAAACATCAAGAGCAGTTTATTTTAGGCCTTTTATATATATTAATAATATAGCTTAAAGGATCATTTTTAATGCACACTAAACTGAATGTATTAGTTACCTCTAGAAGTTTTAAGAGTTCAGAAATTAGCATTTGGTGGAATAACCCTGGTGTTTTCATGCATCTTGGCATCATGTTCTCCTCCACCAGTCTTACACACTGCTTTTGGATAACTTTATGCTGCTTTACTCCTGGTGCAAAAATTCAAGCAGTTCAGTTTGGTGGTTTGATGGCTTGTGATCATCCATCTTCCTCTTGATTATGTTAAAAAAGTTTTAATTTGGTAAAATCAAAGAAACCTATCGTGTTTAAGTGGTCTCTTATTTTTACACTTCATTCAAAGGCCTAGAAGGTCCTAAAGGTTCCCCTCTGATTAAAACGGTATTAAAGCTTGGTAAACCACATGTTGATGTCCAAACACTGAGCCTGCCTATGAGAGCTGCTGGAATATTCTGGGGTGGGGAGGCTGCAGTGGGTAGAGGGTGGTGCAGCAGTACAGTAGAGTTACTGAGCTGGATCTGGGTGGGGAAATGAACGAACAGAGGAGAGCTTGTGTAGAACCCCAGCAAAAAGTACAGCATACGTCTACACCACCCCCAACAAATATGCACTACACTGCACTGCACTGCACTGCTGAAAATATACCGTCTGCCTAAACCCTCAGCAGAAAGAGCAGAATAGAAAATAGAATTACTTCAGTAATTAGTACAGATACATGAAAAAAACCTACTTAAAGGAGAATTCTGCTGTAAAATTGACTTTTTTTTGTAGTAAAACATGATAAAAAGTTCTTACCTTTGATGAATAACACACCACTGTTCTCCCACAGCGTTCAGAGATCCAGAAATATTGTGCTTTTCGCACAGAACCTACATTTCCGGGCGCCGCCATCACTGTACTGATCATGACTATTCTTAGTCCAGCAGTGAGTAAGCACTGAGGTGTTTAAGAACACCAGCAGCACTGCTGTGCACCAAAAAGGCACCAACCAAAATGTCTTGGTACTACCGAAATCCAAAATGTATAAAAAAAAAAAAAAAAAAAAAAAAAAAGTGTTTTTTTTTTTTTTCTTTTCTTATATATACATTTTGCAAGAAATGCACATAAACGTTCCAAAGGCACCGGCACAAAGAAACGCAGACAGCACGCATGGCGAGGTAAACATGTAAAAGTGCTCTAAAGTCTGACTCTACTTTAACAGATTCATCCACACTTTATTTTCCTCTCTATCTCTCGCTTACTCGCTAGAGATTAACACCAATAATGAACATATAATTTAATCTTGATGATGATTAAATGATGAAATGATAATTTAATGATCATTTTTCTTTATTTACATTTGCATTTCAATATTCGTTCATAGACGCTTAAGAAATATGTGCACTGTTTGATATGTGCACTGGTGATTTTAATGTTTTTGTTCGTTTCATATGAAAAATGCCTGAAATGTGTAGGTGCTAAAATAATATCACGATATGTCATAGTATTTTCATGATAACGATACTCTTGGAGATATAACTACTAAACCAAAATGAAAATTAAATGTTATTGTTGCATATATGATATGATATATGCGCAACCCTAACTGAGATATAAAAATATATATATTTTTTATATATATATATATATATTTTTTTTTTATATCAGATTTGTAACAGAAGTCAATGATCCAGAATGTCATGATGATGATAATAATAATAATGCACTCCAAATGTCTCCATATATCCAGGATTAAAGTAAAATAAATGATACTGAACGGATATAAATGTAACCTATATTCTAATCCTAAACCTATAGACTGTACTATATGCTGTATGTACAGTAATACATCACTCTTCTGCTTATCTGAAGCTGTTGTATCTCTGGTCCTCATGCAGTCAGGCAGTGTTCA
Source organism: Astyanax mexicanus (assembly GCF_023375975.1). Taxonomy (NCBI): domain Eukaryota; kingdom Metazoa; phylum Chordata; class Actinopteri; order Characiformes; family Acestrorhamphidae; genus Astyanax; species Astyanax mexicanus. The sequence goes on from NC_064424.1 coordinate 45,717,303, forward strand.
GGGTTTCTCTTTGTATGAGGCCCGTTCTGCTCTGCCCGGCTGCTTCTGTGTGTGTTCATTGTTGGGAGCACTTTCTGGATGATGGACTGACGGCCGTCCATCCCTGCTTTTCTATTCATCACTCAGAATGAGCAGCAGCAGCTCATTCCTAATAAACTAATTTCTTCCAGAACAAGATCACTCAGCACTTTTTTACCTTTTCTGCTTTAGGCTGGATGTGTCCTAGAAACTGTATAGAGATCAGACCTGTCACAATAATGACATTATTGACATATAGCACAATATATGAACACAATATTAATCATTGAGCCAATCATCAGTGAGCCAACTTTGTTTGAAGCACCATATATATTCCATTTTCAGTGGAAATATTCATTTCTGAATATTTTTAATATTCCTGAAAAAAAAAAACTTTATTTGCTCTTAGTTGCTTTTTAAAATGATATAACTGCATTATTATGATATTATTTTAGCAAGTAAAGAAGCTTTTTTTTTTGTCCTCGAATCTGAAATTACTATCCTCTGGAACCATCACAATCCAACATGGAACAAACAGTACAGTATAAAAAAAATAAATAAATCTGCAAAAGTGAAACAAATTTAGTTTTTTGTACAAACTAATCGCGCATTGTGAATTTAAAGCATTGAAATCAAAGTCAACAAAATGTTATAAAATGTATAGAAAATCTTGTATCTTTACAGGAGAAGAAAGTCACTTCTTAAGCTAAAATATTGTATATTTATAATATTTTTGAGTATTTCAAATGCTCATTTTGTTATCACATTTGAGCATAATTAATTTTTTGCATGTCTGTGATTAAATGTATAAAACAAAAATATTATACAAAATGTGAAATAAGCCGTGCATAATAACTATTTTTAAATAAGAAGTAACTAATATCAATATTATTTTCACTTTATGATCATTTTACATTTATTTTTAATTTGTAATATAAGAACATGCAATAATGATATTAAAGAACAGAGAACTTATTAATTTAATATATTAATAATAATCAGACAATGAAATTGGAATATAAAAAAAACGCATGTAGAAGCCTAAATTAACATAAATAATAAAATATTAAAATAAAATAAAAGTAAATTTGACATGATGCCTCATTCACATTAATGGAATCTTTCTGCTCAGTAAATGAATTGGCCAGCAAAAATGGTTTAATCCAAATATTTACAATAAATCGATAATACAATTATTTTAAGTCATTTTGTGGCATTTATCTTGTATCGTTTGTTGTTTAATTAGGATACAAAGTAAAGAACTAATGTGAAGATTTAATGATCATCATTATGTCAAAAGGTAAAAAAAGGTCAATATTGAACAAACAGTTTTTTAGCATGACCTTAATTAAAGATTATTAAGAGAAAAAATATTAAAAATAGAATTTAAATGAGGACAATAACTGCTAAAACTAATAAACAATATTATAATTATTATTATTATTATTATTATTATTATTATGGCTATTTTATGCCTCTCTTAAAGTTATAATAAAGAAGCATAATAATGGCATTGCAAAAAGAGCATTGAAGATATTAAGAATGCAAAATAAATGTAAATATCATAAATAAAGTATAACTAAAATAAAAGCAGGCATGCTCCGTGTCTGTGAGGGGTTACCCCAACATGGCAGAGATGAGCCGTTTGCTTTCTTTTAGCTTTTAGCCTTTTTTCTCTTCAGTAGCAGCTTGTTTACTCAGCTGCTGCAGTAAATAGAAGTTTAGTGCACTCTCTGTTTCCCACCACACTGTCCCAGAATGCCTGCTGAGGCCTGAAGGTCAGCGCAGTGATGCAGTCTGTCTGGGTTACAGTAGACTGTAGTAAATACAGTAAAAGCTGTTTATGTAGTGAGTATCAGAGTGAGTCAGGGGTCTACAGTCATGTGGAAAACAAATAGAACCCTCTGTAAAACTAAAAACCTAAAATTGGAGAAATTGTCTTTAAATGTAACAAACAAAAATTAAAAATTCTCGTGAAAGAAAAGTAAGGACCCCCTATACCTTATTAGCTGGTATGACCTCAATTAGATCATTTCCGTAATTATTTAGCAGTGTTTTTCCCACCCCACTCAATTCATTCAGCTGTGTGATGCTTGAGGGGTGATCCAAATCTGCAAAATTTCCAAAGGAAAAAAAAATATATATAAATCATATGTTTTATAATATTGTATTGATTCTTCAGAAACAGTATTGATTATTAAGCATTTCATGTTTTAACAGAGGTTCATTTACATAGCAGTGTTGTATTTATTATTAGATCCCACTCTTCTAATTGCCTAAAATTTAACTTTTCTTTCATTCAGAATTTATAAATACAGTGTTTAATACTAAAATATTATTTAAACATTTTAAACAGTATCACAGTATATCAGAATATTGAATTGTTATCTCTGTATTGTGATATGTATATTACTCATTTGTTGTGTATTACACATCCCTGTTTTTCTTGTTTTTCTGTTTTTTGACCAATAATATTATCATAATATTAAAATAAATAATAATATTTATTTTGTAATAGTAAATTGTCCCAGTAATTACTCTGATTGTTACATAAATAAAACATTTATTAAAACAGTGTTTAAACATAATTTACACACTCCCAGCTCAGTCATGCACAAAATATATATTTTTAAAAACACATTTAATGAAAATTATCATAATAAATAAGATAGTAAAAGAGTTCGAGTTGGAGTACAACACAGTTATCTAGTGGGCGGGGTTTATAAACACAACACAAAATAAAAAAACCCTGTCTGACACCAATAATTACATGTAATATTAAAAAAAACGATGTGTATATATATTTTATACACCCCTAATCATGCATTATAAATCCGCTTTACTGTTTTTGACCTGTCCGTTCTAAGTTTTCTCTAAGTTTGAATGCTGATTGGTGATTGGTTGATGCAGTAAAAGCCTCTGCTCTTTAGGGGAGGGGTTTAAAGGCTTTACTCTGCATGTTTAGCTATATCTGAACCAGTCTGGATCTCCTGATCTCTGCGTTGGAGTTTTAGCTCCATGTCCGGCTGTAGATAATTAATGATGTCACTTCCTGTCCCACAGTGACCCGTGTGTAGTTCCAGCCGGATCCACCAAATCAGCCAAATCAGCCTCAGTCCTTCCTGTTCAGTGCCCGCGCACTCGTCCGTTTACTTCTTCACATTCCCTCCTCCTTCCTCTTTCTCATATCTCTAAATCTGCACATCATTTACTCTCTCTCTCTCTCTCTCACTCCTCCCTTCATTTCCCCTCTTTCACTCCTCCTCTCTGTTGTTTTGGCCTCTTCTGATTTGCTGCTGATTTCCTGAAATATATTCTACATCATTATTATCAAGCAAAAATCATGCATGTCCAAAATGTCAGATTTATAGGAGAAAGGAAAATACTTAAGTAAGTAATACTTAAAAGTACTTTTGTAACTTTTAAATGAAGTTGCTGGAATAAGATTTAATTCCGATAATTTTGAAGCCTTTCTATTAGTCCTTTTATTGTTAAATTGAAAAAAGAAGCAAGAACTGCCAGATTTGTAATTTAAAACATGAAAGAAGCAAGAATTAAGATAAAAGTACCGGTATATTTTCTACCTTTTTATTTATTAATATGTTGTCCAGTGTGGTTAGTAAATATATGTGCATATTTGCATTTCCATCAACTCACATCCCAAATTGTCAGTAATAAGGAAAATACACTATCTATCTCTGGTGGATTTTAAAACTGCTTAAAGTATAAACGTAAAAGTAATGTAAGGGGAAAAAGACATTAACAACAAAAGCTTAGGCCACGCCCACGAGTCCTATAGTGCACTAGTTTGGATAATTGTGTAAAAAATGTAAAAAAAAAAAAAAAACTATTTCAGTAAAGTATAGATAACCTACATTTCTACCTAAGTAAGCTACCTGACACCTCTGATCCCATAATATAACTCAGTCTATACGCTTCTCTTACTGTCAGTGAGGGTTTTGTGTCTCCCAGCTTGTCCAGAAATGCATGTGCTCCTCACTATATCAGGAGCCCAGGAGCATTAAAAACATAAATGTCCATGTAATGCTGCTTTAAATTGTGTGGAGTGTATGGATTCTTGTGGAAAATGTCTTAAGGTGGAACAGACTACATGCTTACACAGCAGGAGAAGAACCGATGCGTTGTTTTTAAAGGGAATTGTGGGTACTAGGGTGCTGCTGAGGGCTTAAGAAAGGTACATAGGTACATAAGAGTGCTCTCAGCTGCCAGAGCCCTGAGAGAGCACAATTGGTCTTGCTCTCTCTCTGGGTGGGTACAGTATAGTAGATGGTGCTCTTTCTTTCCCCTCATCACTCCTAGGGTGATGTGGATCAGCACAAGGCTGCGTCTGTGAGCTGATGTATCAGAACCAAGTCGCTGTGCTTTCTTTTCCTAGCGCTGTGATGCTACTCGGCATGTTAAAGCGAAAAGAGGCAGAGTCTGACTTCACATGTATCGGAGAAGGCGTGTGCTAGTCTTTACCCTCCGTTTGTTGGGACATCACTAGTGATGGGGGGAGTGCTAATGAGTGGGTTGGGTAAATGACCCTGTAAATTAAGGAGTTCACAAGAGTAATAAAACTGATGACTAAGAATCGCTGAATGTTTACTGCAGGTTATGTCCAGTTATCATAGTGAAAATCTTTCACACTGCTTTTCACTGATCAGATGAACAGTCAGAGCGTGCCTGAACACGTGTACATCCTGCACAATCCAAAACAAGACACAGAGATAACAGCTTTACATACTGGCTGCAATTCCATTATCTCACCAATAAAAGAATTATGCAACGGTCTATAAAATCTGATGGGCTGAAAAGCTTTCTCTGATAACATGGTAATCATTCTACTCAGCATCAGTTACTAAATAACAGGTATTGTATATAGCTGTACTGGCTACTGTAATTGTTTTATTAGAATATTTATAATATAAAAACATATTTATGAAACTGTATTAGAAAGGTGATTTCTCCAATGGAGGCTCTTTTTACCTTCTTTTTTTTTTTGTTTTAATATATATTAAATATTTGAATATATATATTAAATTATATATTAAAATATTAATATAATACATCCAATTACAAAAATACAGTTTTTCCTTTTCCCTTTTTTATTTTTTGTTACATAAACAAGCATATGTATATGTGAACACTTACTACATATACACAAACAAAAGTGTGGGGAAAAAGGAACAAGGAAAAAAAGAAATTAAGGGACAAATTATAAATTATATATTGTGAAGTATACAATAAGCAGCATACCACACCAACGGAGTAATACACTGAGAGCTTCTGTTACAGTGCATTACCGGCTATCTCAATTCTATTTTAATTCAATTCAAGTTGGCTTTATTAGCAAGAATGTTGCTAAAGCACACAAATGTCAAAAAACTGAATGTATAGTAAGACATCATGGAAAATATTAATAAAAATATAAATAAAAAGAAACAATGACAAAAATAACAATAGTCTTTTGTTTTTCTGCAGGACCCGCGTTTATCCCGCAGGACGCTGAAGCGCACCCGTAAGTTCTTGGTGGACGGGGTGGAGGTCAGCGTCACCACCGCCAAGATCATCAGCGACGACGACAAGAAAGATGAAGAGATGAGATTCCTCAGGCAAGTTTCTGGAAAACACACACACACACACACACACACACTCTCAAGGGTTGCAATTAAGGACTATTTTAGTAGTCGACTAATCTGCTTAATAATTATTTATTCGATTAGTCGAGATTATTTTTTGTTATACCCTCCATTTATATTATTCCTGCTGGTGAGAACAGTTAAACATTTAGGCCCCAAGACCATAATGTGACATACCAATTTGACATTAAACAAAAAATAAATTATATATTATATATAATATAGATCTTATAATATACTTATATAAGATACATATAATATATAATATGTATATCCTCTTGAGACCCCGCGTCCTCTTATGTGGACATTACATTTCTGCTTCTCTGCACCATGATACTTCTTTTTGTTAAACGCTGACCCTTTGTCTGATATGGAGACACTGCCCATACCATCTAGTGTTCACAAGACAACATTACACTTAGTTGATTGAAAACAAGATGGCGGGAATCCCAGACAAAAGTTTCTACAGCCAGTTGAGACAGAAATATGGGCCAGGTAACAATTCTCATCGGCTTTTATGTTTGAAACTACCGTATTTTTCGGGCTATAAGGCGCACTTAAAATACTTATTTTTTCCCAAAAATCGTCATTGCGCCTTATAATGCAGTGCGCCTTGTGTATGGATTTTGCTTGTGTTTACTGACCTCGATTTTTATGTGGTACACAGCGCTCTGTTGTGCAGAATTCCTCACCCACGCCAGAAAAAGATCCCCCTCTTGGGCTAGCGCGCGGTTACCTTTGACTGCCGTACTGCCTCTCGGCTGTGGTTCAGGGTAGCTAGTTTCCACTGTAGCTCCGTGGCCAGAACAAGGTGCCGGTAAACTTTCCTTTCCACCCGTTCTGGGGTAATAGCACAAACTGTTTCTTTTTAGCGCCCACTTCTAAGTAAAGTTAACCTCTTAACACGCGCTGGCCCACCGGCGGGCCAGAAATATTTAATATTTCATAACTGGCTGTGTTTCTGAATAGTTATGAACAGTTACAGGTTCAATATAGACATCCAATATACCATTTTAAAGCTTAGAATCTCTGCTTTTGAGCTATTTAGCCTATTTAGCGGAATATCCTTTCAGAAAATAAACATTTAGGGCGAAATATGCCTTGGTTATGATTTTAATAATTCATAACTCTCATATTTGCGTTTATCGTTCGTCCATATTTCATCGAATGCGGTCATGTCATACACCATTCGAACCGTCTGGCTCTCCGGATTCCAGAACTGTGCTTTTACTGTAGGATGTATGTTTCATGAATTAGAGCTGCGTCAGAGCGCATGTTTCCAGTAATAAAAGGCTCTCCTTTTGTCCTGGGGTAACCTCCGGTCACTGCCGCCACCCCCCGAACACACACCCGCGCTCAGCCACAGGTCCTACCTTCAAAACGCGTCCAGACTAAAGAGAATCCATCAATCCAGTCTCCTGTAATCCACAGTTATATCCAAACAGCGCTGGAAATCACTTCATCCAGAAATGAAACTTATCCAATCTTTATCTCTGTTTTAAAACCGTTTTATTCACCGAATTCGGCACAACACGCTATTATAGTCAGAAGCCTCGCGGAGTAATACGTACTTGCTGTGCTTCAACATAATATTATGGTCTGTCGGAGCGTTGCGGCTACCGTTGTCAGGAGCCTCACGGAGTAATACGTACTTGCTGTGCTTCAACATAATATTATGGTCTGTCGGAGCGTTGCGGCTACCGTTGTCAGGAGCGTCGCGGAGTAATACGTACTTGCTGTGCTTCAACATAATATTATGGTCTGTCGGAGCGTTGCGGCTACCGTTGTCAGGAGCGTCGCGGAGTAATACGTACTTGCTGTGCTTGTTGATTTATTGCTCAGAGATGTTGTTATTTTTCACAGATATTGTGAAGGATTTATTGCTCAGAGTTATTGTTACTGATATAAATAAAGTTTCATTTAGTGCGCCTTATAATCCAGTGCGCCTTGTGTATGGACTAACACTAAAAATAGACCGTTCACTCATCGTGCGCCTTATAATATGGTGCGCCTTATAGTCCGAAAAATACGGTAGTTTGATTACTTAGTATAGAAAGCTAAAATTAATTAGTTAAATGTTAAATAAACTACAATCCACATATGAGGACATTTGTTTTTGCATTGTTTTTTAATACTTGTTAGGTCCTAATAAGCTGAAACAGCTGGGAGAAATAAAATAAAAAAAAACACAAAAAAAAAAAAGTCTGGGTCTCAGGAGGATATATATAATATATAATTTTTAGTTTATTTATAGGATATAATATAGCATTTAATTATAGTATATTATAGGAAACATTCACACAGGCTGGATTTTATTTTCAGGACATACTTGGATACTTGTAATTTTTTATTATTTTATTTATTTATTTATTTATTTATTTTTTACTTTTTTTTACTGAACATGAACCTTCAGTAACCATAAAGTTTAATCATGAAGCATAAAGTTATCCATCGGGAAGCTAGAAGAGAAAAGAAGAAGTGAAATGAAGATTTCCATTTTGATTGGCCCTGCTGATACTGTTTACTTTTTAACCTATATTAACCTTAAATTAGCTATACTAACCTTAAGTTAGCATATGCTAACATTGGGCACTAAACACATTAAGAGGTTAAATTTATAGGCTGAATGTGAAGTGTCTCTGTGCTCAGGGTTTGTTTCTGTGGTTCTGCTGGGCGGTTGATGATGCTCTGGTTAATGTTGGGATGTGCGCTGAGTAAACAGCCTATTTTAGGCGGGTGAGAGCGGCGCTCTGATACACAGGGGACTCTTTGTGTTCGCAGGCAGAAAGAACTGAGGGGCTGAGGCTGACTTTCCATCTGCTTATATTAATCACTTAGATCAGTGTTTCCACCTCAGACCTGCAACACACACACACACACACACACACACACTAACACCTACACGCTGAGGTGATTTCCAGCTCTATCACACCTGACACAATTCAACCAACCCCCCGCCCCCAAAAATCCTCGTATCACCTTTGATATAAACTTTCCCTCAAATTATTGATCAGTTTAAAATGTCAGTTTGACTCTTTAGAGAACACTTTACAGAAGGGCAGCAGTCAGGAGGCTATATGACGCCTACACAAACTCATACATAACCTACACTGACCTTCTTTAAAGCTTCTATTCTTTTATTTTTTTTTCTCCATTTTGTCTATTTTAAAGGATAAATAACCCTGTTGCATTACGAAACATATCCTAAAAAAAGTTTTAAAATGTTGTATACAGTATTTAAGCAAAATAGTTATATTATTTAAATATATATATATCGATTTACATATTTATTTAACCTCAGATAACCTACATAACGAAGCAATTATGCTGAAATTATTATTATTATTATTTTTTTTTTATTCATAAATCAATATGGATCCACAATCTCACAAAAAATAGGCAAAAAATATATATTTTTTTCTTTAAAAAAAATTCTCAATTATAAAAAGTGTATTAGTGAGTAAGCGAAAAGAAAATACCCACATATATGTACTCTAATAATGTAACAATAATGAAAGGTCAATGTAATTATTCAAAACAGTGTTTTTTTGCCTGAAGGCAACAACATGACATAAAGGGTTAATTATCTTACTTAGTTATCAGTTATCAGGGCGAGTGTATTGCGATTTACATATGCAGTTTTATTCTATAAAATGTAATATAAATTGTACTTACATTTTTTTTTTTTTTACTTTAAAAGTTACATTTAATTTTTAATTTTTTTTTTTTTTTTTTAGTTTTTTTTTTTTACTTTTTACACTGTCAATTTTATGTGATGGCAACAATATGCTCCAAGAAGTACAGTATCACATGATTAAACATTATATCATAATTAACCAAAACAGATACATCCATATTTATTCATAAACAGAGCGAGTGTTTTAACAGTAAACATATTAATCAGAGTCTGTATCTAATCCATTACTGCCATCTAGTGGTGATTCAGCCCCGCTGACCTGAGTGTAGTATTACAAAAATATTAAAGCAGGGTGAAAATAGGATAATAATAATAAAGTATGTAAAGAAACAGATACAGGACTACAGTGTATAATTACAGTGTGTAACTACAAATTATTTTACATCAGTGATTCTCAGCTGGTGGATAAAAAATAAATACATTAACAAATTAACAAATAAAATAATAATAATTAAAAATAATTAATGCTCATCTGATTTTGTACTTGTCCATTGGAGTTGCCCATTACCCTCCAGCACTTCTCTCACTTCAGAAAAAACAATCAGATTTAATGCGTGTACATATTTGTGTATATATAACTGTGTGTGTGTGTGTGTGTGTGTGTGTGTGTGTGTGCAGGCGTCAGGAGCTGAGGGAGCTGCGTTTGCTGCAGAAGGAGGAACACCGCGCTCAGGCTGTTCTCAACACTAAACTGGACACTCAGAAAGATCAGATGCAGAGACGCTTCGACCAGGAGATGAATGTATGTGTAATAAACACACACACACACACACACACACACACACTTAAACAGACTGACAGGTAGTGACGTCCTATTCTCCGCCCACAACTGCTGTCAAAATATTGTATTAAACCTATTTATTCTATTTAAAGTAGCATTTCTCAGCAAGGGTATCTAATATCAATATTTATGCCAGTAATAAACATTGTTATAAACATTACATTACATTACATTACATTACATTTGGCAGACGCTTTTGTCCAAAGCGACTTACAATAGTCAAGTACAATGTAAAATAAGTTTAAAGGTAAAACATCTTTGGATAGGGATAAAAGGAGGTCAAAGGGGAATAATAGGATAGAGGAGTGAAAGAGGGGAAGAAGGAAATGAGGTTAGAAGTAGTTAGTGTGTTAGAGGTGTTAGGAGAGTAAGTGCTCTTTGAAGAGCTCTGTCTTCAGGAGTTTATTAAAGATAGTGAGAGATTCTCCTGATCTGGTAGTAGAAGGTAGTTAGTTAGAGGTGTTAGGAGAGTAAGTGCTCTTTGAAGAGCTCTGTCAATGTCAATGATAAACATCATTGACATTAGTTACGACTAGGGCTGGGTATTCATTTTCGATACAGATACCGATATTATGATACCTTGAAGTCGATACCGACACCCAAACTATATATTTTTTTGATACCTGTATCTAAATTGCAACCAAAAAATGCAAAAGTGATAATTATTCTCATACAATGTATTTATTTAACAGCCGACATGAGTAATCTTATACTGATACTGTCCTCATAAAAGACGACCATACTTCTGAATCTTGTTGGAGCAAACAAGTCGCTGTTGTTTATAGACCTGTCACAATAATTGCAATATCGATTTATCGTACAATAAATGAGCATGACCTCAATCATTTTTTAAAAATCAAGATAACGCCAACTGTGTTTATTTGTATGTTTATTCACATATATAATAATGAACATTATTTTAGCTAGTCATACACACAGTGTGGACAAAAGTAGGTGAAGAAATAAGTGTATAATTCCCTAAATAATTATAATAAAAGATTTATTTAAATTTTGTGGTCTTTAAAAAGTGTGTAATTGCATTTATATGCTATTCTGTTATCATTAGGTCATTGGCATTTAATAGTCATAAAATGAGAAAAATATTGAGTATCGCAATAATTTCTGGGACGATATATCGTCCACAAAAAAATGTATCGTGACAGACCTATGTGTTTATGCAAAGTATCGAAAACAAGCACTGAATTTTTATAAGAACTTTCAGTACTCAACATTTAGGTTGGTGGTTTTTGGCGTAAATTTTCGATACCTAGCCCTAGTTCAGACATTATTAAACAATATCAAATTTGAATGTATATATATGTGTGTGTGTGTGTGTGTGTGTGTGTGAATAGTCCACTACTGCACCAGTTTGGGCTCCTCCTCGTTGTCCTGTAAAGTAACAAACAAACTACTTACTTCTAACCTCATTTCCTTCTTCCCCTCCTTCACTCCTCTATCCCATTATTCCCATTTGACCTCCTTTAGGCCCTGTATAAAAATGTTTTTACCTTTAAACTTCTACTTTTGTACTTTTACACTATTTTAAGTCGCTTTGGACACATGTAATGTAATGTAATGTAATGTAATGTAATGTAATAAGGTGGATAGTTTAAACTATAAAATGATAAATATAAATGTAGCATCACTGCAGTTTTGTCTCTGTATTCAGGCTAAGAAGAAATATTACGACACTGAGCTGGAGAACCTGGAGAAGCACCAGAAGCAGACGATTGAGAAGATGGAGCTGGATCACGCAGTGCGGCTGAGAGAGGAAACCAAGCGCATCAGAACGGAGCAGGAGAGAGAGTACCACAAGTTCCTGGAGATGATGAAACGACGCAAGAAGGAGGTGAAGAACTTCAGATATTTACTATTTAACTTCATTAATGTAAAGTTAAATAATAGTCTTGTGTTTAGTGTTGATGCAGAACTGCTCTGATTTCATAAGATTTTTATAAGTGTGTGTAGTGTTCTTTTTTTTTTTAAGGTTGTGCCTTTTTTTTTATATTATTTATTTTATTTAAATGTAAAATAATAATACACTAATTGTTTTTTATTCTTATTTTATATGTAATATGAAAGAATATATACATTTATGCAATACATCATAATGATACTATTTCTCCCCTGCTCCCCCTCTTTTTAAGAATAAGGCTATAGCACATACTAGTAGCACCTACTATGGTATCACAGGTGGTTGCTATGGTGTTTCTAACCAGAGTTACTGTGATATACCAAGTGGTTGTCATGGTGTTGCAATGTAGTTTCTACGTGGTTCTTTTGCTCTTGATTCATGATTGCTCTGATATTCCAGATGGTTGCTGTGGTGTTGCTAAGTGATTGTTTTGTGTTATGAGTGTTGTATTATTGCAAGGTGATTCCTATGGTATTCCAGGTGGTTGCTGTGGTGTTGCTAAGTGATTGTTTGAGTGTTGTATTATTGCAAGGTGATTCCTATGGTATTCCAGGTGGTTGCTGTGGTGTTGCTAAGTGATTGTTTGAGTGTTGTATTATTGCAAGGTGATTCCTGTGGAATTCCAGGTGGTTGCTGTGGTGTTGCTAACTGATTGTTTGATGAGTGTTGTATTATTGCAAGGTGACTCCTATGGTATTACAGGTGGTTGCTTGGGTGTTAAACAATAAAGGTTTTGTTTTGTTCCAGGTAAAACTTGAAGTGGAAAAGTTGCCGAGAAGAGAGAGGAAGGAAACCATGAAAGCTCGCATGAACAACTTCCAGCTGACCAAAGTTAAAGAGGTGAACAAAGAACACAATAACACTTCATCTTCCTTTAAAAATTATATATATATTTTTATATTTTTTTATATATATATTTTAGCTATGGATGTACTAGAAATATATAAATCTAGTAGATCTTCTGCCTCTTATACATCCTTCGTGTGTTTAGGAGGAGGAGTTTCGTGCAGCTCAGATCCACTATCTGGACGTCACCTTAAACAACATCATCTCCCAGAACAAGCGGGAAATCGCAGATATGGAGCGACAGTGTCTGGAGAAGAAGCAGCATTTAATTCGAGGTATGGTTTAAAAGCAGATATATCATATCCATATCCTCTAATTCAGCGGCTGCCCACCAGACCGGGCATGTGTGCTCACTGTCTCACTGTATATGTCCTCTGAGTGTTGACTTTCAATGAAAGTTAATGGAAAAATAATTTATTTTCATTTTTAAGAATTTCTATTGGTCCATTAATGAGGAAATTTTGGCACAGTGTAAGGGACAGTTTGTGCACATCACTGTGTCTCTTTTATAGATACTTGTTTTGCATTGGATAGCAACGATATGCCCGTTATGTCTTGTTTTGTCTTGTTTTGTCTTGCCTTGTTCACATGTTAACCCTATACCTTCTGCTGAACTGGTAGATCAGCAGAGATATAAAATCCACTAGAGGTTGCTGTGTCTTTCAGTTGTATGCTTTTTCATCTTTTTATCAACTGGAGATCCAATTTAAACCTATAATTACTTATAAGACAAGATAGCTAACGCTGACTATCTGTGTAAACAAAAGCTGTAAGCTCCGCCTGTGGGTGGTCCTAAGCTGAAGTGGGTGAGGCTATTAACCCACAGGTTGACATAGACACCCTAACATCTCTCTGATTAACTTGTATTTCTGAGGATTTACTTTTCTTAGCTGCTGCAGACCTATAGTATTTCACAAAGAACAAGAAAAAGTGGACTAAAGGATCAGAAGTTTAATTTAAAGCTGTTTGGGTCAGGTTAAGGCATGTTGTAGGATTTCTCTCTGATCTGAGGGCGTTACAGTTTGACCAGGGTAACATGGTGTATCTGCTGCCTGTGGGGGGGCAGATCTTCTGCCAGCGCTCTGTACTGAGAGTATGGGTAACCACCTGCCAAAGGTTCTGCCTCCTCCTGAGAGGAACAGAACGGACGCCGGTTCCCTGCTGTCTCTGGACACGATTCATTTAGTTCACGAGAGCTTCCAGCACGTCCGATACACTCGGTTCCGTCTCCTGCAGAGACACTTCCCCCAAACTTTTGGAGAGTTTTCTCAAAAAATGCAATATAGTGGATTAGCAATACAAATATATATATATTTTTAAAGAAAGCCAACTGATCTTAAAAATTAGCTGTTTTTAATTTTAGATTCACCCTTTCAGACCTTCAGTTCCATATTCCAGTGATAAAAAATATATAAGAATGCATCTTATATATGTATCATGTATCTGTAAAGACTAAGTAACAGGTAACATACATTTATTATATATTTATATTTATATTTACAATTTAGACTGGTATGAGTAATAATAATTTAAGCAGCCTGTACAGGTGGTTGCTATGGTGTTGATAGGTGGCTGCTATAGTATGGGTAATTGGTTACTGCAGTACCACAGGTGGTTGCTATGGTGTTGATAGGAGGTACTATAATGTTTCTAATAGATTACTACAATATTTGTAGTTGCAAGTAATGTTTATAATTGCTTGCTGCAGTATCCCAGGTGGTTTCTATGGTGTTGATAGGTGGCTGCTATAGTTTGGGTAATCAGTTACTGCAGTATCCCAGGTGGTTGCTACAGTGTTGATAGGTGGCCTCTATAGTAGTATGGATTATCGGTTGCTGTGGTGTTGATAGGTGGCTGCTATAGTTTGGGTAATCGGTTACTGCAGTATCCCAGGTGGTTGCTATGGTGTTGATAGGTGGTGCTGTAGTGTTCTTAATCAGTTAATACAACATTCAATGTGTTTTCTATGGTGTTGATAGGTGGCTGCTATAGTATGGGTAATCAGTGACTACAGTATTCCAGGTGGTTGCTATGGTGTTGATAGGTGGCTGCTATAGTATGGGTAATCAGTTATTACAATATCCAATGTGTTTTCTATGGTGTTGATAGGTGGCTGCTATTGTATGGGTAATCGGTTGCTATGGTATTAATAGGTGGCTGCTATAGTATGGATAGTAATTTGTCTTGGTGAAAATTCCAGTAAATATCACATTAGCCTTTAGAGTGGCCCAAATGGCACAACCCATCCCTCCTCCTGACTCCATCTGTCCTCTCTGGCTTTGTCCTCGTGCTCCTGCTGTACAGCAGGAAGACGGGTTCATCCAACAAAAAGACATCTGACGTTCCATAAAAAGGAGATAAATAGATAGATATATAAATAAAAACAGCAAAAATACAAGGACAAAATGAATCATTATTTTAATCATACTTAAATCACAGAATATTATGGTGATGAATACAGTTTTTTTTATAAAATTTTACCAGCTTAGTCTGTTGAATTCTGTTGTGATGAATACGGTTGATTTCTGTATGGATTGACTCTGTGGTATTGTGTATTCTGTGGTGTTTAGAGAAGGAAGCCAGTATTTGGGACATGGAGGAGAAGAACCTGCATGAGAGATGGCAGCTTCTGAAGCAGCAGCTCAAAGACCAGTACTTCCTCCAGAGACACCAGCTGCTGAAGAAGCACGAGAAGGTACCAGATATCACCTCACACCTTATACCTTACACAGACTTATTAATGCAGATATGAGCCTGATAAACAGTGTAGTGTACTTTACTTCTACTGTCTCCTACCTGTGTGACGATTCTACTGGAACTTGCTTTAAATAAGAGCATCAAATACTAAATGTCTCTGTATGTGTCTGTCTCTGTCGTCTTTGTATGTGTTTCTCTGTGTCTGTATGTGTCTGTCTTCTTCCCTCTGTCTCTCTCTCTTGTCTCTCTCTCTGTGTGTCTCTCTCTCTGTTTGTCTGTCTCTCTATGACTCTGTCTCTTTCTCTCCCTGTGTCTCCTCTCTGTGTCTCTCTCTCTCTGTCTCCTCTGTGTGTCTCTCTCTGTCTCCTCTCTGTGTTTCTCTCTCTGTCTCTTTTTTCTGTGTATCTGTGTGTCTTTGTCTTCTTTCCTCTGTCTCTTTCTCTCTGTCTCTTTCTCTGTGTATTTTTATTTTTATTTATTTATGTATTTATTTATAAATGTATCTGTGCCTGTCTTCCTTCCTCTGTGTCTGCCTCTGTCTCTCTCTCTGTCTCTCTCTCTCTGTCTCTCTCTCTCTCTGTTTCTCTCTCTCTGTCTCTCTCTCTCTCTCTCTCTCTCTCTCTCTCTCTCTCTCTCTCTCTCTCTCTCTCTCTCTCTCTCTCTCTCTCTCTCTCTCTCTCTCTCTCTCTCTGTAGGAGCAAGAGCATATGCAGTGTTATAATCAGCGGATGATTGAGCTGCTGAAAGCTCGGCAGCAGCAGGAGAAGAACCGTCTGCCGAAGATCCAGCGCAGTGAGGGTAAAACCCGCATGGTGATGTTCAAGAAGAGCCTGAGGATAAACTCCACCGGCAGCGCAGCCGAGGACCGAGAGAAGGTCAAACAGGTAGAGATACACTAAAACCATAGAACAAGAGAAAAAGAAGCAGAAAAAACCTTGCCATGAGATTAAACACATGTGGACACAGGATGTCCTGCACGCATCACTGCAGTTATAGTGTCACTCACATCACTACTAGGGGAGACTGAGTAGCGGCTAACCACTAGCTAATGCCGCCTGACAGAGCTACACTGAGAAACCCTGAGTGTTCTGGTAAACCAGGGCGATATTAACTAGCGGTCCGAACCAGGTAGTTGTTACAGGGTAAACGCGCAGACTACAGTCTGATATACTCAGCTCTAAAGCTAGTGTGGTTAGCAGCTAATGCTAATGCTGTTCCAGCACTGGTAGCCAGGGTTAACAGCAGGCTACAGGCCAATATTACTCACCTCTGAAAGGGGAAAAGAGCTATTGCTTAACACGGTTTGTGGCTAATGCTAATTCTTGTTGAGAACTAAACTGAAACTCCTTTATAACTCTGTACTTCAGCAGAGTGACTTTACTACTTCTTAATACCTGACCTGTATGTAGAATTCATACATAAAACCCATTGGATTATAAGACGCACTGATGATTTTTAGGATTTTAAGTGCAGATTATAGTGCGAAAAATACAATACATGTCTGTCTAAGAGTCAAAGAGTGTAGCTGATCAGCTGTTCCTTTCCATTTGCCAATAGTGTAAAAAGTTATATATATATATATATATATATATATATATATATATATATATATATATATATATATATATATATATATATATATATATATGTGTGTGTGTGTGTGTGTGTGTGTGTACAGTTTTCCAGACAGGAGGAGAAGAGGCAGAAGGCGGAGCGTCTTCACCAGCAACAGAAACACGAGAACCAGATGAGGGAGATGGTGGGCGAGTGTGAGAGCAACATCAGAGAGCTCCAGCAGCTACAGGTAACTACTTCAGTTTCTTGATTTTGCTATTTATAGGTATAAGTTTGAGTAAAATAAACATTTTCTCCCAAATTCTGAATAAAAATATTGTCATTTAGAGCATTTATTTACAGAAAATTAGAAATGGCTGCATCTTGGCATCATGTTCTCCTCCACCAGTCTTACACACTGCTTTTGGATAACTTTATGCTGCTTTACTCCCGGTGCAAAAATTCAAGCAGTTCAGTTTGGTGGTTTGATGGCTTGTGATCATCCATCTTCCTCTTGATTATATTCCAGAGGTTTTACATTTGGTAAAATTAAAGAAACTCATCATTTTTAAGTGCTCTCTTAAGTGATATTTTTCCAGAGCTGTATATTGAAATATCAGGAAAGATTAATGTGTTTAACAGACATTTTTAATATTGGTAAACAGTATATTGATATAAAATCCCTGTCATCCGCTGATTAGAACACTGCATATGCTCTTGCTCCTACACACAGAGACAGAGAGAGATAGAGAGACACTGATATTATCCAAATATATTTTTGTTCAGTTTTGTTCATGATCTGCTGTATTTCCTCCTGCAGAATGAGAAGTGCCACATGCTGGTGGAGAACGAGACCCAGAGATTAAAGTCACTGGATGAGCATCACAACCACCTCATTAAAGACTGGAAAGAGCAGCTCAAACCCAGGAAGAAGGTTTGTAATTGATACTCATTATTTATATAAACTAGCGCATCTGATTATATAAAATATGCCCCAATGCAGCTGTTGTGTAAGGAGTGCTGGGCAAAATGCACACCAAAAATCCATTTTACACCAGACTTCTCCTTTAATGCAGCTCTAGCTGTATCTAGCAGTCACTCTATATAAATATCTTTTTTTGTTTGTTTGTTTGTTTCTCAGACTCTGGAGGACGAGTTGAATCAGAAGAAGCGAGAGCAGGAGATCTTCTTTAAGATGAGTGAAGAAGTGGAATGCCAAAACCCCGCCTCCCCTAACAGACTCACCAAATTCCTGCCGTACTCCGACTCCTCCAACACATGAAACTGCGGCAGATATCCATCTTCCTGCAGCCTTACGCACCCATAATCATCATCACCATCACCATCATCATCATTATTATTACCAGCACTGAGCGCCTCCACTATACAGACCTGCATCCATCTCTTGGCGACAGAAGAAATCGTTACATGGGGTTTTTTGTTGTTTGTTTAATTATATTTAATCCTCATCCTGGATGAACCTGAATCTCTTTCTGATTTATATTATTTTTTTATTATTATTATTATTATTATTATTCATTATGGTCAGCAGACATGTTTGTACATCTTTATAGACACTGGAAGCAGCCAGTGCTTTAGTAGTGTCTGCTGATCACAATAACTCGCAAAAGACTTTTTGGTACCACTTTAAAATAAGACTGCGCTTATAAATGGTTTATAAACTAGATTATTAAGTATTATTGATTAGGTTGTAAATGCCTTAAAACCATTGATAATCAGTTAGAACACATTAATGTTAAAGTACCCAGCCATTTAATTCAACTGAGTCATTTACTTTATAGTAAAGTTATAGTTAAACATACTTACAAATAAATTAATATGACAAGTTTAAAGCTGATTGATGGAAAAAAAAACACAAAGTAAAATCAGTGTCTAGAAAAATCTGAGATTTGACAGTAGAAATGAGTGTGAATGAATCACTACTTTGCCATTTTTTTTAACTCATTGTTGTCATTTCTATCCATGTTGTTATTTATTTATTAACTGCTTATTAATGAGTTTTAAAGTATTTGCAGCCTAATTAATAACCATTAATATTCTCCTTTATAAACCATTTATAAACCCTTTATAAAGGTAGTCTTATTTTAAAGATCATGATGTTCTGGAGGCACCCTGCTCTGCACATTTTAGTAGCTTCCATTCTTTTATCACTCCCGATTCAATCAATTTGCTCCTTAAAGGAGAAATCTGGTGTGAAATGGACTTGGGTTGTAGTGAAATGTGATAATGAGTATTAACTTTTGTTCAGTAGCCTTTTTCCATTAATCCCCGGCATTCTGAAATACAGCGCTTTTAGCTGATGCTCCCGACAGGCTTACAATATAGCTAAAGATAGGGGCATAGAGTAACTCATGCAAAAAAAAAAAAAAAACAACTTTTTTCCCATTTTTACACCATTTTACACCATTATCTCAAAGCTTAAAAAAGCTTCACACTTTATTAGTAGAATTCTGAGAGCCCTAACATTTAAAATAAGGCACTGAGAGCTTTAAAAGTGCACTGATAGATTATTAAAAACACTGTTTTAATACACACAGTACCAAGCACAAGCACACATTTCAATAGGTAGGATGAGGGAACAAAGTTTAAAATAAAAATTGGTTTATTATTGGAAATGCATGAGTATTATAGAGATATTTTCCGCAAATGCTGAAATTCATGCTTTTCCACTTTTTAAAGTTTGTTAATGGTGTTTAAAATGATGTTAAAGTGATTTCTTAGCATGGGGAACTGGTTATGGATATGCCCCAATCACTAGCATTGTAAACTTGTTGGGCGCATCAGCTAAAAAGCACTGTATTTCTAAATACTGGAGAAAAATGGTTAGCTTTAGGTGGGATTTTTTAACAGAAGTTCATACTGATTTATCATGTTTCACTCAATGTTAAGTCCATTTCACACCGGATTTCTCCTTTAAACAACTTTAAACTAACCTGCCTAACCTGTTTTTATCATTATTATGGTGTTTTCTCATCCTTATTCTTTTTTTCCTTTTTCTTTGGAATAGTTTTTTTACTGCAGATTAACACAAAAATAGCTTCTAACACTCGTTTTTGTATTTTTTTGGAAGGAAAAAGAAGGTGTGTCTGGAGAGCAGACATGTATTTACCATGTGTTCCTCCTGGTGAAAGATCTCGTCATTTGTTTAGTGCATGAATAAACCACACCCACTACATTATTTTCATCATTACATTATATTATAACTATCTGAAGACTCTAAAAGTTGCCTTTTTGTGAATCTGGAATAAGACATGCAGAGCATGGTGCCTCCAGGACTAGGATTGAGAAGTAAGAAAGGGTTAAAAAAAAGAGTTTATTTGATATATTTAATACATTAAAGGGCCTAATTCAGCAGATCAATCAAAATAAATCCAACCTACGCTGACCCATACAGTATATGATGTATAAAATTAATAATAATAATAATGATAATAAGAAAAAAAACGCTCAGTAATAGAATCTGCTTTACGCCTGTTTATTAATGATCTGCAAGTCTCTGTGTCACTTTAACTTTCTAACAAATAATTATTATTAATTATTATTAATATTATAGTTGTTGCAGATTCATAATTACACAGTAATAAAGAGCAATCACTGCTTTTCCAACCAGAAATCCTAAATCCACCAATCCAAACCCAAACCAATCAAGTCCAACTTTTATGTGCCTTAGTTCAGATTTTTATTTTATTTTTCTAAAATTCTGTTCAGTTCTGAGTTGAATTTGTGTTGCCAATTATGTTGCACATAGAAAAAAAAACATTATATACTTTTAATTTTAAAGATTTAAAATCATTATTATATATGATAAACATTTTTTGTCACTTTAACTTTCTAACAATCTGCGTTTCTAATTTATATAATCAGTTTTAAATGCTAAAAGTTAAATGCTGAAACAGTTCTGATCAGCTTCTGGTAAATGTAAGGAGCTGAATGGTGAGAAGGTACCTTGTGTTTTTTTTTTCCTGTTCGGTTTGTATTTATCATTTTTCTCATTTTCTTTTTTATTTTATTTTATTCGTCACCAAAAATGTGAGTGTGATTCTGCCACAGAACCGTGGCACAATTTACTGTAAAGCAAAACACTGGATGTTTTGAACCTGCTAAAGCCAAAAACAAGAAAACATCGAATTCTGTTGCTTTGTTTCGGAAAAAGACCAAGTTTGAAGGTCGTTGCTGTGATGGAGGAACCTTTAGGCTTTTTTTTCTTGTTTTTTAATTTAAATTAAAACACATTTAGCTCAGTAGATTAGATTAGTCCAGCAGTCCAAAGCGCTGCCACTTTGTTCGGGAGATTGCTGGTTCGAATCCCGGTTATGCAGCTTGCCATCAGCTGCCAGAGAGAGTCCTGAGAGAGCACAGTTAGCCTTGCTCTCTCTGGCTCACTCTCAGGGTGATGTGGATCAGCACAAGGCTGCATCTGTGAGCTGATGTATCGGAACCGAGTCGCTGCGCTTTCCTCCGAGCGTTAGCGCTGTGATACTACTGGGCAATGCTAGGCAAAAAGCAGCAGTTATAAAATTGTTTGTTTTTTTTTTGTTTGTTTTTTTTATACAGATCCACACTTTTATTACACTGGAAAATAAGCTGATAATGCTTCTTTGCAAGCTTAGATGCAACCAAATGCATTGTGAATAATTTATATTGTTACTGTCACACAAAAACCCTTTTGAGATTTTATTAAATTAAAGTTTTTATTATTTTATTTTTATTAAGTAATCCAAAAGGAAACGTTAAAGAACTATTAATTATATCTTACAGAAAAATGTTTTTCAGCAATTAATAATTTGTTAAAAATATATAAAAGCTATGTTTTAATTTTGGTAAAATTGCTTCAGATTGTCATGATGAATAGACAAATGCAAATACTCCCAATATATATATTTTTTTACCCTTCCTTAAAGTTAACATTTTTTGCATGACAGGTTTTTGCATGACAGTGAAAATATGTAAATTGTTCAGTTAAGAGGTGGGGCTTATCTACTGAACTAAATGTGTAATTTAAGTTTTTTTTTTTTTTTGTGAATCAGGACAAATAAAGGGAGTGTTAATTCTGAAGGTTCCTCTCCACCAGCAATGATTGATCATAGTGTTTTATATATGAAATGTATTACATTTATGTTGATAATTAAGTTTTTATTATTATTATTATTATATTAAGCTGCCTCTCTGAGCACTGACACCAGATTAAAAAGTGCAATAATTTTCCGTTCGACCTTTTAGAACAGATTAAGTTCTTTTTTCTTTTTTTTCCTGCAGTTTGCAGCTGTTCATCATTTTTATATTTTTATTTTATTTTTTTTTTCTTGGCAACAATCAGGCACAATACAGCTACAATTGCCTTATAACCCCACACCCCAAATTTATTTTCCTTTTTTTTTTAAATGATACATCCTTTAAATGACTGCACTGTTCTGATCCTTTCTCCTTTGTGGGACTTTTATTTTGTAAGAAAAGGGTGTGTGTAAATGGATCTTTTCCATTTACATTTGTTGTACATAAATTAATAAATAAAGAATTTTATTATTCATCTTTCATTGTTTTTGAACAAATCACAACATGAACACACTGAAAATCCTTTCATTCGAAAAGTTTATTTGGGTTTTTCTTAGAAATAAAGTAATAAAATCGCACGGTTGACTTATTAACAAAATAAAAGTAGCGTACAGGTTACAGAAGTGTGGGAACGAACATGTGCCTCCATTTTTCCATCCAAATGTGTGTATGTTTTTTTTTTACTTGTGTGAAAACAAACCAAACCGAGGGAGAAACGCTCCAAATAAACAAATTTATCAACTGATTCGGACCAGAGAAAACACATACAGGTGTGAAAATGCTCTATGCCATCTTGCAACACTCTTTACAACTTTAGATTTAAATGTCTGTGCACTCTGTTGGTGTACAGACGTGCAAACACACATCTGTACATCAATTTCTATGTGTTATATTACACTTTTATGATATTATGAACTGAATGCTCTGGTGGTTTTGATTAAAACTGAGTTTAATATTCTGCAGATTTTTTTCATATGGGCCCTTTAAAAGACTATAGGCTCTATTTTAGCGATCTTTAGCACACTGGTCAATTGTGTCAATTGCGCAGCTGGATTTATGGGCGTGTCAATGTGTCTTTGCTATCATAACAACGGGAAAAGTACACCTTGTGTGGCTCGAAACACACAAAAGCACATACGACGCTCCTGCATAGCAAAGACAGGATTGGACGGCTGATTTTTGACTGTTGTCAGGGTTTTAATCAGTCAGTGGCGCACCTGTTTTGCAGAAATGTACCTGAACACACTTCACTTCTAGACCACCACGCCCAACCATCTCAGTTTAGATTTATTCCTAAACTCCGTCTCTATTTTAGCAACACAGGCGCAAGAGGTAAAAATAGACTGACTCTTGACGGGGTGTAAGATAGCAATGAGCATCACGACACGCCGTGTGCAGGTTGTTTAAAAGGGCACTTTGTATATTAAACTGGTTATAAAGCTGTTATGATCACAACTGGGAAAACAAAAATGTATAGAAACAAGAAGCAATCAGCCACCGCCATCTTTTTTCCCTCTTTTTCTCCCCTTTCAGTTAAATGAATATACTATATGTATCTGTTTTTAACACTGTCCATCATCACCTCCGATTCCTCCGCTTTCCCAGCTTTCTATTAACAGCAAAAGCACAACTCAGGTAAATACTTATACTTTTTTTTTTTTTTTTTAAGTAACTTACAATAAAAACGACAAAACTTCAAATGTAGTGTTAATAATACAGGAACAAAATACCGATTTAAACATATACTTGAAACCAGTCAAGCATGCATGTTAATTAAACATTAAAATGACTGTAAAATACTGTATCTAAGCACCATCATCGGTGGCATGAACATGCCTTAGGGCAACACTGATGAAGAACAGTGTGTACGGATGGTCTGAGGTATCGTGTCAAACTGTATTTACACACTCCAGAGGACAGTCCTGATCTCAGCTATAGGTTTTGTATAATTTGCTTTTTAACACTTTTACAGTTTCCATCGCGCTGAACCTTAACGTCTACATCCTGCCCCGTTCCTCACTCACCATTTAATTCATTCTCAATTCATTCTGTTCTGATGAAATCGGTCAACTTCATCTCTAAAACAAAGTGCAAGTTGAAGCATTGCAATAACCCAAACTTGGCTTTTAAAATAAAAAAAGGATAAATAAGCTAAATAAGGTGTAAAAAAGGCTGCATAAAAAACACAATTTAGCACAGTTTAGAACATAAAAAATGAAAATTATAGATACAGGTTAGCATTAGCATATAAAAAAGGAAATAGATTAAAAAAACTCAGGTTAGCATTAGCACGTAAAAAAGGAAAATTATGAAGATGCAGTTTTGAGCATTAGCATATAAAAAAGGAAAAAATTAAAGGCACAGGTTAGCATTAGCATGTAAAAAAAGAAACTCATTAAAAGGTGCAGTTTAGCATTAGCACGTAAAAAAAGGAAAGTGATGAAGATGCAATTTAGCATTAGCACGTAAAAAAAAACTCAGTTTAGCATTAGCACGTAAAAAAGGCAAAATTAAAAAGGGGCAGTTTAGCATTCGCATGTAAAAAAAAGGAAAATGATAAAGATGCAGTTTAGCATTAGCATGTAAAAAAAAACTCAGTTTAGCATTAGCACATAAAAAAAAGGAAAAATCAAAGGCACAGTTTCGTAAAAAAAAAAAATCAGGTTAGCATTAGCGTGTTAAAAACAAAAAAACATATAAAGGCGCAGTTTAGCATTAGCATGTAAAAAAGGAAAAATTCTAAAGATGCACGTTAGCATTAGCATGGGAAAAAATAATCAGTCTGTGCACTATCCGGAAGCACTTGGCTAATTTCTCCCACTGAATTGAGATTAAAAAGCACTACCTTGCTGATGAGTCCCTATAGTAACTGTCTGGATTTGTCCAGATTTGTCTTTTTGATTGATGTTTATGTTTATTGAAGTGCATCTTCTTTACAGTTGTCTGTATCTTAATTTTACTTTTTTGAGCTTTTTGAGCTTTTTGAATACGTTGACATGATATAAGCTGTATATTTCATCTGATGTAACAAAAAATGCACATATACCATATACCGTAGATAGGCTTGAGGAACACTGCATATACGGGAATACTGAGGCACGATAGCGTGAAGGCTGCGAGAAGTCACTTGTGTATACAGTATATGTATATATATATATATATATTGCTAGTTTCTTATTTATAGCGCTAAATATAAAAATAGTATGAGCTCGGTTAACATGCATAGGAACTATGGGTTAAGAATGTGAGACATTCAACGTTTTACTTTTTCTTTACTGTTTTCTTTTCTGTTTTTTTGTTTTTTTAGTTATTTTGTTTTTTTTGCTCTCCCAAAGAAGTGTCTCAGCGTCGCGCGTAATTCCATCCACGTCCCCAAGGGGGCAGTAAAGAACAAAGCAAGCACCAACGAACCAACATCCCAACGTCAGTCTGACGGCGCTTGCGAAAGAATGGAATATGGAATGTAACAGGAGACGACTGGAAGGTACCCATAAATAACAAACTAATTAAATACATACAGATACAGATATGTTTCTAAAAATATATATATAATAAAAACAAAACATTTTAAGTAAAAAAAAAAAACAATTGAAGTACCTAGTATCTAGTGTTTCTTGGCCAGGTAATTGGAAGGGATCCAGCCCTCGGACATTGACCCGTTGCTCACATTTTTACACAACCACCAGCCGGTGGTGTTCTTCTCCACCACTTCGAACAAGGTGCCCTCCTTAAAGCCGGGCGTCTGCTCGTCGCCCTCGAAGTCCGCAACCGCCAGGAACAGCTTGTCTTTGGACGGATCTTTGATCAGAGGTGGGAGTTTGTCTCTTGGGGGTCCGGGTTTATCAGGTTTGATCATGGGCTTCGGAGGGACAGGCAGGGGCACTTTCGGCTTGGGCTCCTCCTTGTCTTTCTCTTTGTCTTTATCTTTAAGAGCTGGAAGCTGGAAGGCCTTTGGTTTGGGAGGTGGTGGTCTGCTCTGAGAGGGGGGTGGAGGTCTGATGTTCTCCTGAGGCTGAGGGTCACTCTGGAGCGGGGCTTTGGGTTGGGTTTCGGTGGGGCTTCCAGGCTCTGAGCTCTTTTTCGGAGGTGGTGGTCTTCGAGGTGCGCTGCTGGGTCTCTGTGGTGGTCCAGGTATCTGGGGTTTAGGAAGGTCTGGCTGGTGATGGCCGTGTCCGTTCTGTTGCTTGGGTGGGCTTTTAAGTTCCTCGCTTGGTTTCCCGTTATTAACAGCGTTATGAGAGGGGCTGTTGGTGCCGTTGTGCTGGCTGGAATCGCTTGAGCCGACGCCGGGCTCTGGAGGTTTGGACGGGCGCAGCTTGCTCCTCAGATTGGTGATGTCCAACTCGCTCTTGGGTTGGGCTTCAGGTTTGGTTGGCGGTGCTGGTTTGGGTCTCAGGACTGGTTTAGGTTTGAGGAAAGGTGCCGGGTTGATGGGCTCAGTCTTCTCTTCTTGGACGTCAGGCTTGGGTTTTGGGGGCTGCTTTGGGACGGGCTTCAGGTTGAACTTTTTAACCTCCTTGACGGAGACCTTGTGGCCACACTCCAAACCCATCTCGTTGCGCAAGTGCAAAGGCTTGTTCTTCTCCTCTTTTTTGGGCTCGGGGGGTTTGTCCGGTTTGAAGGGAGCTGGCTTGGGGGCCATTAATGGCATGATGACGCCGGGAGCTGGAGGTTTGGGCGGAAGCGGTTTGGAAAGGTCTGGTTTTGGCTTTAAATTGTCTTCTAATTCAAGGCTTTTGTTGATGGATTCTCTCCTGGGCGGCAGAGCCGGTTTCTCCTCAGCAGGAGGTGCTGACGGAGCAGGAGGTAAAGGTCCAGAGAATGGAGAGTTGCTCCGGGCAGCATTGGATTTCCAGTCTCTGAGTTTGGGACGTGTGGAGAAGTCGGCGCTGGAAGAGGGCTCCTCCGGCAGGGGTTTGGACCAGTTGTCTTCTGGGCTGTTGGTATTGTTTGGAGCGTCCTCCAGCTTCAGCTGGCCCATCTCTCCGGGGAGAGGGGCGAGGAAGTTGGGTCTGGAGGCATTACTGGTCTTCTTATATTTATCTAAGAAAGTAACCGGAGCCCAGCCTTCCTGCTCCTCAATCTGGATGTACCACCAACCACTGGAGTTCTTCTCAATGACCTACATAAGAAAAAAACAGTGTATAAGATGATTATATGAGTGATATTGTTAAAAAATCAACACAACTAGGCGTAGCATAGCCAATTAACCCACCCATGCTGAAAAAAAAATTATGAGTAAAATTTACTTAAAAAAAATTTCGCAACTTTCTGCATTTGCTTTTTTTTTTAAGTCAATTTAATTTCATGTAAATTTAAGTAACTTCAACTCGGTTTCAAAACTTGATAACTGAACTAAATTTCAATTAATCAATCAATCCTAAATCTATCCTTAATTTCTACATACAATATTACCCAATTATAATGACTTAATTAATACAATATTACTCAAATAATTTATGATACATATTATATTATAATTCCTGAAATTTAAATATGTTTTAGTTAAAACACACATAATACCCTGTCTCAACACATGGATGGCATTTAATACATTCCTTTTTTTAGTATACTAATATTAATTTTATATTTTAACATGTAAAAAAAATGTGTTTTGGGGAGGGGGTAGTGCTCTATAGGACTCTGTGGGTGTGGCCTAAACTTTTGTTCTTAATGGCTTAATTTTGTTCCTTAAATTACTTTTACTATTATACTTAAAGTATTTTTTTTAAGCCAGTACTTTTTAAAACACTTTTACTTAAAAAGTAAGAAAGCTTGAGTTTATATTTTTTCGACTTCTACAAAAGTATTTATTTTTTAACCCTAGTATTTAAACTTCTACCTACAGAGTAATGAATGTTGATACTATTTTTGACACGTTTTCTTACCTCACATTTCACTCCCGCCTGGAAGCTGATTCCATCAGGGATGGTGGTCTGAAAGTCAGCGATGGTGTAGTACTCCTCCTCCACTTGTGGAGGAACTGGAGGCTTGGGTAAATTCAATCCTCTAGGCTAAAAGAAGAAGAAACAAAGAAAGAAAGGGTTAAAAAGTGTTTAAATCCTTTAAAATTACACTCTGAAGAGGCTTGTTAATGATCTGATTGGTTGAGTCAGGTTAAATCCCTGCTATATGGGATCTTAACAGGTATTATATATCTAAACATCAAATAAAACCACCTTGATTTTGTAAAAATTAATTGATAAAATATGTAAGACTTCAAGAGCTTTACTCCTCCATGTCTCACAAAAACTCATCTTGCATTATTTCCACTAAAAAATTACAAATAGTCCATTTTTAAGGTCTTTATTTAATAGAAGAATCTTTTATTTCTGTTTTTTAAACTGTCTTATCTCCAATTTAATGCATTTTCATCTTAATAACTGGCGATTATTGGTGTGGTAAAAAAAAAAAAAACATCAACATATATGAGGAGAAAAGTTATATTTCTGAAAATAAAGCTAAAATGTCAGTAAAATTAGGTGAAAACAACATAATAGTCATAAGAGTTTACTGAAGCTTTATTCTTCTAAAGATCACATATAATATCTTTGCATTATTTTTCCCTAAAATACAAAAGACATACGTATGATCTTACTACATTTTTGAGATAAATACGGAAAATTTGTTCAGAAAACAGTTCTTAATTTAAAATTAAATTAATAAAGTTGTTTTAGATCTGATCGGGCATAACATTTAAATACTATATCTATGGTTTGCTGCTCTGCTGATTCACATGAATAACATATCCATAATTTAAAATAATCTGTCAATTCTGGCAAAAGATGAGGATATAAAGGTCCTGCATGTACCATATACTATATGTTTTAAGCAAGCTTTTCTGCATTTTTTGTAGAAAATAATATTGGATCATACAGTGCAAAAGAAATATGAATAACCAAATATCAACCATTTCTCTCTTTTTGGTGAAAATATATACATATATATGTATATATTTTATATAAATATATTTATATATATACACACAGGAGCAGGTGGTGGAGACATGGAGACTTCAGAAGAGGAAACTCAGAGCTCAGCAGCTCATTAATTCATAGTAAAACCAAAGAAATAAAGGAGTGAAGTTTCTGACTCTCTCTCTCTCTCTCTCTCTCTCTCTTTCTCTCTCTCTCTGACTGAACATAACCTGGAATTGGATTCATCCGCTCTGAAAGGAGACTGCATTACACCCGCCCAGTTTAAAATGATTCCTCCAGAGAGGGCGCTAAATCCCCAAATCCCAAAATTGACAAATATCAACTTTAACTTTAATTAAATAATGAATTTGGAAATTCTAAATCCTAAAAAAGCCGAATTAAGGCAGCATTCTTACTATTGTTAGATCTCGGCGTGGAGGAGGTCTCTGTCGCGCCCCGGCTTCTGTAAAACAGGTTCAATATTTCACATTAGTGAATTTAGAAATGTACAAATCTACTCGTTTTAGTTTAATAAGGAAAAACTGTACAGGAAAAAATCAGTTACAGTCTAAAACTCTTTTCACTTTTATAAAAGAACAAGTGAAAGACTGAGAGCGAGTCTCAGAAGAGAGATATCTGAAGTACAGTTCATTCCTGCTGCTGCTGCTGCTGCTGCTGGAGAGGAATGTTCTGTAATTCTCAGATAACAGATAACTCCTCCCTGCACTCCTCTGAGATGATCTTACTGCGCTTGTTGTCGGAGAAAGGGCTGAATTTCTCTCTCTGGTTCTCCTTGTTCTCTTTGCTGAGGTTCTTGCCGGCTCCGTCCAGGTCGTTGGTGCTGGCGTGAGCCGCGGCTCCGGCCGCTATTTTCTGGCTCAGGATGTCGGCTTTCTTCAGATACGACGCCGGGGCCCAGCCCTCACGGCCTTGATACCTGAAGAAGAGTTACGTTCAGAATCAGAGTCTTTTTACACCTTCAGAGATCATTTTTAGTTGTGTCAGTGGATGCACTGAATATTTGGCAACCAAAAAAAAATAAAAAATAAATAATAATAATATATATATATATATATATATATATATATATATATATATATATATATATAAACGTGAAATAAGACCTAATAATTTAAACACAACAGTGACTTGTATTTTTTTTTAATCTTACTGCAGTGTTTCCTCTAACATTAGGATTTTTTTCAACTTTGAACAACAACAAAAAAAAAAAACACAAAGAAATACCCCTTTAATCATGTAATCATGTAAACTGTTCTAGTTATTAGGTATAAATATGTATAAATGTTTTGTCAGAAATGTTACGTATGCTGTTTTTCCTGTTAAATATGATGTAAATGTATGATGCAATTTCTGTAATGTATGAACATTCTAAAATTTTTTTAATAAAGTTTGTTTTAAAAAGGCAAAAAGTTTAAAAACGCCAGGTTTAAGTTCATTTTTACACTCTACTCGTTTCCTACACAAACCTTTACAAACCTGTCAATTCAGGGCCAGCAGAGCTTAGATTTTAGCTAACTTAGCATAGCTTAGCATCTGTTTGTTTGCCAAAAGTTAGTTTGAACAAATTTTCTAGGACTTTTTTTGGCAGTGTGAGCCGTGTGCCATTGGTCTTATATAATGCTCTATAATTCTCTGAGACACTGGTTTTTTGGGTTTTCATTGGCTGTGAGCCATAATCATCAACAATAAAATAAATAATCGTTTAGAATCGATCACTCTGTGTGTTTAATACATCTACATAATATATGAGTTTCACATTTTGAACAGAATTACTGAAAAAAAGCAACTTTTTTTTTATTATATATGTTTTTTGTGATGCACTAGTATATCCATGAGTTGGGAAAATAATATAAGGTACTGGTACCCTATGGACAGCTTAAATATGTTATCAAAAACATCCAGAAGTGGCGTTAATGGCATCTTGAATGGATTATCACACAGTGGAAATGTGGAAATGGACCATCCAGACTGTTATCAGCTTTTCACAAACTTGCATCAAACTTTTGGGCCTAAATGTACAGATTTCCCAGCTCTACTTTTCTCTGTATTCTTACCTGATCTTCCACCAGCCCTCCAAATTTTTCTGGATGACCTCGACAGTCATGCCCCTCTCCAAATCGATTTCGTCCTGGTCTCGGGCCGCATAGGGGTAGATCACTGTGTACTTCTCCTCTGCAGAGTCAAAAAGACAACAGTATTAACCCACAGACTACGGGTCAGCTAACACGGACAGAACATCTTCACTGCAGCGCACTGACCAATCCTGACCAATCCTCAACTGCTGCTTCTGTTCTACTGGGTTCAGTCCAGTTCAGAAATCGGGCAGAGCTTTCATGTATATATATATATATATATACACAGCATTTTATATCTCAAACATTTCATAAAAAGTTCTTATCTTTGATGAATAGCACACCTCCGTTCTCCCACAGCGTTCAGAGATCCAGAAAATTTAACAGTTTGTTCAAACACCCTACAGACTGGGTGAAACAGGGCATAATTTACCCTGATAAATCACTTTTTACACCGTTATTCAGTAGCTCAAATTAGCTCCACACCTCCTTACTAGAATCTGGAGAGCCCTGACATTTAAAACATTTAAAACGAGGCATTAATAACTTTTTAAAAAAGTGCACAAGAAGTTTATAATAAACCACTGTTTACATCCCGTAACGTTTCTAGCTTCAGCTCCGAGCGCCGCCATCACTGTACTGATAATAACATAGACATATATGTACATAGACTCAAAGCACATAGCCTGCATGCCTCCTGGCGCCGGCTGCTACACCGATGGCGTACAGTGATGGCGGTGCTCGGAGCTGAAGCTAGCATAATATAGATGTAAACAGTGGTGTTTAATTAGCTTCTTCTGCACTTTTTAAGTTATTAACGTCTCGTTTTAAATGTTTTAAATGTCAGGGCTCTCCAGATTCTAGCAAGGAGGTGTGGAGCTACTTTGAGTATCTGGATAACGGTGTAAAAAGTGATTTATCTGCAGGGTAAATTATGCCCTGTATCACCCAGTCTGAATCCGAGTGTTTGTTGGATGAACTGTTATCATTTTTCTGGATCTCTGAACGCTGTGGGAGAACGGAGGTGAGCAATTCATCAAAGATAAGAACTTTTTTTAATCATGTTTCACTACACCTAAACTTCTCCTTTAACACAGAGTATATTGATGAGGATCTTTTAGCAGGCAGTGGGGAGAATCGGGGGGTGAATGCGCTGCAGTGAATGGCGTTTTGCTGTTGGCAGCACGTCTCTGGCATCTCAAGGCCGCGCTGCTGGGAACTGGCCTGGGTTTTGACTGTGTTTGATGGGAAGGTCACTGAGCTGATTTCATTATGGGCTCACTGGCACAGGATGGCATCACAGGATGGCATCGCTCTGTCTTACTGAATTAAAACCCAGCGTTGCCACGCAGCGGCGAGGAGGGGCAGCTGGGTAATACACTGAACCTGATGATGATGATGATGCGAGATCTAAATTTGGAGGGATGATGTAATGAAATGAGAAGAGACACTGAAGGTCAGAAGACTCGTTGTCTGGTCTGCATTCAAATACTGTATCATCACTTCATCATCACTATCTTCAGAAAAGCTTGTAGCATTTTTAAATTAAGGCTTTTAACACTGTGCAGACCAGGTGTGTGCCATATTGAAAATACCTTGAAATTTCACTATATTATTTAAGGGCCATATCGTCCATCCCTAGAGTAGACTATGTATGATTTTATTTATTTTAATAGAAATAAACGATCTCAAAGATGCCCTAGAAGTAAATTTACAATATTATTACTATATGGAGTGGACTAACGTATTGGAACACCTACACATCCATTGTTTCT
The DNA here is from genome assembly GCF_023375975.1 of Astyanax mexicanus. Taxonomy (NCBI): domain Eukaryota; kingdom Metazoa; phylum Chordata; class Actinopteri; order Characiformes; family Acestrorhamphidae; genus Astyanax; species Astyanax mexicanus. The sequence continues at coordinate 45,750,311 of NC_064424.1, forward strand.
TCCTGAATTCTTACATCAAGGGCATGCAAATGAGTTTATCCTGCTTTTATTGGAGTAACTGTCTTTAGTACTGTTCAGGTAAGATTTCTACTACATTTACATTTACATTACATTACATTATATTTACAGCACTTAACTGATGTTTTATCCAGAGTGACCTACAAGGTTGTTTCTATTACAGAGGTGGGACAATGGTCTCCCACATAATGTGGTAACTTACTGGCAGGGGGTGGTGTTATCCACTGCACCACACAAACCACATTCAACTAGAATTCTAATACATTCAGCAACAAGACTTAGTGTTTTAGAGTTTTTATAATACTTACATTTTTCAGATTATCAATCCAACTCAGACAAATGTAACCTATGTACATTTTTAAAAAGCAGTTTTTAAATGAAGATTTAATTTATTAAATGAAAAAACACAATCCCTATTTAAAACACAACTTGCTGTAATTGATAGAACCATAAATTCTGCTCTCTATCAGAAAATCCTGAAGGAGAATATCCGGTAATCGGTTTGTGACCTTAAGCTCAGTCATACTTGGGTTCTGCAGCAGGATAATGACCCAAAACACACTAGCAAGTTTAGCTCTTAATGGCTCAAAATGGAGGCAAAGGCAAAATGAAGGTTTTGGAGTGGCTGTGGCATGATGTGTCTGAATTCAAACAATTCTTCTGCAAAGAAGAGTGGACCAAAATTGGAGACTCATTGCTAGTTATCGCAAAAGCATGATTGCAGTTGTTGCCACTAAAGTTTTTTTTTTTTTATATAGGGCTAGATTGGTTTGGATAGATTTTTGAATTAATCAATTACATTATCATTTAAAAAATATGTTTTTTTTTTATTTACTCAGGTTATCTCTGTCTGATATTTAAGTTTGTTTGATAATCTGAAAAAATGTAAGTATATGATAAATAAAGCAAAAACAAAAGAAATCTGTTCTACCAGTAAAATACACCAAATTCTCTAAATAAAATAGCTAAACAATCATCCAGAAGTATTTTGAATAATCAAATTATTACAACAATCTTATAATGGGAATGTTAGAGCTTGTGTGTTCCCATTATTTTTCTTTACAATTCAAATGTTTATTAATGTACCGGCAGCTTCATTTAGCTTTTAAATGTCATACAGTCAGACTCAAACTTGAGATTTCTTTCAAAAAATAGCTTAAAAATATATATATATATTTTTTTATTAACTACACAAGAACTAAGAAGTGCTGGAAAAAAGTTAGAAAGAGTTTTTTTATAATGAAAAATAGTTTGAAATGTGATTTTGGAGACCACAGAATTATTTATGTGGTAAAAGAATTATAATATATGGATTAATATAACAGTATGATTATTAAAAAGACAATGACTAACAAAGACTAGACAAAAGCTTAGGAACTACATGTTTTCAGACGTTTTAAATGAAATGATTTAGTTTAATATGGGATGATCTTTACTCTTTGCTCAGTTTTTAACAGGGAACCACAAGAAGCTTGAAAACATGGAACAAACATGCAGCATCCAGCAACAGCAAACACAATGATTTGTGAAGACAGGAAATGTTGTGCTAAGTGGCTAATGAGTGCTAAGTGGCTAAGTGCTAAGTTAAGATGATTATGTTTAGTCTGTTATAATTGTATATGCAGAAGTGGGGTAATGTAATTATTACCAGAGTTTATTAGTGATTTAGTCAGTTTTCTGACAGACTGTGTAAATATTCCATTATATCTTGTGGAGAATTATTATTTCTGTGCTTTTTTCTGATAAATAGAGGCATTCATGGAGGAGTTTTGCTAAGTCATGGCTGGCACAGATACTCTGTGTTATCTTAGCCTAGCCTATAGCCTACATATGCTACTGTTAAAAAAGTTTGGAATCACTCTGATTTTCTTTAGAGATTAGAAAACACAGCAAATTATCAGCCCACTAAGACGTTGTCAGAGTGAGAAATATTTATTTTAATGTAATTGATGACTGTGTACTTTAAAAAAGCCATATTTGCCAGCAGTTACAGCCTGACAGATATTTATCTTCTTGCACAGTTGTGCATCAGGGCCTCCCACTCTTATCACTTCCACTTTATCGAGTTCCTTTAACAGCATGGTAGGATATATTCAGTTCCTTTGTAGGATATATTCAGTTCCTTTCTTCATAACACAACAGTAGACTGAAGGTGTCTATAGAGAAAGTTGTTCCTTTCTGGCCATTTTGAGACTATTAGCAAGCCAACAACTAATACTAGACTAAGATAGAATATCATGCTCCTTTATCAGAATAATGTTTTTCAGCTGTGCAACTCGGACTAAAAAAATAGGCATCTATACAAAAATATAGAGCTTTAATGCAAACTTTAAATTTCATTCTTTAAAATCATCTTATACATTGAAATAAATTGTGTAATAAACCAATTTGTTTGTGGATTGCATACAAAAAATATATTTTTCTTTGTAATAGAGGGACATTTGCAAGCGATCCCAAACTTTTGTATGTGCTGATCATTTTTGTACTACAATTTTATTATAACTAAAAGTGAAATATAAGACTGGTTATCATTTTTTTTTTAACATTATCAGTGATATTTTAGTGATGCTTTAATAAAGTGATGTATTAAGGACAAATTGAGTAGCCACTCCCATCTCAGCCATTTATGCAAAGATTTCTTAACCCTTAAGAATCAATTATACATTTTACATTACCTTACTTCACCTCTGCGTAAAACTAATCCCATCCAAATAGTGCTTTATTATTATTTGTTTTATTTAAGTAGTTTTACTTTTAATTTATTAGCACATTTTAGCTACAGCTACTTGAAACAAACTTTAAACAACGCTGGAGAAAATCCCATTCAAACTCAATTTTAGGGCAAATTATAAGCAATAAAAATTATGTTTTAACATATAACAAGTGTGCAGCATATTCTCATTAGGCTGAATGGGATTTTATAAGCATCCTTTAAAGCTTGTTCAATTTTAGCATCTATGTAAGAGCATGTAAAGCCATGGATGGAGCATGGCTATGTTAACTACGTTAATTAATTACGTTAATTGATCAAATCATACTGTAATAAAGAAATGACTGAGGGTGGCACAGAGGGACACGGCAACACACTGCCCTGAAAGATGCCATGCTAACAGTTGAGCATTTCGCTCTATTAAGCTCGAGGTTCAGGCAGATTCAGTTTCACACTCCTTGCACTTCTTGCACTTCCTGCACGTCTTCATGCAGCATGCGACGCATGCACGGGTGCCTCGTGCAGGACAGACACCGGACACGCCAGCATGACCACAAGAGGAAGAAAAGTGATGTGGTTCTCCACCTTGCCCAAAGCTTGTGCTGAACAGATCCCCTAAAGTGCGCCGGCGACCCACGTGCCTCGGCAGTGACCAGAATCTCCGGCACACTCCAGCAGGGGACAAGCACACACAGATAACAACCAAGAGTGACTTTCAGATGGAACTGGGTCTGGGGGATGAGTGTGTGTGTGAGTGTGTGTGTGCGTGTGATATGCTTAATAGTGTAAAATTAGTTTCATCTACGGGTCAATATCATAATAATGTGCTTTATGTGCACACAAATTAATTAAGATTGGAGCTGGGTATCGAAATTCCATACCAAAAAGGCACAGACCAGAATTTCTCGATACTACCGGGTACCAAAAGGTCTAAATAAAAAATGTGGTGCCTGTTTTCAATACTTTGCATGAAACACATGAGACGACTGTGTACTTAAAATGTTGCCTTCATCCAAAAGCCATATTTTGCAGCAATAACAGCCTGACAGATATTTATCCTCTTGCACAGTTGTGCATCGGGGCCTCCCACTCCTCTATTAAGCTCCTTTAACAGCATGGTAAGATATATTCAGTTTCTTTGTAATATCTCACACTGAGTCACCTTCCTTCTTAACACAACAATAGACTGAAGGGTGAGGGTCGCTAAAGGAAGTTGTTCCTTTCTGGCCATTTTGAGGCCGTAAGCCTCCTAGAACTAACCTAGAATATAACCTAGAATATCATGCTCCTTAATCAGCATAACGTTTTTCAGCTGTGCAACTCGGATTGGCAGCAATATCAGGTGTTTGAGAAAGACAACTGAGAAAATGTCGAAAATGTCTAAATAGCGTGATACTTCTATAAAAATACCTGTTTTATTTATTATTATTTTCAAACAATTATGGTAATTCAACTTTCTTAAAAAGTTGGGTATTTAATACAATTAAAAACATTTAATAAAACATAAAAGGAACACATCAAAGAAAAAATATATAAAATGTAAAATAACATTCCTCTATTTATTTATAATAATAAAGTGTTCATTCAGATTAAATGTTGTGACAAATATATTGTTAAACAGTGTTTGTATGAAATATATGTAAAAAACTATGATGTGAACACAAAAGGCTCATTATACTGATATTGACCCAAAATGTTCTAAAAGGTAAATTATTATCCAAACAACCCACCCAACCCCTTAAACCTTTAAACCCCGCCCCACCAACATTCACTACAGCTCATTGTGCATTTCCCACAGCTCTGCTTGGTGGGCTGAACATCTTCATAATACTCCTTTTCACCAAGATTCCCCAAAAACAGTGTTTCCATTATTCAGCCCCTCATACTGAACTGGGCAGGATGAGCTCCTGAGGGTTTGGCAGTGAGCGCTGTACGCGGGGTTTCTGTATGTAGTTTGAATTGGCTGGAAAATCAGCAGGACAGTAATAAAGAGAGCTTCAGTACCTTCCTCTGCAGGCAGGGAGAAATCGTCTGGGTCATCCTGAGCCTCCAGGCAGGTCGCAGGCACCCAGCCCTGAGCGTCCTCTGAGCTCACGAACCACCAACCTGAGGAGAAAACACACTGATTATCTACACAGAGCTGAGATGTGCTGAGCTTTTTGGCTAAATGTGGGCAGACTATGCCGATTATCCCATTCAGTCAGCTGTATTTTCCCTATTACTAGTAATTTCCCAACACGAGGGGGGTGTAGTATATGCAGCATATTTGGAGGAAAGCGCAGCGACTCGTCTCTGATACATCGGCTCACAGATGCTTTATGTTATTACCTATTACTAACATTACCCAGAGAATGATGTGAGGAAAGACTCAAGAGCACCATCTACCAACCAAGAAAGAGCAAGGCCAGTTCATGGCAAGCTGCATGACCTGGATTCAAACCAGCGACCTCCGGATCATGGTGGCAGCACAATACATTGCCCATGATAATGATGATATCACAATACTACGATTCTTCAATTCTTCGATTTTGTGATACTCCATATATCGTAAGGCAGTTACCTACAATTAATTACAGCTTCTGTGTCACTAAAGACGATAAAATACTTCAAAAAAAGCAAATATCAAAAGTTATTTTTTTTTCTGGTGTCAGTTTTACAGAATTTGACGACCAATATTCTTCACCACAGTTTATTGTATTCATTTGATATATGTATATATACTTTTATCTGGAAAAAATTAAGAGACCTCTTTAGTTTCTGAATCAGTTTCTTTGATTTTGCTATTTATAGGTTTATGTTTGAGTAAAATGAACATTGTTGTTTTATTCTATAAACTACAGACAACATTTCTCCCAAATTCCAAATAAAAACATTCTCATTTAGAGCATTTATTTACAGAAAATAACAAAAAAGATCTCAAATAATGCAAAGAAAAGTTCATATTCATAAAGTTTTAAGAGTTCTGAAATCAATATTTGGTGGAATAATCCTGGTTAGTTTTTAATCACAGTTTTTTTCATGCATCTTGGCATCATGTTCTCCTCCACCAGTCTTACACACTGCTTTTGGATAACTTTATGCTGCTTTACTCCTGGTGCAAAAATTCAAGCAGTTCAGTTTGGTGGTTTGATGGCTTGTGATCATCCATCTTCCTCTTGATTATATTCCAGAGGATTTTAATTTGGTAAAATCAAAGAAACTGAATTTTTGCACCAGTAGTGGCATAAGATTATCCAAAAGCAGTGTGTAAGACTGGTGGAGGAGAACATGAAGCCAAGATGCATTTTAAAACTCAAATTTTCTGTAAATAAATGCTCTAAATTACAATATTTTTATTTGTAATTTGGGAGAAATGTTGTCTGTAGTTTATAGAATAAAACAACAATGTTCATTTTACTCAAACATAAACCTATACATAGCAAAATCAGAGAAACTGATTCAGAAACTGAAGTGTTCTCTTCATTTTTTTCAGAGCTGTATCGTCCCACCCTTAAAGCACAGTGCAGTAGTGTCTCTGTATCTCACCTGATTCATTCTTCTCTATGACCTCCACCACCTGGCCCACGTGGAGGCTGATCTCTGAGCTCTCCTGCTTCTCGTAGTCGGTGACGGCCACGTACTGGTCCAGCAGGAGTGGGTCGGCTGAGGTGGTGTCTCCTCCTGCCGTGAACACCATGCTTAACTTTAATAAGTGTCCTTTTATTTGCTTTATTATTAAGAACTGAGCAGAGTGAAGCTGCTGTGATTATTGGGAAGTTAGAAGTGAGGAAACGGACGCTGAGACAGAACAGTTTAGTGCAGAAAGGTAAAAAAAGAGGAGAAAAAGTGAAAAAAAAGTGAACCCCACACCAAATCACCAGCGGAGCTGCAGTGAATCCAGCAGCAAACGACAGGAATTTACCGGTATTATGATCAAAGCTGCGTGAGAAAGCCTCTCCTCAAACAAATAATCAGATTAGATAAGTCTAAACCCACCAAACTATAAACACTGCCAGACTATAATATATATATATATATAAATATATAACTATAATACCACTTTTATACGAGATGAGGAATCAATGACAAAAAAAAAAAAAACAATGATCTACAGATCAGAACTAACAAATAAATATATATATATATATAATAATATGTATATATTAGTAGTTTTAGCTTTATAATACAAACCTCCAACCACACCCATGCATTACACACTATATAGGGTGGAGTCTATAGCTAAGTACTCAATAATGTCGCCATCATTTTTATAAATATTGTGAACGATATTATACCCTGAAATATGGTGCCATATCAACCACCCCTAATTATCAAATCAGGGTACTACTTTTTTACTGTTTTTTTTTAGCAAAATAAAAATAAAAATTCACACTGTTCTCATGTTTCAATATAGATTTACCAGAGACAGATTATATCTGTCCAGTATACTTTATTTTACTTTAATCCTGGATATATGGAAATATATGGAGTGCATTATTATTAGTATCATGACTTCTGTTACAAATCTGATCAAATTCTTGTATTTTTAAAAATATCTCAGTAAGGGGTGTGACATATATTGTATGCGATAATACAATTTTAAAAATGTTCATTTTGTTGCAGTAGTGTATTTTTGAAATATAATGTAAATATATTTAAAAAAAAATAAATTCAGTGTTTTGTCATATCGTCAAGAGTATCGTTAGCGCTTTAATACCATGAAATATTGTGATATTATTTTAGGGCCATATCGCCATATCAGGTAAAATGGCCCCAACAAGTGCTTGGTTGTAAAATAAATATTTAACATACAGCTATCCCATGAGTTTTGTCCTATCGGTGTATGTTAGAATATGTTTGTAGCAGACCTGACACATTTTGATGATTACTAAATGCATTAACTAAAATGAATTGATGAATTTGACTGTCTGCAAAAATGTGTTTGGAGGTATGTTATGCATTATGAACTAAATTAGTACCATATACTGATTACTATACTTCTATTATATATTAATAATATCACACTACACATACAACTACCACAGTTAACCCAAAAGAGCCCATTGAGCTATATATGTGCGTCACAGACCCTTTAAAATATGTCTAAATATGTCTAATTCTTATAACAAAATGCTAAAATATAGGTTTTAAAAATATGTTATTTTTAAAATATATTATTATATTTTTATAATATTATGTTATAATTTTAACAGTCATGTCCCTATAGTAAAATAAAAAAATAATGAATGAGCTGCTCTTGTAAATGTATCTGATACAGTTTGCTGATAGAACTGATAGATAGAAAAATATATATATATATATTGTACACAAATATTGTATTATATTGTATTGTATTGTTCAGAATACAATATTGATCAGAAATGGATCTGGGCTCTTATAGGTTAATCCACACTTCTAATAATAAACACTTCTTCCTAAAGCAATATCTCAACTAAAATACATATAATTTACACAATTTTACCCAAATATAGTTGATCAGACAATAAATGTGTGCTGTGTGAAGTTTAATTAAGTGTAATTAATTCTATTTGCACTGATGCTGTAAAACAAATGATGCTGAATCATTCAGTGCTCTGGGTATTTCTGATTTTACAGTGCTAACTGCTGTTCAGTTATCTCTCATGTCTTTTTAGCATTAGCTTAGCAAACCTCACACACCAAACACACACGTCTCGTCTGGCCATTTACTGACTATATTTGAGGATTTAACAATTGTGTAAATTAACCTCCCCCCAAACTATCACACCAGTGTCTGACCCCTGACCTTCCACCACCAATAACACACAGACCACCACTAAACACCACAGCCATGCGATCATCACACAGATAACGAGCACCAAGCTTCGCCCCCAGCCCACCTCAGGACCTCAGGGTGGGGCTGCACCTCGGGGGCTCACACACACAGAGCACGGCCAAGCAAGAGCCAGTTACTACCTCGCTTTAGGAAAGAAGACGCTCTCTCCACAATGCCTGATGAGGAAATGAAGGAGAGTGGTGGTGAGGGGAGGGAGAGGAATAAAAGGTGGAAAAGGTAAAGGAAGTTCAGATCAAATAAAAACCTCCAAATAATATTTATAAAAACAGAAAAAACAGATTCAGTTCTACTCAGGATAAAGGATCTGTAGAGAAGGGGTGATACAGCTCACATCATTATTATAATTAACATTACAAAATTATAATTATTTATTATATCTATTTTTATCTACAGTATCTATCTGTCTTTCTGTTTTGTGTTTTTTCTGTCTGCCTGTATATATATATATATATATATATGTCTGTCTTTCTCCCTGCTTGTATATCTGTCTGTCTGTATGTGTTTCTGTATATGATGTCTGCCTGCCCCTCTGCCTGTACAACTACCTCTCTGCTTCTATATCTGTCTGTCTGTATATGTTTTCTGTTTGTCTACTTGTTGTCTGTTTGCCTGCCTGCCTGCCTGTACAACTACCTGTCTGTCTGATTATCTATTTGTCTGTCTTTCTGTCTGCTTGTATATCTGTCTGACTGTATATCTTTCTGAATATGTCATCCGTCTGCCTGCTTGTATATGTCTGTCTGCCTGCCTCTTCAACTAACTGTCTGCTTGCCTGCCTGCACAAATCTGTCTGTCTGTATATCTGTCTGTCTATGTCTGTCTGCCTGTAAATCTATCTATCTATGTCTGCATGCGTAAATACCTGTCTGTCTGTACATCTGTCTATCTATCATTCAAAATTAAAAATAAAGAATGTTTTACACTATTTCATGAGATTTGTATTGATTTGGATTTTTTATTACTAAAAATAATGAATAAAAAAGCAAATTATACAAAATAAATAATCTTTATAAAACAAAAGTGTATATATATATATATATATATATATTAGATTCACTTGACTTACCCTTACTGAACATAAAGCATCAATAATAACTATTTCTTACCTGATTTCTTTTTCCCGATGGGCTCCCTGTGCACAAAAAAGGAAAGGTTACAAAGTGATTATGATATAAAATTTGAGAGACAGAACAAAATTAGGAGATATACAATACACAATAATATATCCAACATTTTTAATATCGTCAAATTATTTAATACCCTGAAATTGTAATAAAATGATATCAGGGTACTACTTTTTGGCTGTTTGTAGGGAAAAACAAAATTCACACAGTTCTTATTTCCCAGTATATATCTACTAGAGACAGATTATATCTGTCCAGTATCATTTATTTTACTTTAATACTGGATATATGGAGATATTTGGAGGAGTGCATCATTATTATTAGTATCATGACATCCTGAATCATTGACATCTGTTACAAATCTGATAAACAGCTTGACGGTTCACATTTACAACAGTAAGTGATCTGTATCTGATCCTGGTGCTTCTGTTGTGTGTAAATCAGTGTGAACTCACTCTAGAGGCGGGTTCAGATCCTCGGGGCGAGTCTCAAAGAACACACGCACCTCCTCACACTGGGAAATGTACACAGGCAGCTGGATCAGGGCCTGAAACAGAAAAGATACTAAAATGATGACCTAAGCTTTTACGGATTTTGTTGATCTGTACATAACCAGAAATGCTGAGTTTACAATATATTTATTTTAATTTTTTTTCTGCATTGTAGATTAATACTAATAGTCATCCAAGCTGTGAATAAACACATTATTTAGCCAACAAAAAGGCAGTGTGAAAGAAACCAGAATATGTTTTATATTTTAGATTCTTCAAAGTAGCACCTCTTGCTTAGATTAGACAGTTTTTCACATCTCTGCTGGATTTTCTCAGTCAGTTTTATGAGGTAGAGCCACCCGGAATTCAGTCTTTCAGTTAACAGCTGTGCTGAACTCATCAAGAGTTAATTATTTTTTAATTTCTTGTCGCCTGGAGTGTTTGAGAGCATCAGTTGTATATCAGTTATAAAGAAGAACTATGTAAAGAAGTAAAGTACTAAGTAAAGAAAAATAACTACTTTAAAGCAGCACTAGGTAGGATTTCCTTGATTTTTGATCTTTTTAAAGAAGTAAAATTACAGCTTGAAACTCACTGCAGCGCTGCATTGAGGTGTAATAGGAGGAATAGCGGTGCTCTCGTGTCTGTGCCGGAGCTCCTCTTAGCTCAAACCAGACTCTGTAAGTTTTCTGAGGCGGCCGCGACCAGCGCTCGCGAGAACTGCGACCTGCTTTCCGACCTTCATTTCTAACAGTTCTACAAGGACTACTGGTTCAATCTTTACAAACGAACATACAGACACTCTGGCAGAAGCTGGAAAGAGACCGAATATGTCTGTGAAAGCCAGAAAACAAGAAAAGAGAAACTAATCCGCCTGAAAACCTGGTTTTTAATCACAGTTTTTAATCATGCATCCTGGCATCATGTTCTCCTCCTCCACCAGTCTTACACACTGCTTTTGGATAACTTTATGCTGCTTTACTCCTGGAGCAAAAATTTAAGCAGTTCAGTTTGGTGGTTTGATGGTTTGTGATCATCCATCTTCCTCTTGATTATATTCCAGAGGTTTTTAATTTGGTAAAAACAAAGAAACTCATCATTTTTAAGTGGTGTCTTATTTTTTTCCAGAGCTGTATTTACTCTTGATTATCTTAATGTCCCACAAAACAACAACCACAGAATGAGCATCAGTTATGACTGTGTTACGGAGATGAACACGTGTCTCTCTTCTTGTAGCAGTGGATGTTTTTCGAGGCTGTTCTCCACAGGGCCGGTCCAGCACTGGCCACTCGGCTGGTCTTTAATAAAGCTAAGTGCTCTGGGCCGTCCTTGTCAATAGGTAGATGCGGCGTCTCTCTGCATGAGCTGAATTATGATTCAGCCCGGGAGGTTTGCAGCAGCAGCAGCAGCAGCACGGCGGCGGCGGCGGCGCTAAGGCACTGTCTGCTCAAGGTGCCCTTTTCCTACTGAGGCAATTTGGCTTTTAAATATTAGTGGCAGCGCTGCCGGTGCCAGAATTATACAGCCAGCCTGCAACTCGCTAATTAGTCTTCAAGATGTCATCTGAGGGCAGACTCACCCAAAACTCTAAAATCTTACCCTAAATAAATAAAGAAACTTTATATATATATATATATATATATATATATATATATATATATATATATATATATATATATATATATATATAGAGGCAGTAGCTGTTATTGACCTCTCTGTGTTTTAGAGCTGCAGCTAATGATTACAACAGTAAAAATAATAATAATAATAATATTTTATCAAATAAGATCTGATTTGGGAATCACACAGTACCTGCAGATTATGTGGTAGGTGTGGTATAGGAGTGTTGATTGTGCATCAAATAGCATCCCACACATTTTCACATTTTCACTCAGGTACAGGTCCACTGTGGCTGGACATAGTATAGTATTTGTGTCTTTAAAGCATGCTCCTAAACAATTTTTTTTTATTAACAGCTGAAATGTGTTCTTTTGAAGTAATGAAACATACCATCCCTGCTTGAAAAATTTATAAACATTTGCTAACCTTTAAAAGACACTTTTATTGCAGTAATTTCCACCTCAGTAGCGCCCTCTCAGGTTCAACTGTGCTATTGGTGTGAAAAAAATGTGTCCGTGTACTTTTATATGCAGACCAGTCAATCAATAATACCGCCCCCCCTGCGGACGTCCAATCGTCTTCGTCTCACTGTTATCAGAGGCACACTGCTGCTGCTGCAGCACAGCCAATTAGCTCTCCCTCCTGTCCCGCCCCTAAACCCATACATCACCCAGTGCCCTGCCATAAACAACTCCTGCCATTTTTTTATAGCATTTTTCAAATTTCAGCTAAAATCAGGGGGTTTAGTTACCCTTTAAGACAGCAGCAGTATGTGGACAAGCATTATCCTGTTGAAACACGCAACAACATGGCAAAACGGCGTCTGTGTTATTAAAGTGGATACAACAGTCCTAAATAAGCAAATAACAGGAATTATCAAACATGTGAAAAGTATCTCTATTTATTGCTCTGTCGGTAGAAGTACAGATACTAGGGTTTAATATACTATATTAACCCTTGTGTGGTGTTCAGGTCTGTGGGACACGTTTTCATTTTTCATCAAATGATACTAAAAATTTTTTTGTGAAATCAAAAATCATTTTTTGTGAAAAACATATATCAAAACACACACTGTACACCCCCCCCCCCCACACACATTTATATTACATACAGTATGTTTGGCCAAGGGCTAATAAACATTGCTTCATTTGTAAATTTGAAACTAAACAAATTTTCTACTCATATCTTGAGTTTAATTCATTTTATTTTACATTTTATTAAAAAACTAATAAAAAAAGAGTAGCACTTTTTGAAAGAAATGTAACATAAGAAAGGTAAAGGGCAAATATTAACCATGTAAGCTGTTTATATTGCTTGCAGTTTAGGTGAAGCGAGCATGTGTAAAGCGTTTTAATGTAAAATTGCTTAATTTTGCTGAATTAAATACAAGTAACAAAGTAAACGAGTAACAAAAATATGAACACCACACAAGGGCTAAATATATAAATATATATATATTAAAGTATCAACTCAAGCTTTTTACTCTTTTACTGTAGTAAAAATGTAAAAGTACTGGTTTCAAAACTAAGTAACAGGTAAGGTGGGCAGCGAGTTGCAAAAGGTATAAATCCCTGGTGATACAAAGTGTACTAGGTGGTCAAAATGCGTACATGTTGGCAGGTCCACGTTCGAATCAAGATGCAATTATGAATCAAAAATTTATTTCACCCCTAATAAAATTAATAATAATCATTATTTAAGATTATTCCAGCATGCTTTACAATATTTTCTTTTTGTTTTGTTTTTTTTGTAATCAGAATTATCAACCAATCACTGCAGCTCTATATACAGTGTCCCAAGTTCAGTCAGCCTGGATGAGACCCAGTCCCCAGAGGGGACGGTGTTCTGTATGGGTGGGCCTGCTGTACTCAGATTGATGCCTCCCCTGAGTGACCCCCCAACACCCCCCTCATTCCCCCCACCCTCATTTGTATTCTCTCCAGAGACCCGGCGCACAGAGGCCCATTACAGCAAATGGCCTTTAGTGGTGCTCTTCTCTGCAGCCTGCATTAACCTGATTATGTCTGTGTGTGTGTGTGTGTGTGTGTGTGTGTGTGTGTGTGTCTGTGTGTGTCTGTCTGTGTGTGTGTCCACTTGTCAATGTGTTCATTGTACATCTGCATACAATGTGAAAAGCCGACACACTCATTGCACAGTCATTGCACCCGTTGCTGATACATATGCGCAAACTAGGGGTGGGCGATATGGCTCTAAAATAATATCACGATATTTCAGGGTATTTTTGCGATAACGATATACTTACCGATATAGGAAAACTAAAATAGGTTATTCATTTCAGGAATATAGTATAATGGTATAACAGTATGGTCATAATGTAGCAAAATAAATAATACCGCATAAAATAATATAACGCAGCAAAAAATATTGCATAATATTTAGTGCATGCATATCGTCGCTGTCCAATGAAAAACACTGATCTCCAAAACAGAAAAAAACCTTGTAACCTCAGTTCATTTGTGCTGAGCTAAATAAATCAATTTAAATAAGAGTTCAGGACAAAATCTAATTAGTGAAAGTAAATTCCTCTTAGACCAAGCAGTCAATCAGCACAGACATGCGAAGCTAAAACGCTAATGTAGCTTCCCAGCTAACCCAGCTAACAGAGAACGTTATAATGTTATAAGAATGTTTAGTTTTAAAGTTTTAAAAAGGTTTGCATAACAATGTTATTAGAATATTTCTCACATAACCTTCCTAGCTAGACGAATACTAACATTATGAAAATATAAACTATAAAATTCCCAAAACTAATAGTTAAAACATTGACACAAGTGACGCCAGCTAATGCTAATGCTAATGCTGCTGCACCTAGCCTTAGTACTGGAAAAAACTTTACTGAAAACTCACCCTTATAACTCTGTATTTAAGTGAAGTGGCTTTTCTGCTCTTTAATACCGGACTGGTAGAATTCATACATAAGGAGCACCAGATTATAAGGCACGTTGTTGATTTTTTTGGGAAAATTAGAGATTAAGTGCACGTTATTGTCACACATTAGCCTGTCTGTCCCGTTTTTCCCTCTTTTGTTTTTTCTGTGGTCCTGTCCTCAGCTTTCCTGTCTTGTGTTCCCAGACATGTGCTTTTTTGAGCTTTGAGCTTTTTCAGTGTTATCACCTTGTGTCTAATTTGTAACTCCGCCCCTTCATTACCTACACAGGTGTACCTAGTGTGTGCCTGTGTATACATACCCCATGTGCTCCATTGTTCTTTGTCGTGCTTTTTGTTTGACCCCGTCCCGTGTGCTTGCTGTTCTGGTCTACGGTTCTGGTTTGTTGTCTTTATAGTGTTTTATTCTTTGCTTTCTAAAGACCTAGTTTATCTTTTGTTTTATAGTCTTTAAGTGTTAGTGTTCATTTTCTTCGTCTCAGTTTTTGGTTTGTTTTTTGTTATGTCAAAAAATAAAATTGACTTGAAATTGCATCCTGCCTCTTCTGTGTTACACTTATAGTCTGAAAAATATGGTAATAAGTGTTTTTATGCAACCGTTTACCATCATGCTTAAATTAAACTATGTGACAATTTTGCATATATTTTTTGTTCTCAGGTGTTTAGTTTGCTTTCCTAAGAAAAAGGTTATTTTTCCTTGTAAACTTTATTTTTGTGGTCCGCATAATTATATGTTGACATAAATCAATTTTTACAAATATTCCTGAAATATTCAGTGCTGAGTATAGACTTTAAGAAGCTTCTGAAACTCTCCAGAACTGTCCAGAAGTGTACAAGCCTTTCCAATTATGGAGAAAAATGGATTAATTAGAAAAAATAAAAATTAATCAGTCAGTAAACTGATGTTTTGCTAAAACTACTGGAAAACAACATTAAAAAGCTAAAGCTATATCTAAAATTACTTTAGCTGAGACATATAGTCATATATCAACACCAACAATGTCTTTAATCCCCAGTCACACGATTACCCATAATGCATCTAAAATCCAGCCTTTACCCTGATGTTAGATACAGTTTTATCTCCTGCTCGTAATGGAGTTTAACTCAAACACACTGAACACAGGAAGCTTTTTAGATCCAGACACTTCCCTCATTTCCCTCCCGTGTGAGAATTATTTAAAATGTGCTTAAATGCGCTTAATAGTCTCTTGATCTGATGACCGCAGAAACCTGGCACCTTCTCACGTAGAGAGGGAAAAAACCCTCCTGTGTCAGCACTCTGCAGAGGCACAAAAACAGCACACAAATCTGGCAACCCACCAACACAAAAATCATGACTATTATGCAGAGCTCCTTGTAAAAGTCTCAGGGTAACGTTTTCTTTTTAAAAAGCCGTTTCCTCCAGAGGCAGCCCTTTAAAACTAAACACCAAGCCACGGCGTGCTGACGAAGCCTGGCTCAGCACGGCGCCGCTGATCCTCCGCCCTCACGGGGGCACTGCACTGACAAATACCTCCATTTAGGCTTTTTTTTATTTTATTAATGTATTTACTAAAAAGAAAAGAGGAGGAATTGCTAATAAAACTAAAATAAAGAAGCTTTTGTCAACATTTCTTTCATCAAAGCTGAAATGCTGTCACAAAATGCAGCACACACTGACATCACTCCTATTCACGATCACATGACACTGCACAAGGCACTACCAAGAAGTCAATCACCTGAATATTGATTTCACCTGTTACACACACTTTATATACACCCTCACTTCACTCACTCCTCGCTTCTTACTGTTAAACACCGGTGAGTGTTGACCCTGCTCATCTTGACTACTCTTTTGCCCACTACTTAACTATTTAATAAATAAATAAAATATAAATAAATAAATACAGTCATAACATCCTGTTCCTGTATATCACTGACATCACAGTTTGACATAATAAAAATTAGATTTTGATTCTTATTATTTGATTCTTATTAAATCGTATCTGAATTTTTGTTGACACTTTTATTTGGATTGTGCATTTTAGGCTATATTTTCACACAGCACTTAAATGTGGCCTAAATATGACCTTTGACACATCATATATGACACATATATGTATCATGTTGTATATGTATGTCGTTTGTGTGGCTGAGTAAACAGCAAAAAACACATTGAATGACTGAAGCGAATTTACGGTGATAAGCTCAGCTTTGGCCTGAACTTCCTCCCAGCTCCTGAGATTCT
The DNA here is from genome assembly GCF_023375975.1 of Astyanax mexicanus. Lineage (NCBI taxonomy): Eukaryota > Metazoa > Chordata > Actinopteri > Characiformes > Acestrorhamphidae > Astyanax > Astyanax mexicanus. The sequence continues at coordinate 45,767,223 of NC_064424.1, forward strand.
AGCTGGGATTAAAGTGAAACTTAACGTGAAGCACTGTTCTCTATCTAGAACCTAAAATTGTAAGAATGTTAGGAAAGTGAACGTGATGTAAAGTGATGATGATGGTTGATGTAACACTTACCCTGCAGTATTCATTTATAGGCCGCAGTCGTTTCATGGCCACGTCTCTGATGTGACTCCGTCTGAACAGAATTTTCCCTGAAAAACATAAAAATATCACAACAGAATGAACTCCTGAACGTAAGGAAAGGTTTTACTTATTACTTAATATAATATATAATATAAAGTACAATTGAAATATCCTTGTTTCTAGACATCATGAGGTAGAGCCGCCTGGAATTCAGGAAAAATTCTACTTAGTGATAAAACTCCTGCATTTGAATTTGAAAAAAAAAATACTGCAATTGAAAAAACAGGAGAAAAAAAATAGTTTTTAGGCTTTTTTTCTCGGTCACATGACATCACGGTGTTCAGTAGCTCCTCCATTTCCACTCGCTGTTGTGTTTTTTACGCGGATCTCCATGGAATGCGCACCCAAAGTGTACAGTAATTGCGGTGCGCGGCAGTGAACAAATAGCTATTTTATTAAAAGCGAGGAGATGAAACTCAGAGATGTGCGTCCGGACAGGACTAAAATTACCGGAGGAGCACGAAAAAGAGTTCAGAGAAAAACAGTAGATAATTCAGCCTGTAATTTTTTTATCGCAGAAGACGTCTGAGAAAAACACGTACATGATCGCTCTGGACGGGAATAAAATCACAGAGGACCCCAATGAAATAAAAAATTACTAATCCCATCTGAATCGGGCTAATGAAAAAATTTCTATCATGATATAAATTCACATTTTTTTTTTCAAAAAGGATAAAAAATGCAATGTTTTAAGTGACAGCAAGGATTTTAGCAAATTCTGAGAAATGCCAGGACCTGTAAAAACACAAACTCATTATATATTACTCATCCAGGCTCAGAGATGATGGACAGATTTTCTATAAAACATAGGAAAGACTTAGGAATTCCCCATAAAACAAAACTGGCATTAATGTGTTTAGCTTTTATCAACACAACACAATGTACAAAAGCCAGCACTAATCATAGAGCTAACTATAAATGGGTATTTTGGAACTTTTTACTTTTAACAGCTCTCAGGAAGTCCGAGTTAAAGAACATAATGGATAGTGTGGAGCTAAGTGAGAGTGTGTGTGTGTGTGTACAGGGAAAAACAGCAGCATGTGCTTTCAGAACACAGTGTACTGTGGTCAGCATCAGCTAAATGTGGTGTGACCATGTCTAATCCCACAACACCTACTCTCTTTTGTTTTTCCCAAAAATATAAAAATACCTTATTTTGTTCTATGAGGGTGATGTACGGGTTTGTATAAAATTGAGGCAAAGGTCTGTCATGACTTTAAACTCTCCAAATCATCCTAAAAAAGTAATAAAAATATTTTATAAAGTTTGTTAATTGCACTCCACAACTGTAGGGGGAGCCCAAGAGCAAAAATACCAATTCCATTTATATAAATGTAATTTTTTTCAGGTTCTCCTCCTGTTCTCCTTCGGTTGAGCCTAAAGACTACAACTCCCACAATCCACCTGTACATTATATTCCTCTCACACCATCCACTTTAACTAGACCTGAACTGTTTTCCTGTTCCTCCTCACCTGAGTACTGATAGCACGCACCTGTTTCTCATCTGACTCAACTGCAAACACCTTCAGCCCTCACCTGTTACATACAGTATGGTTCTCTGTGTTGCAGTCTTCTTGAGTATGAACTGATTTATTAGTTTTTTTCTGGTTTAATTCCTATTCCTATCATGAAAAAAAATCTATTAATGGAATTTTAGGAAGGGGGGATGATTTTAGAGCATTTCTATTGGGCTATTTATACAGAATTTTTCTCCACACAAAAGAGAAGCGCTTTTTAGTGCTTTCGCTAATTTTGCTAACAGCTAAATTAAATGGGATCTTAATAACAGACAAAGTAAAGTATAAAGAGATTCAGTGATGTTTAGGGTTTAGTTCTGATGAGATGACCTTGAATCCTGGTTCTCAGCCTGAATTAATATCTTTATAGAGATATATATTTTCTGTTGCTTTTCTAGAATTAACTTGTAATCTGGGTCTAACCTTCATTTTCGATGGATCGGGTGGATCTGGTGCATTACTATTAATTATTTTTGAAAAATACTAATTTTTATATAATGCTCCTTAAAGAATTGTTATACAGATTAGATAAGAGAAATAGATAAGATAGGTAAATTATAAGTATATCAGTTAGAGAGTCTACTAACATACTGTTCCTTATTTGTGTGATGGCAAATGCAAACGCTCTTGTAAATGTGAAAAATAATTGTGAAATAGGAGCATCAGACAAGCACATGAAGGCAGCAGACAGGCAGCATGTGGTTATAGATCATCACAAGAAGAAGAAGAAGAAGAAGAAGAAGAAGAAGGAGAAGAAGAAGAAGAAGAAGAAGAAGAAGAAGAAGAAGAAGAAGAAGAAGAAGAAGAAGAAGAAGAGGAGGAAATTGAGGGAAATAAATGACACGGCAGTCAGATAGTCTGATTAGATTCCCTCAGATCAATAATCCAATGTTAAAATATCCTGATTGGGGTTTTAAAGCTTAAAAGCTTCCTAAATCTATTTTGGCTCAACACTGAATCTGCAGAACTATCAGGAAAAAGAATGTGATGAATGTGACAATCAGTCTCATCAGTCTCATTAATTCATTTAGATTAAAGTCTGTCTCGTTAATAATGGCACTTACAGCTTTCTGGATGATTAGATAACCCTGCTGAATATGTATTTTTGATTTTAGGGAAAACTAGCTGCTAAGCGCTAGTGGTTAGCCGCTAATGCTAATGCTCCAGCCTTAGTGCTGGAGAAATTCGGAAAGCTAAGCTTACTGTTTATAAATAAAAGCGCTTTAATTTCCCAAATAAACAGTTTTCAGGAGAGAAATCTGTGTAGATTAACATTCAGCGCTTATTTGACTTTTGTTTACTTAGCTTAGCTTTAGCTTAGCTACTTAGTTAGCTATCCCCTCACCACCACCACCACCACCACCATTCAGCGACGAGACCTGCTGAATTAGAAGTTCTGTATAGTGTCTCTTTAAATGTGCCTTATAATCAAGTGCACCTTATATATGAAAATAGACCATAAAATAGCATTCATTGATTGTGTGCCTTATAATATGGTGCATATTATATATGATATCTACTTCTAACCTCATTAACATGCAGAATCGAACCGCACTAAGGGTACAAAAGAACCAGAGTCTGTTTTTTAACCAAACCAAATAGTGCTGGTGTTTCAGAAGGAACAAAGAGTGAGCAGGTGTCCCAATACTTTTGTCCACATAGTGTATGTATTGTTAAGTGTTTGAACAGCACTGATAAGTAGTAAACAGTGTGTTAAGCTATGTAAAAAGCTCTGTAATCTCTGTAACTCTTGTGTAAGCTCGATCTCCATCATGTGCAGTGTTTGTACAGCCCACTAATGAATTGTGCAGGAATGTGTGGAATAGGCAGTGCAGTAATTACAGGGGTTGTGATGTATAATGCTGACGGAGTAATGCTGAGGTGTTACACCCAGACACTTGTTAAAAGGCCTGTAAAGAGCTGGTATGTACCTGCCAGGCGGTGTTCAGGTGCTCTTTTTAAAGCTACAGGAAACACAGATTTATCACAGATGGACTTTTGTAGTTTCTACGGTTTTATTTATTGTAGTTCTGTTTAGTTTAGCTAAATTATACACTATATTTACTAAAGTATCCACTCTCCAACATTGTATTTTGGTAATATCAGATTCAGAAATCAATATTTGGTGGAATAACCCTGGTGGTTTTTAATTACAGTTATCATGCATCTTGGCATCATGTTCTCCTCCACCAGTCTTACACGCTGCTTTTGGATAACTTTATGCTGCTTTACTCCTGGTGCAAAAATCTAAGCAGTTCAGCTTGGTTTAATGGCTTGTGATCATCCATTTACTACAGATGGACTTTTGTAGTGTCTTAGTAATAAGTAGTAAGTAGTAACACCAACTCCAGAGTGTTTTCTCTGGAATTTTTTGAAGATTTTTGAACCAAACTTAAACAAAAATACGAAATATCCTATTGTACCTGATAGTATCATTAATGATTTTTTAAATTACATATTTTTTATGTTAAATATGTATTTTGTCTTGAAGGAATTTAAGGGTATTTTTTGTATAATTTTGTATAATTGTCAGTGTAAATGCATGCCATAAAAAATTTGCACTTCAGTATTAAATTAGTGATTGTTTTGTTACATTAACTGTATGTACATTATTCATTTTGTTACATTACTAAAATTTAATATAAAATAATAATATGTAGTCTTGCTTTTGATTACTATCAAAACAAAAGTTTTTTTTTTTTTCTGTGGAATGTTAAAAACGATGATCACTTTTAAAGCTTATTTTGCTGCTGTATGAATAAAATAAAATGAAATTGTTTTGTCATATCGAATATATTAATATAATTGAGAAAGTAGCATAAAAAGTAGAATGAAAGTCAAGTCATTTTGGAGCATTTCTTTTGATCTATTAATGAAATGTAATGTTCATGCAATGTAAAAAAAAAAATAAAACTTTACATTAACCTCCCAAAATCCCAGCGTCCTCGTATGGGTACATTTCTGCTTCTTTGCTCCATAATACTTATTTTTTTTATATGTTACGTTAATATCTTAAGCCTCATAAACCTGCCATATAGTGGTCACATGACAACATTTCACTATTCAACATCATTCTACAGGCAGTCCAGACAGAAACATGGGCCAGGTATAAAATCTCATCCTATTTTATTTTAGAATCTAGTTTATTTTCTTACTGTAGAAGATACATTTTAGTTTTTGGACTCATTTGGTCCTTCTGATCTCAAATTTTAAGGAAAATGTTGTTAAAATGTTAAAATAAACTACTGTCCCTATAAGTTTAGTTTCTATACTTGTTAGGTCCTACTAATCATAAAAAAAAAAATTAAAACGTACACTAAGCCAAAGTCCATGTCTCAGGAGGTTAACCCCTTAAAATGCCTTTTCCTGTTTACAGGCTACAGGTGTAGGTGATACAAATCCCATTTTTTTTTTGCAGTAATTATTTTTTTTTTTTTTTTTGAGGGATGTTAAATCCTTTATATGTTTTCTCTCTACTTCACTTAATAATTCCAAATCAGAAACAGGAATCAACCCAAATTCTGCATGTATACAGAAAAAAAAACAGAAAAGAGACAATTTTATTATTTTATTCATTAGATTTTTTACATCAGCAGATTTATTTAAATATATATATTTTTTATTTCTAATGGTTAAATAGAAATCCTCAAGATTTAGTGGTGTAAAAATCCTGGCCTGTTAAGGAGTTAAATCATGTCTGGTGATTTCTGAATGAGTTCTGGTGAACATCGTGAACTCGGTTGGGTAAAATCCGTTGTGGCGACACGTGGAATTTCCCTTTACCTCGTCCTTGTTTAAAAAAATAATAAAAAAAATCCCATGACTCACGACGTGAAGTGAGAAAGAGCTGTTGAACCAAAACATCTGCACTGACAGCTCTGCTGATGCACCCAAAGAGCGGCCAGAGGAAAACAAGACCAGCAGAAACAATTCAGAGCTTCTTTTACCCGGAAACCACTTTAAAAGTCTTTTGGTTTCTGCCAAACAATAACTGCCCATCTGAAAACATCTGCACTGCTGGTTCTCACTGCGATCCGGCTGAGAGGAACCCGCAGTTCTTCTCCACAACTGTGTTTTTATGGCAGGAACAAGCCGATGTCTGCATTTCCATATGAATCAGAAAGTCAGAGAGTCAGAGAGCAGCACAGTGTTTTTCTAACTACAGAGAAAAGAAGGAGAAGATGATCTAAAGAGGAGGAGGAGCTGCGAACAAATGGGAAACACCTGAAACAATGCAGGAATGGGTGGAAATTTAAAGCGTAAATGGTCTCACAGTGAGGGTGGTGTAATATAGAGACCTCCCGAACCAGTAATTAAATTAAATTCTAATTTATTTATGGTATTTAGAGCTTTTTACAACAAAAGTATTCAAAAGTCAAAAAGCAGATTTACTGAAAAAAACGTGTCCAATCCTCTTATGAGCAGCACCACATAGACAAAGAAAAACTTCCTTACACTAAGAGGAAGAAACCTTACCAAGACTCAGTCAGAGGAACCCATCCCATATACAGTCATATGAAAAAGTTTGGGCCCCCCTATTAATCTTAATCATTTTTAGTTGTAAATATTTGGGTGTTTGCAACAGTCATTTCAGTTTGATATATCTAATAACTGATGGACACAGTAATATTTCAGGATTGAAATGAGGTTTATTGTACTAACAGAAAATGTGCAATATGCATTAAACCAAAATTTGACCGGTGCAAAAGTATGGGCACCCATTCTTTTATCATTTTATTGATTTGAATACTCCTAACTACTTTTTACTGACTTACTGAAGCACTAAATTGGTTTGGTAACCTCATTGAGCTTCGAACTTCATAGCCAGGTGTATCCAATCATGAGAAAAGGTATTTAAGGTGGCCAATCGCAAGTTGTTCTCCTATTTGAATCTCCTCTGAAGAGCGGCATCATGGGCTCATCAAAACAACTCTCAAATGATCTAAAAACAAAGATTGTTCAACATAGTTGTTCAGGGGAAGGATACAAAAAGTTGTCTCAGAGATTGAACCTGTCAGTTTCCACTGTGAGGAACATAGTAAGGAAATGGAAGACCACAGGGACAGTTCTTGTTAAGCCCAGAAGTGGCAGGCCAAGAAAAATATCAGAAAGGCAGAGAAGAAGAATGGTGAGAACAGTCAAGGACAATCCACAGACCACAGTTTTTACTAACTTTAACTTAATGGCTATAATTTAATTAACTCAATCTCACACCTTAATGATCTCGTTCCCACACATTAGTATCTCATTCCCACGACTTAATTTTCTCTTTTTTTTTTTTTTTACATGATGTCACCTTAGGGGCTCCGTGCTAAATGGCAATTAGAGAGACAAACACCACCACCACCATTGCTACATACTGCTTCTCTAATGGCCAGGCCCTAATAAACAATGTTAAATAATGTGAATTGTCAGTATTTTTTAATCCATGGATGGAAGAATAGACGGATGAATGTGTGCTCAGGAAAGAGAGATGAAGAAAAAGAGAATTACGATGTGGGAGAGCCGTCTCGTTTCACAGCCTGCAGCCTCATAAATAAACACAGCTGAGAGCTATGACCCTGCATGTGCTCTTTAAACGAGCTCCAAACCTGTGGACGCACACACACACACACACACACACACACAGGCTTCCACCAGGTGCGGTCCAGGTAAGCCACTGTCCCCCCTTAAATTTTTCAGCTCAGGAAGTATACTTAAGAGCATTAAAAGTGTGTTCAATCAGTTAAAGTATACTAAAAGTGCATTTTTTCTTTTTAATATACTCAATGAAAATACACATTAAATATACTTCTTTTTCTGTTTTTTTTTTATAAAATGTATTTAAAAGATTGACTGAAGTTCAGTTCACTTATTTACTCTATGTAACATTTAAGTCTTGAAACCGAGTTGAAGCTACTTAAATTTATCTGAAATTACATTTACTTAAAAAAAGCAAAGGTAGATTTTTTTTTTTCAGTGCAGGTGCACTCTGACTTTGGCAGATTGCTATTTTAACATTGCAGCCTCTAACTAATAGATTAATATTATTGCTATTTCTCAGTACAAGTCAGGAAACAGCGCTACCTGTTAGCGCCATTAGCCTCGTTCCTTCAGAACAAAGGCAGTAAACTTCAGACTCCTCACTGTCTGACTGTCAGCGCTGCAGTTCAGGGGGGTGATTGTGTAAATTAAAGGTTTTGTCACAGTGCTGGTGTAAGCTGTGATGGTGAACTGTAGTGTTGTGCTCTGTGTGAGACGCTGCTGAGGAATACGGACGCTGCCAAAAAGCTCTGCGATTTTAATTCTCAGCAAACGGAAAAACAGCTCGGCCCATTCTGGAAACAATGAGGTCAGAACTCAGGCTGAACTAACTGCAAACTCTGCAGTTCCAGAGACAGCGCTGCTGTGTTTCCAGAGAAAACAATCACAAGACAATAGCCCGTCTAGCTCCTGCCGTAATTACCACGAGGGCGTGATGCATCACGAAGATGGTGATGATGATGGTGAAATCCTACCTGGTAAAAAAGGGATGATTCTCCGCTTCGGATCCTTCTGCCCGCCCTCCACAGGGAACTTATCCAGAAGCTCCATCTGGAAAAACAGCAATAAAAAAACTTTTAAAGTGACAGTTTGGAAAAAAATAAGTACAGTACAGTTTCCCCTGACCATAAATGTCATCAACCTGAAAGGAAATCTGATTTTTTTACTTTCCTTGTTTAGTTTTTACTTTTACATTCTTAAAAAATAAAAAAATTGCTTCTATGAGCGATGCTATATGATGAAGGAACAGATTTTTTTACATAAATGAATGTGTTCTTCTAAGATTGATTCCTTAATATAAAGATTGTTTATGTATATTTTGTATTTGTAAAGAAAAAGCTATTATAAACCACAATTAAACAATATTAACTGAAAACTGAACACAACAGACAAACCAACAAAAACAATGTGATACATGATCAGTGATATATATTGCAGCAGGTCTATTCTAATCACACATTTAACTACCGGTAACTTAGCAGTGCAATTTTAGTCATAAAGTTACCTCAGCAGTGCTATTCTAATAATACATTTACCTCGGCAAAGCTATTCTAGTTTTAAAGTTACCTCAATAGTGCTTTTCTAGTCATAATGTTACCTCAGCAGTGCTATTCTAATCATAATTTTACCTCAGCAATGCTATTCTAATAATACATTTACCTCAGCAGTGCTATTCTAATTATAAATTAACGTCAGCAGAGGTTTTCTAATAATACATTCACCTCAGCAGTGCTACTCTAATTATGAATTTTCGTTAGCAGAGGTATTCTAATAATAAATTCACCTCAGCAGTGCTACTCTAATTATGAAATTTACATCAGCAGAGGTATTCTAATAATACATTCACCTCAGCAATGCTATTCTAATTATAAATTTACCTCAGAGGACCTATTCTAGTCATAATTTTACATCAGCAGTGCTTTTCTAATCATGAATTTATCTATTGTTATTCTACAGAAAAAAGGCACAGCACACCATTATCAAAACCTCATGCCAACTGTGAAACATGGTGGAAGGAGCATCGTTTACCGAGACATTTTGCAGGAAAACTTAAAATCATCTGTTCGCCAACTGAAGCTCAACAGACGATGGATGATGCAACAGGACAACGACCCAAAACATAGACGTAAATCAACAACCGAACGACTTCAACAGGAGAAATTACGCCTTCTGAAAAGTCCTGATTTCAACCCTATTGAGATGCTGTGGCAAAAAGAACTCAAGAGCATGAAGAGAATAGCATAAATTAGAATTATTCAGTGAAAATAAGTTGGTCTTTTCAGCTTTTTTTGCCAAACTCGAACACAAACACACACAGTAGTGTATCAATAGTATCTTTCACTCATAATTTCAGCCCAAAACTAAACATTGCACTATAGAAATATCTTGTCAGATCAGCTGTTTTTAAGGGTAAGGGGTGAAAACTGTAAATGCAGAAAATTCTCCAAACCGGCTCTTTAATAATGGAGGGCACAGAGCACAGGTTTATAATGTAAAACACTCCACAGATTCCACACAGAGCACAGAGCCACCAGCCATTCAAATCCATTCACCAGGCCTCCACCCCCCCCACACACACTCTGAGGACATGTGCTGCATGGCTCAGTTAGAGAAAACCCAGTGACATAGTGGAACTTTCTCCCCCACCCCACCCCGCCATCCCACAATGCTATAGGGTATTTTCCTCTGCTGTCGCCAGCCGACCCATATTCTAAACACTGGCTGCGGTGAAACAGCAGGTAAAAATGGCCTATGTCAGTACTGAAATCCAATATATATCCAACAAGGCAATGCAATTCAGTCTGAACAGCCATGTGACTTTTACATCAAGAAAAAAGCTGTGCTATTCTAATCATAGATTTACCTCATTAGTGCTATTCTAATCATAAACGCAGCTCAGCTATGCAATTCCAGATATTTTTAAAATTGGACACATCTGATAGCTTGCTTAGATTAGATGTTCAGAACATCAGATACAGACGTTAGCGTTTAAATCGGACGGAGCAGGAAATGGGCATTAATGTTTGATTATAATGGTCATAAATCTGGCAACCAGGCAGGCCAAGGAAGTGCTGCAACCTGGCAGAGGGCACAAATATTACTGGGAAACACTTCCCAGCATTATCTGCTGAAAAATGCCAACACATTTACAGCTCTGGAAAAAATTAAGAAAGAACTTCAGTTTCTGAATCAGTTTCTCTGATTTTGTTATTTATAGGTTTATGTTTGAGTAAAATGAACATTGTTGTTTTATTTTATAAACTACAGACAACATTTCTCCCAAATAAAAATATTCTCATTTAGAGCATTTATTTGCAGAAAATAAGAAATGGCTGAAATAACAAAAAATAAAATGCAGAGCTTTCAGACCTCAAATAATGCAAATACAACAAGTATATTCATTTTCATAAAGTTTTAAGAGTTCAGAAGTCAATATTTGGTGGAATAACCCTAGTTTTTTAATTCATGGAATGATATGATGAAAGCAGTCTGTGGCTTTACTACAAATAAAAAAAAGATCCACAAGAAAAACCACTAAGAAACCACTGCAAGTCCCATTTCCCAAACTTACAGTCAGACATCTAGTTTCTGTATCACTTAGCAGACCCAACAGCAGGTCAAGCTGACTGTCCTTTGACAATTCCTTACAAACAAAACAGTCTCTTTATGTGTTCTGTAGTAAAAATAAAAATGAAACAATGGATGATGGCAACTCAAAGAACCATCTGAATGCTTTAACAGCTCTATATGCAGTTAAGGATTCTCTTCAGATTGGTGGAAAACCTTTGCTAGATGGTTTTTGTGTTTTTTTTACCAAAATGAGCCAATGAGTCGAAGAGTCCTTTAAGCTTAGTGTGTGGTTTAATCATCCTTAAGCTGTTTTGGCACGTTTTCACGGATTCATCAGTTCACGTGAGTGCTGGGTGATTCATACCTTTGATCTAATAAGGTTACTTTAGTCTTTGAACCTGGATATCTAGAGATATCTGACTGGATCGCCCTGTTCTTTAATGGCCAGGACCCCACAGTTACACAGTACCCCACAAACATTAGTGTCTTGTGGGCAGCCTTCTGTGACTACAGGATGACCTACAATAGCAATAAACTATATACAGCTCTGGAAATAAATAAGATATCACTTAAAGACTATGAGTTTCTTTGATTTGACCAAATTAAAAACCTCTGGAATATAATCAAGAGGAAGATGGATGATCACAAACCATCAAACCACCAAACTGAACTGCTTGAATTTTTGCACCAGGAGTAAAGCAGCATAAAGTTATCCAAAAGCAGTGTGTAAGACTGGTGGAGGAGAACATGATGCCAAGATGCATGAAAAAAAACACTGTGATTAAAAACCAGGGTTATTCCACCAAATATTGATTTCTGAACTCTTAAAACTTTATGAATATGAACTTGTTGTTTTCTTTGCATTATTTGAGGTCTGAAAGCTCTGCATCTTTTTTTTTTGTTATTTCAGCCATTTCTCATTTTCTGTAAATAAACGCTCTAAATGAGAATATTTTTATTTGGAATTTGGGAGAAATATTGTCTGTAGTTTATAGAATAAAACAACAATGTTCATTTTACTCAAACATAAACCTATAAATAGCAAAATCAGAGAAACTGATTCAGAAACAGAAGTGGTCTCTTAATTTTTTCCAGAGCTGTATATATATATATATATATTTCACTGAAAATAAATTGCAGTATTATGTTATGTAATACACTCGACCTTTTTAAAGGGTGTATTTATTTACTCAGTCCAAATAAAGTAACCTGTATTGTTTTCCTCTCTGCCCTTCTGCCACAAACCCAGCTGGTCACTAATGCAACTCTTTGAAGTTCTCCCTGTGGGGCACTTCCTGTCTGTCATCATGACTGCTGCTGAAGTCACCACATCCTGCTCACCTTCTCACACACTCTTCTGATGCCCTCCAGAAGTGCCAGCTGTGTATACACTACTAAAAACAACTAAGAATCTACAGTCATTATATTCAGATTTAACTGTTTAAAAAAGTGTTATACATTATTTATACACTTGTTCAGTATATGACTTATTCAGTATCTTCTATACGTTTTATATTATCCACTATAAAATTGTATTTGGACAGCTGTCTACTGTAGTATAAAAAGTAAGAACTAGGACTGGACGATATGGCAAACTATTATATATCACATTAAAACCCTAAATTTAGCTTGATTCAATATAATATAATGTATTGTATATATATATTAAAATTAGCAGTATTAGCATGTGCTAATAGAGATGGGGCATATAATATAATATATATTGATGTATTGCCCAGTTTTAGGACATTAATAAATATATATATATATATATATAAAATAAACCTATAAAAAATGCTAAATATAAAAAATTCTGCATGATCGACTTTAGTAAGTTAAGACTGGTGATAGAAGAGGTTAATTTAGTGCTGTGTTTAAACCCCGCCCACTAGAAGTACTGATTGGATAGAAAGTAAACTTTCCTTTTAATTAGATTTGATAAATTAGCATCAGGATTTGTATTTTTATTTAAATAGTAATTAGTATTAAATTATTGGGTACCACTTTTAAAATAAGGCTCTATTATAAAGAGTTTATAAATAGTTTATATAATTATTAAATTATATAAATAATTAAAAAAGATTAATATGCGCTTACAACACATACATAGAAACAGGGAATTTCCGTTGACCTTAGTATGTTGGCTAACTCGCCGCTAATGCTAGCTAGCTCTCTGCTAACCTTAGTTCTATCCCTGGTAAGGTTAGCTAGCTCGTTTAAGCTAGCTAAAGTTAGTATGTTAGCTAGTTTGTTGCTAATATTAGTATATTAGCTAGTTTGTTGCTAACATTAGTATGTTAGCTAGCTAGCCACTAAGGTTAGCTAGCTCTCTGCTAACCATAGTTCTCTCCATGGAATAGATGTGTAATGATGGGCCACTGTTATTTCCGACCGGCATTAAACGCACCATCTAAATTTTAAAGTAATTTAAAGACAATTTAAGACCTTAATTACCCATATTTTAATTTAAGACATTTTAAGACTTTTTAAGGACCTGCGAAAACCCTGTAGAAAGAACATATGTAATAAAATAATATATAAAGTCAGTTAAGTCATTTAATATGCTGTTATTGAATAAAATAGTTAAAATGAATACAGTTATAACAGAAATGTTAATGATGACTGACGGAAAAATAAAACAAAGTAGATTTAACAGTATAAACGAATGTGGAATCACTATTTAGTACACGTCAGGTCACTGGTGCCCTTTCTATTGAGCTATTTTTTGTGTTGTAACTGCTTATTAATGGTTTATAAACTAACTCCTAACTTCTTTGTTTATGAATACTCTATTTTAAAACCATTTATAAAGGAAGCTTTTATTTTTTTTAAAGTGGTACAAATTATTGTATTGCTAAGATCTTGCCAAGTACACAGCTCTATTGGAATCACAGTAAAAAAAAAAAATAATAAAATAAAATGAAGACTTTACAGACAACACAGCACTGGATTTAATCCCATTACTCGATAAACACCTTAGAAAAACAGAGCGATTCATTATCCTCGCAAAAAAACCAACACTATAAATCAGCAGCTCGTCAGACGAACAGCAGAACAACCGGAGGAGTCGAGGAAAAAAGAAAAACGCAGAGCTGGAGCCAAGAATGTCAATCCAGCGACGGGCGATTATAGGAGGGGCTGGAGGGGAGGAGGGGGGGAGGCTTTATGATTAATATGAAGCGTACATCATCCCTACAACCACTCCTTCCTCAGCTGAACAAAGAGACAAAGGGGAAACAGGCATGATGAACATCTGTCAGAAGTAATAGGATGGAAGGTGACGAAAGGGGTGGGTTTCTTCTTCTTCTTCTTCTTCTTCTGCTTTTCTCTGACATTCCTCGTATCTGAACTGCAGTAAGGAAAACCCACACACTCAGTAATTGTGTTCAGATGTGGGAGCGTCATGCCTGAGCTTCACAATGTTGTTTATGCCCTGAAATACGAAGCTGTTCCTGCTCTCTGAATCCACCATACGCCAAACACAGCCTGCCCTGCCCTTAATCACATCAGCCCTAATAATGGAATTAGAAAGAAAGGCCTACACACACACACACACACAAAGTAACACAGTCACACACACAGTCTTACTCACAGCACAGTCTTACTCACAGCACAGGCCTACAATTTTCTCCATTCTTTGCTCATAAAGCATTGTTCCTTGCTACAAATAACCTTTTCCTCTGGCATTTGTAGACATTTTCAACTGTGAGACATTTTTCTTTAGTTCACGTTCAAATCAAATCAAATCAAATCAAATCAAATCAAATCAAATCAAATTAAATCAGATTTATAGTCACATTACAGATTACAGGTGTACAGGTAAAAAAATAGAATATAAAACTACAATTTACTTAAAGCTGATGTCTGTAAGTTTTAGGATTTGGGGATTTAGTGCCCTCTCTGGTGAGAATGTTTAATTGCATGAGCATACAAAGACTGAAGAATCATTTTAAACTGGGCGGGTGTGATGTGGTCTCCTTTCAGAGCGGATGAATCCGACTCCAGGTTATGATTCTATCTTGTTCCTTTTTGGCTTCGGAGCTTGCTTCCCTCCTTCGTTTCTTTGGTTTTACTATGAGTGAATGAGATACTGAGCTCTGAGTTTCCCCTTCTAAAGAGACTTCTGAAGTCTCCATTGCTCCACCAGCCGCTCGCATTCAGTAAAACTGAACCCTGATCCCTTTTTTAGAGGCTGTAAGTGTGACATAAGTACATAAAGACGCGTGAAAAGCGACCCGACACCCCAGTGTTTAGAATTAATGTATCAGACTTAGTTCCTTGCTAAGCCAGATACATTAATTCTAAAAACTGGGGTGCCAGGTCGCGTTTTACGGAAGTTTTGACCCGTCTCCACTCAGAAATGCTTTTACTTTCAGTTTAGAAACAAAATAATACAGAGCAGCATTAGCATTACCCGCTAACCACTCTATGCGCTAGTTATCGCTAGCTAATATTACCCTGGCTTACTGGAACACTCAGGGTTCCTCAGTGTAGCGCGGTCTGGCTAGCTTTAGTGGAAATGTGGAAATCTAAGCTTACTGTAGATAAACAGAGACGATTTACTCATTCAAATAAACAGTTTCTAGGAGAGAAATCTGTGTAGATTAGCCTCCAGCACTCGTTTAACTTTAAAAATAACGCACTTTATAATACGGTGTGCCTTGTGTTTGAAAATAGACCAGAAAATAGACGTTTATTGATTGTCCTCCTCTTAATCTGTTTCGCTCTACAGTTATCTGCTCTATAATAGAGATATTCAGATGCTAACTCTGGACTAACCTTATTTCAGCAGTAGACTGGCACATGCTCAGTCTGACAGAATGCACAGAATTCAGCGAAATGCTTTGGCTAATTGGCTGAATGCCTGAATGCTCTGTCTGGGGCAAAGTTCCCTGGGATAGAAACTTCCTTTCCGTCTCGTCCGTATCCTCTCCCACTAAACTCACTCATACCAGTGTCACAAAGGCCGTGGGCACAGTAAATACAGTCTGCAGAGTAAATGAACGAGTGTCTATGTTCAAGCTTCAAGTTTGGAGGTGACGTAACTCTGCCTGGAACTTTGTAAAACCCCCCCTCCCCCTCTTTCCGAACCAAACAAAGGAGAAACAACAGAAACGACCATATTTAAGAGCAGTCTAGTTACACAGTCACACAGACAAATAGCATCATTTCTGTTGTCGAAGACTGGTTGACAAGACAACCATATATATATATATATATACATACTAGTGTATCTCAAAAAATGAATATATATATATATATCACTGAAAAGTTATTTTATTTCAGTAACTCAGCTCAAAATGTGAAACTCATATAATATATAGACGTATTACACACAGATTGATCTATTTTAAGTGTTCATTTCTTTTATTGTTGATGATAATAAGCTTACAGGCAATGAAAACCCTAAAATCAGTGTATCAGAAATTCTGAATATTATATAAGACCAATTGGTACTTTTGGCAGTGTTGGCAGTGTACCAAGTCCTGCTGGAAAATGAAATCCACATCTCTATAAAAGTTGTTATCAGCAGAGGGAAGCATGAAGTGCTGTAAGATTTTGTGGAAAAACAAAACTGCACTGACTTTATTGGACTTGATAATAAAACACAGTGGATCAACACCAGCAGATGACAGACATGACTCTCCAAACCATCACTGATCATCAATGTTTTCCCGGAAAATCTCACAGCACTTCATTATCCAATAAGAGGCGATATGTTTGCATGTATGAATATTCATGAGCAAGAGCCAAAATTATGTCCTTCTTCAGAGACCACTTACCAAGTGAACTAAAGCAGATTATACAGAAACACCTGAGACCTAGACATTTTAACGTGAATTAAAAAACAATGGAAGGAGACCTTTAAAGGTCAAAATATACTTTTTCCTATTTAAAATTCTTTCTATTATGGCATAGATCACAAACCACCTTTGTTTTGTGTGTGTGAGACACACTTTCAGACATGCTGTGAAGTTTTGGATGGTGAAACACTTGTTCTAGTAAGTTCTACTAAGAGTGAGTGACGTAACAGCTCAGACTGTTTTCAGACCAAAATTGGAAAAAAAGCAGAAACCAAGAAAAGCAGAAAACAACTGGAATGACCGTAAGTCCAGTGGCTTTCTAAAGGCAGCAGCAGCACATGAGTAGACGTGTTTGAGACGAGTGTTTCCTGCTGCTCCCCGCTAGGCTATTTGCTAGCTCAGCACTGGGCTCAGCAGGCCGCTGCTGTTTGCCTTTTCTTTTCGTTTTGCTTAGAAAAGTAGTAAAAACAAACAAAAAGAAGAAGAAAAGCCAAACAGAACAGCCCTGACGCACCAAATCACAGCAGAAAGAGCTCATTTTTAAAAGTGATTAGCCTTTATCCATTAGCGGATCTCATAAAGAACATTTAGGCCACGTTTACACAGCAGGTAAAAAAGCCCAAATCTGATTTTCAAACCAAATGCAATGTTTATTTTAAGCTTTTCAAGCTGTATATTTAATGTGATCCATTGCCTACATGGGCTGAACAGTTAATGCTCCTAAACTGACACTCATGCACAAAAGGGGCAGTGCTTCCTGTGAAGTTTCGGTTTCATCTTCCCTTCTCTTTAGAGACAACAGGTTGACTGACGTTAAAATCACCCGTACAGATTTCTCTAATTACCTGATATTGAGAGCCGATTAGTTCATATTGGGATGTTGAGGTTTACAGCAGCGCTGTGTGGCTCAATGTTGGAGAAGAACCTACTGTTTCTCGTTGAACCACTTCTAACCCAATTTAACCAGACACTAAAAACTGATCTTAACAGTGTATCTTTTAGCCCATACAGTGAGTAGCAGAGCTAACAAACACCACTAACCACACAAAACTGCAAACGTTTAAAACAATGGAGCTATGGAGCTATGTGCTGGATGAGCAGCTCATTTCAGTTACATTTTTACTAGACCTGCTACGATAACTTTTTGTAGGCGATATATTGACCCAGAAATTATTGCGATAAACTATATTTTACTGTCATTTAAAGACATTTATGTGCCTCTGACATAATGATATGATATGGTGCATAACAAAGAATTCATACTGTTTTAAAGACAACAAATTTGTAATTATTCATTGGTTTGTGCAATATATACTTTTTTACCACCTACTGCAGTCCACAATATGTGTGTGTGTTTTGAAGCACAATAGATAACACAGTTATCAAAAAAGATTGAGGTAATATCCATTTATTATATGATATATGATAAGTCCATTAAGTAATAATCGTGACATGGCCTTTGTTTTTACATTGAGCTCCACAGTTTTGTAGCAACAGAGGGTTTCTCAGACTCTCTCAGCTGGAGTTTTTTTATGTTTCTAATGTCGACTGTAAAAAAACGCCCCCATAACGCAAGAATCGGCCGAAGACACTTGTGCCAAAACCCCGGTTGCTGAGTATAAAGCACATTCAGCCCAATTCCACATGGCCAATGCTGAGTCTCAGCCAATGCTGCCATTCACCAGTCAAGCTATCTGCGTCAGAATCAAAGAAAATCTCTCTAATTTTTAATCTATATTCTGCAACTGCTGGCTTTCACCTGAGAGCTCAGCTCCAGGAGTCATAAACAAAGAGCCCGAGAACGGAGGGAGTGAAGGAGAGAAGAGCAAGACGAGGAAGAAAGAGGGAGGAGAGGTCACGACCCCCGCAGTCAGCGGCCCATCCCCACTCATCCCCACTCATCATCACCATCACCATCACCACCACCACCACCACCACCACCACCACCACCAGCAGCAGCAGCTTAGCTCAGATAAAAGGTGGTTGGTGTGGTGCAGTGGATAACACCACCGCCTGCCAGTGAGCTACCATGTGGGAGACTGGGGTTCAATTCCTGCTCTGGATGACTGAATGCTGCACTACACCAATAAGAGTCCTTGGGCAAGACTCCTAACACGACATTGGCCCAAGTTTGTAATAGAAATAACCTTGTAAGTCGCTCTGGGTAAAAGCGTCAGCTAAAAATGCAGTAAATGTAAATGTAAAATAAAAGCACAGGATGACCCACCATCCAGATCCCACAGAGCACATTCCAGTTAACCCAGTTCAGAAATGCCCAGCTCTCCATTACAGTACTGAGTTTAAGAGTTTAAGGAAACTCTGAGAAGTTATTGTTAATTTACTCAATAATTATTTTTTTCTCATTAAAATTATATATATATATATATATATTTTTTTTTTTTATTCCAACAATTACAACAATCACACAAAAATTCAAACAACAGCAAAATTGCACTAGAACGTATATCCGTTTGTATAGTATGTATGTATAGTTCTAGGTATGTGACTGTGCTTGTGGTTGGGGTGAAAATGCTTAAGACGTCTTAAAGCTCATTTATGCTTAGCTTTAAATACGGTTTCAAATGTGGGTGGAGTCCAACACTGTTAGGCAGATTAATATTCTAAAACAATGAAAAACCCCTGAATTTAAGACTTGTCCAAACTTTTGACTAGTGCTAGAAAAGCGTTGATGGGATTACTGACTGTCTATGTAAACACTCTCAGTTTTTTTTGGTGCCATTACTTTTCTTACTTATCTTTTGTTAAATTAAGCAAATGACACAGTAATTATGGCTTTATAGAGGATGTGACTTGCACTGAGATGCCAAATGTCACGGGAAAGGAATTAGTATTGTGTCCCATGACTTTTGCCACGTTCCATTGAAGCTTGTCTGTTCGCATGGACAATTCTAGCGAGACATCCCGGTCACAATCACTGTCACCCACTGTATTGCACTCTGTGTTTAGCAATGCCTTCTATGATGTGCATAATATATAAAAGCCAGCAAACTTTCAGAAATAAAACATTCCTTTCATCTGGAACCAACAATCAGACCTTGAAATGATACATTCGTTATCATCCTGCATTTTCTGTTCATAAAAAAACATTGACAGCAATATTTCACCTGTGTTAGTTTATATATTAATTTATAAGTACAGCTGCACCCAACTGCAGCCTGAGAAGATGAACTTCAGTCCAGTTCAGGAAATAGAGTAATGACTGAGTTATATTTATGTCTGCAGTGGTTTTAAGTGATGGTAAAGGTGACACCATACTGTTTCCGGATTAAGAAGCATGGGGCGAGTTATTGTTTCACACTAAATGTTTGCAAAAGACCAAAACATGGACAGACCACCCTGACTTTATGACTTTTTAAAACCAGAATAAAGTACAGAAATCCTAGGTAGGGATGTTCTAATCAGATCCAGGTAATTTTTAATTAATTTAGAATAGGCTATTTTTTATTCCAAACCAAAAGCTTAGATTTAACCACACTCTTCACACTGCAAAAAATGAAAAAAAAAAAAACATTTAGGACAGTTGATGAACCCTTTCAGAGTCTACAGTATAAACCATATTTTGTTTTGTTTACTTCATAATAGCATATGCATCCCTCCATAAAACGTTTGTTCAAACTTTTGACTGGTACTGTATACATACCTGTCAATTTTTTGATTAAAAAATAAGGGATATTTTCCTCTGTCCGCTTAAAGTTGTCCCACCAGCCCAACGTAGGTTCAGTATCCCTTACATTTTAAGACAGGTTTACAAAAAAAATCTAAAATAACGACATGTGAACCACTTACACACAATTAGATTATCAGAATCTGAAATATTAGCTCTGATGAGATAAATTGATGAGTTAATTTTCCAAAGTCCACCATTTTTCTTTCCTCCAGTCAATTTTTAGACACAACTCAATATTTGACATAAAACCACCCAACCTGGCAACAGTGTACAGCCAAAGTGCACTGCTCATTTCAGAAGTTTCTCTATATAGAAAAAAAAATAGAAAAAATCTCCATGTAAAACCCACTTTCACCCTCACAGCATTTTTTCCTTCTCCTTGATCTAAAAGTCGCATGAATTCTGATCCAGCTGTTTTGATAAATTGGATATGTATCAGATTTCAATACCACACACTTAAGTGGCCCATTTGTGTCACATAAGACAAAATAATGATGGGATTTGGGCTTATTTTTACCTGCTGTATGAACATTAAAAACACAGAATTATCATGTTTAACCTTTTCATGGTCTTTTAAACCTCTGTAAGGTATTTTGAGTTATTGCTAAAACGCCTCTTTGAAGTTGATTTATGCTGAGTGCAGGTTTATGGCCTTGAGTTAATGGTTAATAGACACTGTACAGGTTTACTGAACTCCCACTGTGATGAAATATCACATGACCTACGGCCTGCTCCGACCTGTTATCTCAATCTCACACATTACAGCGTTAGTTTATCACCTGAGCCAAGGCCTGAAGCCCAACTGGATCCCCTTCAGGAATGTTTCAACAGTGTTTTCTTCTCTCAAATGTAAACATCACATTTTTCCCCATTAAACCTTTTATTTATTTTACCTTTTCCAATCAACTTTTGTATTTACTATTATATATTTGATTTGTATGTTCTGATCTTGTATACAGCTTTTAAACAAGCACAATAGTATTAATATTAATATTTATGTTAATATTTCAGCCAAAACACTCCCCTAGAAATGCATAGGTAGATGTGTCCATAAACTTTTAACCATTAATTCAAGATTGAACTTTTTTAACCAATTAGACTTACGCTTCACACTTTTCATGTTTACAATTTAGAAACCACTAAAGCAGTAACCTAGCAATCTCTTAACAACGTCATATTAACCAAATTCAGGTACCATAGCAACACAACAGCGAAATCTTGGGATACCTAAACACCACATCAACCACCTGGGAAACCATAGCAACCACTTAGCAAAACCATAACAATCAGCAACAATCAACTACTCAGCAATGCAATAGTAACTACTCAGTAACACCTTAGCCAAACCATAGCAACCACCTGGCAAAGTATAGCAACTACTCAGGAATTCCACAGAAATCACCTAGAATACCATAGCAACCAACCTGCAACAACATAACACCCATAAACCAACTATAGTAACCACCTACAATAATTTACCAAACACTTAGCAACCACCATATCAGCCACCTAGTAAAACCACAGCAATCTCATTGAACACTATGGCAAGTTCCTGGGATACCTTAGCAACTACTTAGGAACACAGCAGGAATGGCCTAGAATACCATAGCAACCAACTAGCAATACCTTACCAGCCAACCAATGTTCATTTTAACTCCAGAACAACACTGCTGAGCTGAAATAACACTGTTATATAATACAGTTTCTGCAAAGAATGTCCATCACTGTTTTAACTATTATGTAATGTAGCTCCACTTTTTTATTTTATTTATTTAATATTTGATTATTCTTTTTTTGACTTGCTGTGAAAGAGTCATCCTCAATGAACTCTGAGTTTAAAGCAGGTGAATTTATTAATATGCGACACTTTTACTTAAATCAATAACTGAATCAGGTGGCGTTGCATTAAATGCTAATCGAATTTAATATCCTGAATAATTCCACGTGTCTCTGCATCACAGAGATCAGTGATGACTTTCCCGCCTGCTCTATAAATCCGTCTGCGTAATGGCTGAGACCTGAAATACGCATTTCTGTGGTTATCTGTGAAATCCACACAGTCCTGCTCTCCAGACCCCATTAGTCCCTTTTCCAAATCTGCTAAAACCCGCTGATGATTCCAGCAGAGCTGCAGGAGCTGCTGCTGACAGTTTCCCCCGATCAGGAATATTGATCTGATTGAGCTGCAGAGATAAGAACTGTATCTACAGCTGAAGAGAGGGTTGATAAATAAAATAAAAAAATTAAAAACTCACCTGCAGGTCGAAGAATTTACTGTACCTCCTGAAAATGACCTCTGTGCTGCCATCGGTCCAGCACACCTTAATGATGTAAACCTGAGGAGACAGAAAAAGAAATTTTATGTTTTAGATGAATAAGACCAATATAGTTGCGATACGATAACAATATGATATAATGGTACTGTGATTCTGCTACACAAATTATTTCATTTATACCCCATTTTACTTGACTTACTATCTTTATCTTTGACAGTGTTGTGTAAACTAAGATTTTTCAAATTGATGTTTCATTTCATGATGTCTCTTAATATTAAACTCCTTAATTACAGCAACTTTTAGACTTTTTGCCCTGTTTTTCTGCACTAGAAATGCGCACCCTCTCCGCTTTTAGACTCTTTTGCCCTTTTTCGGCACTAGAAATGCGCACTCTCTCCGCTTTTAGACTCTTTGGCCCGTTTGTCTGCGCTAGAAATGCACACTTTGAATCTCACATTATAAAACATTATAAAAACACATTATAAAAACCTGCTTAACAGCGGGCCAACTTTCATTCTATTTCTAAAATACCTCGCGGACCGCTCCAAAAAAGGAAACGGGCCGCAAATGGCCCGCGGGCCGTAGTTTGGACACCCCTGTTCTAAGCGTTCTCCTCTGTTAAACTCACTGCCAATATTTACACTTATTTTACTCTATCTCTGGTCGTAGACCTTGTCAGATGGATGCCGAAGCTTCTAGGCTGTGTATCGTGGCTATAGCACACTCTCTACCTGCTATTGTGTTCTATACCTGGCAAACCAGGGTGTGGAAATGGGACTAAGGAAAAGGCAGTGAGCAGATTCAGAGGCTAAAAAAAAAATCCTAAAAGATTTCCATTCTGTACCAAACAGTTCAAAAAAAAGAACATACTGACTAGACTTAAACCTCCTGTTATGGTCATTTGTCAGGAACAGCAGTGGTGCGTGTTTCATTATCCAAAAAAGATCGAGCAGTGTGAATATTTCATCACTAACTCTATTGCTAATTTTTCAATCAGTATTTAGTGCAATGGTTTTCCTTACCTCTAACAGGTAATGGTTAAATTAGGATAATTTACTCGTTTTTTTATTTAAAAAAAAGACGTTCAAAAATGTTTTTAATGTTTTACTACTTTATAAAACACAATCATTTGACATAACATTGAAACATAACATTAAAAAAAATTGTTTTTTGAGTGTTTTTGAAGGGGGTGGTTGCAAATATGTAAGATGAATCATTTTCATACTGAAACAAATGCTTTTAACTATTTTTTCTATATATTTAACTTTTAAATTGGGTCAATTTGACTCCTGACATAACAGGAAGGTTAAGAATTGCTGAGAAGAGACACCAGTGCTTAAATTTAGAATGTGCAAAATATAAAAATCACTGCCTCATACAAGCCTCCATGATCCCATTTCATAAATGATTAAAACGTAAAAACAGTAATTTGATTAACCAAATTAATTCCATTAACTTCTCAGCTCTATATTTTGTCGGAGACTGAATAAGGCACAGTGCATTTTACCCATAATTCTCTCTCTCTCTATTTCTCTCTCTGCACTGGAGGACAGTAAGAGCAGCCTAGCACAGTGAGGGCTGCACAGATTTCCTTCCTCCAAGTTTAATAAACTTTCTTGCCAAACGTTTTCAGGCCAGCAGTGGAGTGAAGCACTGTGGACTCCCCAGTGTGTTTGGATGAGAAATCCCAGGTATCTGTGTCAGCATGTGGACACTGGACTGGTCAGTGTGCTGATCAAGACACTGAGAGGATGACCTCCCTACTATCCTCCTTTTGGATGCTCCCTTTGAGAATTAATGTATTAGCTATAGCTTAAAAGTCAGAATAGACCTCAACAGATGGTTTAATCTGGTATAGCGTACCAAATTATATGTTTTAAATTACCAGAATTGCCGTACTTTTGGGACTATAAGGTGCACTTTAAAATCCTTTAATTTTCCCGGTGCATCTTATGTATGAATTCTATCAGTCAGGTATTAAGGAGCAGTAAAGACACTCCACTGAAGTACAGAGTTATACAGGAGTTTTAGTGAAGTTTCTCCAGCACTAAGGCTGGAGAAGAATTAGAATTAGCGACTAACCACAGCTAAGAGCTAGCTCTTTCGCCGTTCAGAGGCAAATATATATCGGACTATCGCCTGCTGCTAACCCCAGCTAGCACTGATGGAGCAGCATTAGCATTAGCTGATAACTGCACTAAGTGCCAGCTCTTTCGCCCCGCTTTACATCCCGCTAGCATTAGCAGTTAGCTGCTAATACTAATGCTGCTGCACCCAGCCTTAGTGGAAATCTAAAAAAATTGAAGCTTACTGTAAATAAACAGAAGTGCTTTACTCAAAGTTTACCCAAATAAACAGTTTTAAGGTGAGAGTAGATGTGTGTAGATTAACATCCAGCACCCGTTTGACTTAAAAAGAAAATGTTTTGTTTTAATAATTACAGTTTTTTTTACTTGGCATAGCTTTAAAAGTCTCGCCACCCAGCAAGACGATCTGCTGAATTAGAAGAAAACACAGCGACACCCATGTTCCTTACTAGTGTCACATAATGTGCCTGTAATCTGGTGCCTTATGTATAAAAATAGACCAGCAATAAATGACGTTTATTGATAGTGTGCCTTATAATCTGAAGCGGAGATAGTACGCTGCTTTGTTATGCAGTGATTGAAAGCAGCCCTAACGTCATCCCAACGTTTCCCTGACTGCACGAAAATGCAGAAGTGAAATCTGAACAAAAAACGTCATTAGAACATACAGTATGTGGAGGTTGTTAGGTCTGAGTCAGGCCATATGAGGCCATTAGAGACATTTCCACTGAAGTGAGAAGGAAATCCTACATCCTCTCACTTCCTGTCATCCTTAAACTCACGTCAGGAGCTGGTGAGCTCAGAGATGACTGCATACACTTCTTCCTGATCGTATTGTAATTCCAGACCACAGAAATCACTGCCAACCAGTACAAGTGGGCGGTCCCGAGCCGAGGTGGGCAGGGCTATGAATACTAATTCACAGGCTGACATAGACACGATGCTTTTCCTGATCGATTCGTTTTGCTTTTCTGAATATTTTTTTTTTACTAGCTGCTGCAGACAATGAGGAAGAGGCTGAGGAAGAGTTTTATCATGTGCAGCATCATAAACAACTCATATACAAGAGAGAGCTACTGTAAAAATATTTTTACGAAGGCCAAGAAAAAGTGGATTTTAGCAGAAGAACACGTAAATGTATCATTTACACAAAAGAGCAGCCTAATAATCAATGCTCTTTCCAACAACAGCAACAATTCAAACACTAAGCTGTGGATTCCTCAGAGATCTGCGGTTATGACGTGTTTCTAACAGATGAACTCAAAAGC
Source organism: Astyanax mexicanus (assembly GCF_023375975.1). Taxonomy (NCBI): domain Eukaryota; kingdom Metazoa; phylum Chordata; class Actinopteri; order Characiformes; family Acestrorhamphidae; genus Astyanax; species Astyanax mexicanus. Next base: position 45,793,147 of record NC_064424.1, read on the forward strand.
CTCTCTCTCACAATGATCTCAGCTGCTTTAAGGAGAGGCTGGAATGGCCACATGTTAATCTGGCCACTGCCGCTGTCCATAAAACGCTGTGCTGGGATCCCGGCCCAGCAGGCCAACAGGCAGCGTGACTGCTGAACTGCCGGGGCCGAGTTTTTTCACGGTGTTGAGAGGAGTGGCAGGCAGGGTGTGGTATGCAGGACTGTCGACCAGCAAAAAAATCATTAAAAATCTGATTTTGCTCTAAATTTAAGGCACATCATTTTTTATTACTGTAAAAAACTACAGTAATCGGTCCTTTAATCAGCATTTAAATGACGTTTTAAAAGGTAAATAAGAGCGTTAGTTTTTCTGGGATTAAAAGCGTGAATTCAGCTGTAACTGGAAATATCTGCACTGCTAAACTGTGCTGGACTGAGGAGCACAGCTTTCAACACGTGCTCACGTTTACAAGCACGTGTCCAACCATGTGGATGATGGAGGCCATGTGGTTACCTCGTGTTTGCTCCTGCCCCCCACCCCTTTAATTATTTTGACAGATTAGTCGACTATTTCTGCCTACTAATCATGATTAATTCATTAATTTTACAGCTCTAAAAAATTAAGAGACCAATTCAGTTGAGGTAAAATTGTTGTTTTATTCTTTAAACTACAGACAACATTTCTCCCAAATACAAAATAAAAAAATATCGTCATTTAGAGCATTTATTTGCAGAAAATGAGAAATGACTGAAATAACAAAAAAAAAAAGATGCAGAGCTTTCAGACCTCAAATAATGCAAAGAAAACAAGTTCATATTCATAAAGTTTTAAGAGTTCAGAAATAATCAATATTTGGTGGAATAACCCTGGTGGTTTTTAATCACATTTTTTTCATGCATCTTGGCATCATGTTCTCCTCCTCCACCAGTCTTACACACTGCTTTTGGATAACTTTATGCTGCTTTACTCCTGGTGTAAAAAATTCAAGCAGTTCAGTTTGGTGGTTTGATGGCTTGTGATCATCCATCTTCCTCTTGATTATTTTTAAGTGGTCTCCTATTTTTTTCAGAGCTGTAAGATTATTTTAATTGAGTAATTGTGTTCAATTGACAAACTGTCTGAGCATCTAAATGTTTAATTACTTTGGTCTCCAAAAATAAATCAATTGAGTTCCTTTGTTTTATTGATTGACTGTCCAAGAAACAACTAATCAGCAAAATGTCTAATTACTCAGATCCCCAGAAATACTGTCTATAGATAAAGAAAAGTAGCTGTGAATTCTATACATTTTACCCAATAATACAGAAATAATACAGAATACTACACAAACTGAGTGAAATTAAACCTCACAGCCTCCTCACACACAGACCTGTCACTATAATTATATTATATTATTAAATAAAAGCCCTGTCTTTAGAAGCCCCCCCCCCCCCCCCCACACACACACACACCTATTCACACCTTTACTTACTTCAACAAAACACTTAAAAAGCTTTAAAAAGGTCTTCACCTTTTGGCCACCCCCCATTTATTTACAGTAAAGGTGAGCAGTAAGTGTTTTATTCAACATTTGAGGCAAACTGTGAGCAAAGAAAACTTTTAGGCTCCTGACAAAAAAAAGAAGCAGTAAAGCTGCAGTAAGTCCTGGACTGGTTGTTTTTGGTAGACGGCCAGTAAAGCTCTCCATGTGTACGATCATACAAAATAAAAGAAAACTTCGTCACACTATTAGAACAGGCCTACTTTAAAATGCATTGATTTGAGCTCATTTTTTTAACAATAAATGTATTGTTTTATTTAAACTGCTAAATTGCAAGGTATATAAATGTTACATGAATATCTAAACTTATACTCTACTCTGTACATTTTTTATATATGTACAGATAATATATATATATATATATTAAATGTTGGTCTAATAAAATGTGGTAAAATGTGTTGTGATACTGATATAACTGTCCATTTTTCTTTTGTAGAATGCCAGTAAAGCTTTTCATAGGCACAGATTAATAGTACATAATATAAGTTATATTATATTAACGCTACAGTAAAGCTGACCTAACTAAATACACAAGATTAAGAGAGTAGAGGACTTTTCAGGAGATTCTTCTGATTCTTCTGTGTTGCCTTTTATTAGTCACAACTTACTGCAGTGGGGTAAAATGTGGGGATATATTGTGTTGTGACATTAATTTGGGTCTCTTTATGTGTATGATAGTACAGAATATAAGTTAAATACTATATTAATGATACTGTAAAGCTGACAGTAGAAATAAAGATGGAGATTTTCTCTTGGGAAATACTTTCTATTTGCTAAAGCTTCTCTGTTATGTCTTTTATCAGTCGTAAGGCGTAATTTAGTGTGGTAAAACGTGGGGAAATGTTGTGTTGAGACATTGATTTAGGTCTTTTCATGGGTATTCTAGTACAGAGTATAAGTTATATTATATTATTCCTACTGTAAATTTGGCCTAAATAAAAATGTAGATTTTCTCTTTGCTAAATCTTCTCTTTTATGTCTTTTATCAGTTGCAAGTGTAATTAAATGTGGTAAAATGTGGTGTTGTGATACTTGTTTAGGTTGATTCATAAGTATTTTAGTACATAACAGACGTTATATTAAATTAACTTTATTCTTTGTTGCCTTTTTTCAGTCGCAACTTAATAAAGTGTAGTAAAATGTTGGAAAATGTTGGAAAATGTTGTGACATTGATTTAGGTGTCTTCATAGGTATTCTAGTACAGAGTATAAGTTATATTATATATTAATGCTACCGTAAAGTTGGCCTGAATAAAGATGGAGATGGGGATCTTCTCTTGGGAAATACTTTCTCTTTGCTAAATCTTCTCTTTTATGTCTTTTATCAGACACAAGCGTATTAAAATGAGGTGAAATGTGTTTAAACACTTCTATTATACTAAAATAAACTAAAACAAACAGAGAAAACTGTTCAATTCACATATTTAAGTGGCTGAAAGCCACAGTTTTAAGTCTTCTGCTCTGTGGGTCAGTGTAACCTGATCCTGCCTGAGTTCATTTTTCTCAGCCCCTCTCTCTCTCTTTGTTCCAGCAGCTCAGCTGAAAAACCCTCCAGCAAACTTCTGGAAACTAAAGAAAAAGGAGCAAAGTACGTAGAACAATGACATTTTCTAAAAGGACACAGAGTAAAAAAGGCATAAACTCACATAATGTTTGCTGGGATTTCTCCTCTTCTGCACATCTTGAACTGTTACATCTTGAACAGTCCTTCGTGGCATGTTGCCTCCTCCTCTCTCTTCTCCTCTCTGAGGAAAGTTCCCAGTAAAAAGGACTGAACTGGGGGAAGGAAAGGCTCAGAGCTGACTGGGAGCTGCTGGGTTAATGTGTGGCATCTGTTTTAGGCTGGAGAAGAGCTTGAGAAGAGCTGGAGAAGAGCTGAAGAAGAGCAGAAGAGCTGGAGAATGGCTGCTGGAATAGTCCACGTAGTCCAGTTTCCTGCAGGAGAAGCTCTCTGCTGTTCCCCTGTTTACTGCTGCTGCTGCTGCCAGCCTGCCTTTACCCACCTGTTTTCAGGAAGGCCCCGCCCACAAGTGCTGCTATTGGCTGGAAATCTCACCTCCACTGCTATGATTCTACGATTCTGCTGTCTTTTCCCCACCTATTTTCCGTTAAACCCCGCCTATCAGAGAGTCAATTGGCTGAAAACACACCTCCACTGCTGTGAGCTATGATTCAGCTGTCTTTTGGCTCTGTCTTTTTCCACCTATTTTTCGTTAAACCCCGCCCACCCGAGAGTCAATTGGCTGGAAATCTCATACCTAAAGATGTGATTAGCTATTCTGTAAAATAATTCACTCTTAGCCAATCCCAGCGAAGAAGGGAGGGTGTTGCCTGAAAACGGGTGAGAGGAAAAATAAGAATGGCTGCAGCCGCTCCCATCAGAAATCTCCAATCTCACCTTCACTGCTGTGATTCAGCTTTCTTTTCACACCCATTTTCATTTAAACCCCGCCCACCTAAGAAACAATTGGCTGATAATCTAATACCGAATGCTGTGATTAGCTAGTCTGCAAAGGAATTGACTCTTAGCCAATCCCAGCAAAGGAGGGAGGGGCTTGCCTGAAAACAGGTGAGAATAAAAATACGAATGGCTGAAGCCGCTCCCAGCAGGGTTGCCAGGTTCGCGCAGGTTTTCCCTTTAAATTGGGCTTGTTTGAAAATCCAGAGACGGCGGGGTGCGATTTTTTTTGTTAAAAATGACCGCGACCACCAAAAAAAAAAAAAGGACTAATTATGTTACTATTAAATGTTATAAAAAAACCTAATAAAATCAATAATGTTTTTTTTTTGTTAAAAATGTGCGTTTTTATGTTAAAAGTTACCGCGGACCACAAAAAAAAAAAAAACAGTGCTTTTTTTTGCTAATTATGTTACTATAAAATGTTCTTGACTCGAAGATAAAACTGTTATAAAATAATTAATAAAAACACAAATGTTTTTTTTGATAAAAAGGTGCGTTTTATGTTAAAAATGACGACAAAAAAAAAACCAAAAAAGTAAGTCCTTTTTTTTGCTAATTATGTTACTATTAAATATTCTTGACTCGAATATAAAACTGTTATGAAAGAACTAATAAAAACACAAATGTTTTTTTTTGTTTAAAAGGTGCGTTTTTTTATATGACGACAAAAAAAACTCCAAAAAAGTCAGTTCTTTTTTTTTTGCTAATTATATATATATATATATATATATATATATATATATATATATATATATTTTTTTTTTATTTATTTATTTATTTTTGTTAAAAGGTGCGCTTTTTTGTTAAAAATTACTGCAGCCAACAAATAAAGTAAAAAAACCCGTTTCTAATACCAAGTTAATTTAACTGTTTAAACGCTGCTGCTGCTGCTGCTGCTGCTGCTGCTGCTGCTGTTGCTAAAGGTGGCACAATATGGTTTTAACTTTAGAAGAAGTGATTTATTCATAATATCGCTGTTGCAATGCTGAGCATGAGGATCTGAAACCAGTTAGTGCGGAAACAAAAATAGATTGGGAAACATGTTTTCACAGAACTATAAACCACTGCATAGAGAAGGTCCAGCAAAATCTGCACACAATAAACCCCAATTAGTAGAACTTAGAACTCAGAATTAAGTAAATAAATTTATATTTATATTTATATTTATATATGTAAGCTGCTAGCTGTTCATGCTATAGCATTTTCTGTATTGCAACAGAATTATGCTTTCAGTATTTGGCATATAACTAATATTTTTCTGCTAAAAGATTATAATCAGATGTTTCAGTGGACACCAGTTTCTGAGTTTGTTCCTGGAAGACTTGGCCACCCTCCTCCTCCTCCACAGTGTTTTCCTCAGACCACAGTCCTGCCAGACAAAGCTCTTCACCACATCCTTCAGCTTTAATCAGTCACACATGTATTTTACTGCACGCATTACAAGCTACATAAAATATATATCCACTCTAAATATCTATATCTACATACACACTTTAACATATTTACATTGTGCAGAATATATAGACTGGTATGGATGAAAGTGTTGGCACCCTAAAAATATTACAGAAAATTAATGATTATTTAATTTATGTATATTGGAACCACACAAAAAAAGTTCCAAAAAATCACAGGCTGTCCTGCAGGCTCAGGGTGCATCAATGTCAGCCCGACAGCCCCACATAAATGTAATGAACAAATGCCAGATTCACATGATGTCAAAAAATAAAAAAAATGAATTGAGATTTTAGAATGACATCAAAGATATAAAATCGTATGTCTTGTAAAATATGTGTCTTGTTATTACAGATTCTTGATGTGAAAAACAACATTGTGTGGATTTGGCCCCATAAACTTACAACACACAAAAACCACACAAAAACACAAAAAGAAAGCGTTTTTTATAATTGTATAATTTAGTGCTGCCACCCTGTGGTACTGGATAAATATTGCATTAATATATTTAAGAATGTGCATCACATAAAACATTTACAAACCAGGAAAAAGTTAAAGGTGCCAAAAATAAATTTCATACTGTATAATAAATCAAGGAAATCCCCATTCCGCTGACTGTAAATCAAAATGGAAAAAACTTGAGGAACTTTTGGAAAACCTAACATCAACAGCTGTTATTTTTAAATATAGTTCTGGAAAAAAAATAAGCGAGCGCTTAAAAATGATGAGTTTCTCTGATTTTACCAAATTGAAATCCTCTGGAATATAATCAAGAGAAAGATGGATGATCACAAACCATCAAACCACCAAACTGAACTGCTTGATTTTTTGCACCAGGAGTAAAGCAGCATAAAGTTATCCAAAAGCAGTGTGTAAGACTGGTGGAGGAGGAGAACATGATGCCAAGATGAAACATGACAACTGTGATTAAAACCACCAGGATTATTCCACTAAATATTGATTATTTCTGAACTCGTAAAACTTTATGAATATGAACTTGTTGTTTTCTTTGCATTATTTGAGGTCTGAAAGCTCTGCATCTTTTTTGTTATTTCAGTCATTTCTCATTTTCTGTAAATAAATGCTCTAAATGAGAATATTTTTATTTGTAATTTGGGAGAAATGTTGTCTGTAGTTTATAGAATAAAACAACAATGTTCATTTTACTCAAACATAAACCTATAAATAGCACCTTATATACGGCTTGTATTCCCTTTCGCAGAAATATATAACACACGAATAGGATAGTGTGTTACATTAAATTTTCTGTATTTAAATCATGAGAAATCGGACAGATTTTGTATTTTTTCTGTTATGATCCACAAGGGGGCGAGATTACACCTTCAAACTCTAAAGTGTGTTTATTGATTGTAGAGTTGGTGTTTTGATTATTACCATATACACTGTGCATTTTTTCAGACATTAAGACAATAAAAACACAAAACAATCTGATATTACACACAAATTACAATATATCACATGTATTTGTGCAGCTTCGACATATATTGGTTTTAAAAAGTAGAATTAAAGATTTAAACTCCTTTCTGCACTAAAACAACACTGAGGTACCAGACTGCAGCAGGTCAGGTTTGGTGTGTGTGTTTAAGAGGTGCGTTCAGTTTTACTGTGTGTGTGTGTGTGTGTGTGTGTGTGTGTGTGTGTGTGTGTGTGTGTGTGTGTGTGTGTGTGTGTGTGTGTGTGTGTGTTTTGTGTGTTTAGACTAATAGTAGCACAGTTTGAGAGATTAAACAGGGATAAAACTGTGGTTTCCCAGCTTTTACAGGCCGAACAAACCTGAGTTTCCCAAATATTAAACACAAATCAGAAAATTAAATCAATTAATTAAACAACCATTAAAACAGATTAATTATTAAAGACCATTTAACACACTTGAATCTAAGCCTAAACTATATATTTATATATGTTGGATGTAAGTTACATATAGTAGTGCACACACATACTTACATAGTTACTAATTATGTGTAATTACCACTGAAAAGACAGAGGACTTTATATATATGTATATATATATATATTCAGAAAATAGATTTAAAAATAAGGTTGTGTCAGCAGTACGCTTTTAATAAAAAAAAAACAGAGGGCACAGATTTTATTATATATTTTATTAAAATTTAAAACATTTTCCTTTATTGGACATTTTTATTATATCCTTTTGCAGTTAAAATTGTAGAAAATTAAGTTTTTAACCCTAAAAATATACAGCATTCACTCTTTATACATACTGATAAAAAAAAAATAGACATAAAAACTAGACAAACATAACGAAACTTAAGATTTGGAGGACATGAACTGTTTGATTTGTATTCAGGAAAATATTGATTTTAAAATAAAGTTTAGGAAAAAGCTAATTTTATGATTTTAATCATTATATTTTGACTTCAGCAGATTTACTTAATTTTTTAAAAATATATTTTCTATTACGATTACAATTATGCTTTTTCGTAATGTTCCTTATCAAACATGAAAGCTTTTTATGTTGACATTTTATGATATTCTATATAAAATATAAATACATTTAATTCTAAAGTGTTTTCTGTTCTAAGTTCTAAAAATATGTTTTAACTTTTGCATTTTGTACTTAAAAACCCATTTATTTAAACAAATAAACAGTAAATAAAGGCTTCTAACGTGAGGTAAGAAGTTGTCCCCCATCCTTAACCCTAAAGCAGTTTTAGGCAAATGTGCTGCTGAGTGTTAAAGCCCTCATTGGCTGAAAGCAGAGTCAGATTCCGCTGCAGAAGAAAGTTTATCAGATTGGAAATCAGGGAGGGAACTGAAGAGCAGCAGCAGTTCAATGCAGAAATGCAGGGCTTGATGAGCTTCTGAGTCTCACTTCAGGATTTGGACGTTTTAACATCAAACAAGACAAAGGAAGAGAGAGAAGAAGAGAGAGAAGAAGGAGAAAAAAGGATAAAATTCCATTTAAAAGGAGAAAATTCTATTTAAAAGGAGAATTCAATTTAAGGTGAGCATTAAAATGTATTAAAATTGTGAAAGCAATGATATGGTGGTGTAACACTGCAATATTAATAGTATTTGCATTTTAATTGGTCATTTTTATCAGTAATATTGAGCAGTATGTTTTTTTTTCAACTTTTAATGGAAGTCAACGTAAAAAAAATGAGTCATATCTATTCATCCATTTACCCAGCTGGCATTTCAATGTTGAATCAATGTAGATGTTATGGTTGAATCAACGTCATACGTTCAACCTTTAATAAACCACAGCTCACTAAAATTAAAAAATCCTATAGTTAACACAGTTTTAACAATAAAACTTACATCACTGCAGTAAATCTGAGTATAAAAAATGTTTATACCCACCACTACCAATCTGATTACTGCATATCTGATCTGAAAAACACTTAAAACTAATAGTAAAACTATTAAAACATGAACATGGTGTTAAATTAAAAAGCAGTTACTGCAAATAGAATTAAAACATTTTTCCATCCTCCATTTTTAAAAAACATACAGTAATGAAATGTTAAATACTGATTCAAAAGGCAAAAGTTTGAGGACATTATGTTGATTCAACGTTAAAATTGTAACATTTGCACAAATAATATTTAACATTAAATGTTGATTCAACATTGTTTCAACGTTAAAACAACAACAGACATTACTGTAATCATGTTTTAACCACATTTTTTAACGTCGAAGGTTGGTTGTGTGCCAGCTGGATTGATTCCACTGAAAGTTAGGAGAGTTTTTGCTTAAAAGTATGTAATTATGTAAAATTACTATTTTAAAAGTAACAGATTTTGCATGACAGTAACAATTTATTAACTTACATAAATGGACGTTTATTGTAGTGTAATTTAAATTACATTACAATATTAACGAATGTCATAAGAGGTATGAGTTGTATTGTTATATACTGTTTTATGCCGTTTGAGTATAACTATGTGTTTTTCAAACATTGTAGAAGGACAGATCTTGTCTAAAATTCACCATTTTTCTTTTGTAAATGTAAAAATTAGTTAATTAAAAGTTAAAATATTGGATATAATAAAGCAGACAGAAATGCTGAGAAGTCTGGGAGGTCATATCTTTTCAAATTGCGTGTAGAATAATAAGTACAAGTATAAATATTGTCTTAATTCCTCCTTAATTTCTTCTAATTTAAAGGGAAAGTTTAAAGTATATCATCACTGTCACTCAAAATCTCTTAAACTGCAGCTTTACCCTTTCAGACCTGAATTATGTTCCAGTGATGAAAGATAAAAATTATTTGTATTTTTAATTTTCATTAAATATTTTTAATTGCTGTGTAATCTTTGGTTTAACGTTATTATTTTTATTTTATGTAACTTTTTATAACGTCTTTTTTTATTTGACAAATCCCAAATCCATATGTAGTAAAACTAACTCGTAGTAACTATAGTGTAGTGGGCAGGGCTAAGCTGCTGTTTGATTGGCTGATAAAATTCACTTCTGTTGGACAACAGACCTCAATCTGTGTTAAATGCAAGAAAACACAAGAAATAAGAAAAAAACAGATGCTGTTTATTGTAATGAATCAGAGACTGAAAGGGTTAACAAGCAAACACATGTCTGAGTGAGTGGCAAACAGCTGAACTGATAACAAAAAAATGATATAAAAATAAATAGGATTACATTTAGAAACACTACAATAAACGTCCAATTAATTTGTGTAAATTAATGAATTGTTGCTGTCATGCAAAAACTGTTATTTTTAAAAAATAAAGTAATTTTATGAACTTTTAAGCAAAACCCTCATAACTTGCCGTGGAATCAATTATATATTAGTAATTTTATATATAAGATGTGTAAAATTAAATTTTGAACATTTTTATTAGCCCATTTGTCATCACCAAATGTTGGACAAAGTTAATAAAAAACATCCATCACATTATTTAATGGTTGAGCAATTAATTGAATTAGGTAAAAAAAAAAAAAAGCCAAAATAGGATGATTTAAACAGGGGTATGCTTTTTTATTTATTTTTTTATTTTTTTGAGGACAGTTACGGTATTCTCAGACTAACATCTCATCATCATCATCATCATGTTTTTTATTTTTATTATTATATATTTTTTTCAGATCCATCATGCCAAGGTCATTTCTGGTGAAAAGTAAAAAGTGCAGTTCACACAGTGTGAACCGGTTCATCGAAAGTGACCCGAGCGACACACAACACTTCACAAGTAGGTACAATATACAATAAAATAATAATAAAAGAAAATGCATATTAAATGATTTAATAATCCATAAGTGCATTTATTTAACATAAATTTCACATCAACTCATTCCTGGAAGGGTGCTGCTCATTTTCTCTTTATATAATATTGAGTGGTGAACTGGGGTCAACTTATAATAATAACAAATATTAATTGCATCTAGATTTTTTTTTTTTCTGTTTTCCACTGTTTATTTTTTTTAACATTATGGACCTGTATATTCAGTCCACATTTCATAATCCCTATCTCCTTATAGGGACGTTTTTTTCCCCCTTGATCCCGTGTGAGGAGCGGTGTGTTTATTTATTTATTTTTTATTGGGTTTACCTGCTTTGAGATCAACTGTTCTGCAATTGGGTTCAACAACCCTCTGGGCTGGAGAGCTACTAGTCTGTAGCACTCCATCTACATCCCATTACACTTCATTTTACAAATCAGATTTTTATTTGTGGTCCACCACAAACAAATAACAGTGAAAATTAGGAATCCAAACTTTTCACTAATTTTTCTCTTTTGAACTCCACAGTTTCAGCTCCTTTACCTGTCCCACCAGAGGCCAAGGAGCCGCACTCTCCAGGGAGCCTGCAGTTAGACCCCCTCGCTGAGCCGTCCCACACAGACCCGTACGCCTACATTAAAGATGAAGATGAGCCTGAGTGTCCGATCCGAGTGTCTCGCCCCGAGCCGACGGTCACAGCCAGTCGACCTTTCTACATATCCGGTAAGAGATCTCTGACGCCATCTTGGAAGTAAACTCTCTCATTTTTAAAGTAGAGGACTCCACCCTTCACCCAGCTCAAATTTGAAAAAGGCTAAAAAATAGGAGGAGTAGTCTGGGAGGAGCATTGGGTGATGTATGGGTTTAGAAGAAAGAGCTGATTGGGCTGAGCAGTGTGCCTCTGATAGCAGTGAGACGCAGATGGTTGGACGTCAGTTGGGGGGACGGTATTATTGGTACTATTGATAGACTGATCTGCATATTGTCATGTGTCTGTGTACCAAAATACACAAAAACATCATCCTCGACTATAGCACAGTTATATAACCTGAGAGTATATATAATGCAGTAGCAGAAATTACCACAATAAAAATATTTAAAAAAATAATTTTAAAAAATGTAAGGAAAACTGGAACAGGTATGTTTCACAACTTTAAAACACATTTTAGCGATTAATATAAAAATGTTTAAAAAATAAGTACAGATTTGTATTTAAAAGAGTACAAAGCTTCTTGCTGGGGCTGTACCTTATTTTGGGGTACAAAAAAGTACCTTTCAGTGAAAGTCCTTTTTTGTACCCATGTTTTTTGTGCCAGTAAAGATTATAAAGATTATAAACATTATCATAATCTGATTATAGCTCAAAAACTTGATGATCATTAATGTGCAATTAAAATATATATATTATGTATCAGTACAGTGATACAGAATACTGAATGTACCTTTTGTCTGGTTAAATGGTACAAATCTGTATTTATTGCTGTTTGGAATGACTTTGTACTTCAGAGGGAACATCTGACCCGATAAAGACCAATATTATACCTTTGAGGGTTCAATTATGAAGAAAATACATTTAAGTACAAAAAATTACATATATTGTACCTCTTTTTTTAGAGCCTCACACACAAAGCAGGGCTGTAACTTGCTCTTACAGCCTACAATACTGAGGCCAATCCTGAGGCCAGACGAGCACAACTTACAGTATAGACTGTTAATAACCAGAAAGGGAAAATGAAAAAACATCCTGGGGGGAATGACTACACAGTGATGGTGAGTCAGAGGGGGGGAGACATTCCCAGACAGCAAACAGAATTTGCAGAATTTGCTGGTACGAGATTTACTCAAGAAACCAAACCCTGAAAGTAAGTCTAAAGTCGCTAAACAGTCAGTGGCCAATTAAATAAGGTGTATATTAAGCAATGACAGAATGTACAGTCAAAAATGTAGATAAACACAGTCTTTTCTTCATTCTCTTTGTTTATTTCCTCCCCCAGAACCTCAGATGGCAGAATATCCTCCCTACTATAAGCCGGCGTACGGGTGGGACCCTCTACCCTCTCCCTATGACTTCAGTCAGATGAGCTTCCACCCCTCCCTCCTCCAGCACGCTAATACCCTGTATGGATCCCACCTGAAGCAGAGCCCAGAACACACACAACCCCTGGACTGCAGCACCCACTACTCCCCCACCTCCAACACCTACCACTGCATCACCTGCGACAAGGTGAGCAAAGGGTTAAAAATTTAACATTAGAGATACAGAAAAAGCTCAGTTTCATGATGTTTAATTAAATGTATTATACAATGATGCCTGATCTTCTACACTGTGAGCCCGGATAAGTTGAATTTATTATAAGAAATATGAGGAAACCAGTTGCCTTAAAAAAGTAAGTAATGTGTAATGAAAACTTAAGGTAGCATAACTCAGAACATCAAGTTATTACAACTAAAGGGGAAGTTGATTTATTTGTAAGGTAGCCCAGGGGGAATCAATACACACTGATGGTGAGTGTCTGTCAGAAACTGTTGGACACGCCCAGTATGCAAATATATTGTGACAGAAGCCAATGGAAAACAAGCTGCCAATGGCAACAGACTAAACTCAGTTATTATAAGTTGGTTCATCTCAAAGGTCTCAGTTTGAATAGTACAGTATATATGTGCCCACAAATTCAGTTCAACTAACTCAAAACAGTTGAGTATTGTTTAGAAATCTCCAATTTTATGTAAAACAAGCTTAAATCATTTGAGTTCAAACAACGTATGGGTTTACAGTGTGGTCCATTCTGTCAATTCCAGGTGTTCTCCACTCCTCACGGGCTGGAGGTCCACGTGAGACGTTCCCACAGCGGAACGCGACCCTTTGGTTGCAGCATTTGCAGAAAAACGTTCGGACACGCAGTGAGCTTAGAGCAACACATGAACGTCCACTCACAGGTATGCAGCAAATGACCTATAGGAATCTTTTGGACTCTTTTTGAGTTAAGAGTTTAAATAACAGTCTTCTGGGACACAACTGATCTTTTAACCCTTTTTCTACAAGTTAAAACAGAACTTTTAATAGAGTTGAAACATTTATCAGCCATACAGACTATGAAGAAACACATAAGGAATCATGTAGTTGCTTAAAAGTGTTAAAACAAACCTAAATTACGATATATGAAGCATTTAGATGCTCTTATCTGAGGAGCTGTTTTAACTTGTGGTTTCTGAGGCTGGTAACTCTGATGAACTTATCCTGTACAACAGAGGAAACTCCCGCTCTTCCTTTCCTGGGGCAGCCCTGATGAGTGCCAGTTTCATCATCATAACAGTTTTGAAACTAGCACTTATCAGGGCTGGCCCAGGAAAGGAAGAGCAAGAGTTTCCTCTGTTGTAACAGTTTTTAAGAATACGTTCTTCTTGAAATGTTTCAGATTGACTGACCATTTTAAAATAGTTATTTTTTTACTTAGTTGAGCAGTTCTTGCAATAATTAAGCATAATTTATGATCTTTGCAGTGACTGCACTTAAGGACATTACTCAAATATTCACTATTCACTGTATACCTGTAACTCTACCTCTTCACTACTTTACTTTAACTGATGCTCTCAAACACTTTATTAAGAGACAAGGAATTCAAGTAATTAACTCTTGATGAGTTCAGCACAGCTGTTAACTGAAAGCCTGAATTCCAGGTGACTCTACCTCATAAAGCTGACTGAGAAAATCCAGCAGAGATGCGCAAAACTGATCATCTAAACAAGATGTGCTACTTTAAAGAATGTAAAATGTATGAAACATATTCTGGTTTGTTTAAAGCTTTTTTGGATTGCTTAAGTAGGTACTATTAATCTACAATTAAAAAAAAGGTAAAAAAAACACTGAATTTAAGATGTATTTCGGAGGGGCACTGAGTGATGTATGGGTTTAGAGGCGTGGCAGAACAGAGAGCTGATTGGGCTGAGCAGTTTGGCTCTGATAGTGATGTATGGGTGATGTATGGGTTTAGAGAGAGCTGATTGGGCTGAGCAGTTTGGCTCTGATAGTGGTAAGATGGTATTTTATTTGCTCACCTTTAAAAATTCTACAGGTGTGGAATAATTTACATTTAGTGACTTTTAGTTTAGTAAACTTTATTAACCAATCACTTCCCTGCTGAATGGTCGAGATGACACAATCAGGGGTTCCACTTTAAAATAAGACTACCTTTATAAAGGGTTTATAAATAGTTTACAATTAGTTTATTAATGGTTAATAATTAGGTTGTAAATGCCTTAAAAGTCATTAATAATCAGTTATAACACATACGTAGAAAGGGCAACAATGACCTGTTGTTTGCCAAATAGTGAACTATATTACACAGCCTTCTATACTGTTGCCCTTTCTACGTACAGTATGTGTTATAACTGATTATTAATGATTTTTAAGGCATTAAAAACCTAATTAGTTACCATTAATAAACTAATTGTAAACCATTTATAAACCCTGTATAAAGGTAGTCTTATTTTGAAGTGGTACCCAATCAGGTTGACTTTAATCAGTAATCAGTACACTTTCTTTATTATGTTAAATGTTTGATCATAAATAAAAGGGATTAATTGATTGGTTATTTGTGTATTTGTTAATAAAGGAGAGGAGTTTCGAGTGTAAGATGTGCGGGAAGACATTCAAGCGCTCGTCGACCCTCTCCACACACCTGCTCATCCACTCCGACACCCGCCCGTACCCCTGCCAGTACTGCGGCAAGAGGTTCCACCAGAAGTCCGACATGAAGAAACACACCTACATCCACACAGGTGAGAGAACGGCTTCCTCCACCCGATCCTGGAGAGCTGTGGCCGTGTTTCCAAGAGCCGTATAGCTGCAGATAAATCAAGAAAAGAAAATTAAGCAAATGCGCAGATGCTTTGCATATCTGGTTTTCCTGCTCGGCTGAGAATACGCTGGGAACGCTTCCTCCACGGCTCTGCAGCAGCAGCAGCTCGAACGCTTCCAACGAAACAAATCGACAAATCTGGAGAACATGCAAATATTAGCTTGGTGTCGATTTTTAAAGCAGATTTTTAAAAAAATCTCGTTTGGACCTGTAGAGAGAGTAGAGCTGGAACTGCTGAAAAGATCTGGAAATTATTGTGATCATAGTTTTTTTGGGCCAAACCTATAAAAATTTAAACAGAATTGGAACAAAACATTTTATGTGCAACAATTTTAGAAATGTATTTAAAATAAGACATTTTTTTTGGAACAAAATACAAGAACTGCAGGTGAATCTTAAAAGTTAAAGTGTCCTGGCTGAAAAAAACAAGCAATTAAACTTGTTTTAGTCAACAATTTACAATATTTAAGTTGATTAAAGCTATGTAATTTTCTTGTTCCTATAAGGAGGAGTTGCTTTAGGTTGAACTGATTATGTATTTTTAATTGTTCTTAATTGTTTTTAATTTGTTCAGTCTAGAATGAAATTCTTCATTTTTCTAAACTATGAACATTTCATTGTGTTTTATAACTGTGCAATTAAAAACTATAAACACTTAATTGTCCTTCATAAACATACAATTTCTGAAAGTACATGCTTAGATTTACTTTCTAATTATCCAATTTGTAGCACATACATTTAAATCTTTTTGCTTCAAATACATAGAATTTAAAACAAATTTATAGGCATTAAATAAATACTTATTTTAAAAAAATTATAACTGTATACACTTAAATTATACCTGTTTTATATAACACCTAAATATATAAAATAAACATGCTAGTCTGTAAGTATGTTTAAAGTAAAATAGTTTCATTTTTGTAAAGCAAAATTGAGGTTTTCAGACATTTTTATAGGCTTCAAATGCCATATACACATAAATCTGTTATATATCTGTTGTATATATATATATATATTGGTATTAGTTATTTGTATTTAAAATTAATATATACCTAATGATACTTTTGTGGTATAATAATGAGAAAGGCGGAGTCAACAAAGAACTACTTAACACTCGTTTGTACCATTGGAAAATAGGCCAGTTTTTGGGTGTAAAAACAGGCGTAAAAAATGGCATTCGTAAAATTACATCATTTTTAACGTTTTTCGTAAAAAGCTTGGGAAATACGCCCCAGTATCTTATGTTTTTATAATCTTCACAGGCATATTTTGCTACAATCTATACATTCTGTTTTACTGACTGTTTTAATGTTATTTTTGATGTTTTGATGTTAAACAGGTGAGAAACCACACAAATGCCAGGTGTGCGGAAAAGCGTTCAGCCAGAGCTCCAACCTCATCACCCACAGCCGCAAACACACGGGGTTCAAACCTTTCGGCTGTGAGATCTGCTCCAAGGGCTTCCAGAGGAAGGTGGACCTCAGGAGACACCACGAGAGCCAGCATACTCTAAAGTGATTGGTTCAGATCGGAGGGAGGATTGATGAACTGTCTTTAACAAGTGCTTCTTCTTCTGGGTGACGACCCAAAGCATGGGATGAAGTGACCATACATTTCTACAGGAAGATAATGCATCTGAACAGGAAGCTAATGCGTGCAAACCATAGACTGTACAGGTGTTGGACAATGAAACTGAAACACCTGGTTTTAGAGCACAATAATTGATTGTGGTGACGGACAGTTCTGGTGGAAACAGGAGAGTTGAGGTGCACATTGAATTCTGCGTGATTTGATCAGCCGTGGTTTTATGTTTTTTGGATACAATCCGGGTCAGCACCCGAACATCCCTTTCAGACAGCTTCCTCTTACAGCGTCCACAGTTAATCCTGTTGGATGTGGTTGGTCCTTCTTGGTGGTATGCTGGCTGACATTGCCCTGGATACCGTGGCTCTTGATGCATCACAAAGACTTGCTGTCTTGGTCACAGATGCTCCAGCAAGACGTGCACCAACAATTTGTCCTCTTTTGAACTCTGGTATGTCACCCATAATGTTATAGTGTGCATTATAGCAATATTTAGAGCAGAACTGTGCTCTTACCCTGCTAATTGAACCTTCACACTCTTACTGCCCTTGCTGGTGCAATGTGCAATTAATGAAGATTGAACACCAGGCTGCTCCAATTTGGCCATGAAACCTAAAATCCCACACTAAAATGATGACAGGTGTTTCAGTTTCATTGTTCAACCCCTGTATGTTATTTTATGCGATTGGTATTTTGAATATGTTGAATATTTTGAATATGGTTTTATTTGGGCAAAAAAAAAATAGTGTCTTGGCCTCACCAGAACACGGCTCCATATAATGGCACCATTATAGACGAGTCCTGTCCCAGCAGTTTAGCAGAAGGTCAGGGCACGGTTGTACCGTTGGCGTTATCTGACGAACGAGCAATTTATCATCATCCCCACGTCATCCCTGCTGAGTGCATGCAAAGCAAATTGCCGAAGCGATGTATAAGCAAGCGGCATACGTTCCTGAATCCTTCCTGCTGCACTGTGAAGGAATAGTTAGATCATCTGGACCATAATCACCAATATCACAGCTGTATATGGTTCAAAATCTGATATTTCAATTAAAACTACAAGAATTTTTGTATTTTTTTAGGTTTGCCTCATTTAAAAAGGAGATTTCGCTATTATAAATGTTATTTAAGCCATGAATTGTAAATTAATTCAGTTGTATACTATTTATGGAATTTCATATGATGAGTTTTGTTCTATATTATCTCTAAATAAACATTAACTTAAAAAAAAAAAACTAAGACTCCCAGTGTCTTAAATAATTGTAATGCTGAATATTAAAGCATTAAATGTAAGAGCATAAGAAACTTCTCCTAATCTATGAAACATGGTGGTGGTAGTATTGTGGGTTTGGGCCTGTTTTGCTTCAACAGTGCCAGTATGGCTTTTGTCTTCAATAATTAAACAATGAATTGTGAATTATTCTATCAGAGATTCATTCTAAAGGAAAATGTCAGAACATCGGTTTATGAACTGAATCTCAGGAGAGGGTGGGTCATGCAGCAGGACAATGACCCTAAGTGCACAAGTCATTATACCATAGAATGATTAAAGAAGAATGAAGTTAATGTTTTGGAAACGGGGTCAAGTCAAAGTTCTTGAAAGACCTTAATTCAATGGAAATGTTATGGGCGGAGCTGAAGTGAGTGGTTAATGGGAGGAAACCACATGAACCACCAACATCCCAGAGCTGAAGCTCTTCTGTACGAAGGAATGGGCTACAATTTACTTAAACTAAAATACAATTACTGGAAATATTACATTTTAATATTAAATTAATATTAAACACTGACTGCAAACCTTCATATATTTTTTCTGTTGACAAATATGTAACAATAAATAATTTTCCTCAATAGATAAATGATTCATTTTTGTAACTGTGTTAACTGTAACTATTTATTATAATATATTTAATGAGCATTACAACTGTATCACTATAATACACCAGGTATATTAGAAATGCACTAAAAATGTATGTAAAATATGCTTATATTAGAGTTCAGATTCGCTTCTTGTTCCTGTCGTTTGTAAGTAGCACATTTCTAGTATACTTCATTGGGTATAAAATATATTTTAATATACTGTATTACAGTGTTATTGTGTTATAAATTTACTTTAGATTTTTTAAAATTAGTAATAGTAGTAATTTAATTTAATTACTGTAATAGTTTTTTTTAACACACTGTGCTAAAAATGTACAAAAGTATATTTGGAAATAAGTATTGTAGAAGTATTTTAAATTACAATAAACTAAAAAGTGTACTTCATAGTAATCTATTTATTTTTTTAAAATACACTATTTGATGAAAGCATAATATTAATGTGCTTTTAATATATTTTAAGTGAGTTCATAAAAATACATTAAAAGTTATTTATTTAGTATATTTACAGCATACTTAGGCATTTCTGAATATGTTTAAAGTACAATAAAGTATATATATATATATTTTTTTAACTGATCAGTTTTTGTCATATATCATATATATATAATTTAGATATTGTTCGTTAAATATTTTCTAACAAGGTTGTAAAGTCACTTTTGGTTGAATTTAACTAATAAGAAATAAGAAATAAGATAAATATATATTTATATTTTTGTAATTAACTGTAATTCTGCAAATGTTGTTCTAAATCACTATAGAGTGGGCTTTGATTCATATCAGAAAAAAATGTCCCTCAATATTAAACCAGCTCCTACTCCTTTGTGGGAGGTGCTATCTTGTGAGTAAGTGAGTTATTCAGTGAATGGAAGGATGAATGTGTTAAATTGATAAATAAAAAGCAATCAGAGTGAAGGAGGAGAGCAGGATGCGTGTAACTGTATGTAAATGAATAAATGCTCTCTCAGTTTCTCAGTTTAACCTAAAGGTCTGGAGTGAAACCTGAGCCGGCTCTGGAGCGGGTGCCTGGCCGTGTTTGTTTTTCGCGTGTCCGCCCTGTAGAGGATCCGGATGCACAGTTCCCGTTGGCTCTGCGGTCTCTCCTGCTCGGTTTGTGCCTGAGGCAGGGCGAAATCTCTGTGCGATAGAGTTTCATTCAAATGTGTACCTGGAACTCTGCATGCAAATCTCCTGTCAAGCGGGTTTGTAAACTTCAAGGGACGCACGGCCTTCGTGGAGAAACCTGGAGCAGCTTCCAAAAAAAGTTCCTTACAGAGAAATCTCATATAAAATATACACAACTCTGACCACTTCAGTTTCTGAATCAGTTTCTCTGATTTTGCTATTTATAGGTTTATATTTGAGTAAAATGAACATTGCTGTTTTATTCTATAAACTACAGACAACATTGCTCCCAAATTCCTAATAAAAATATTGTTATTTAGAGCATTTATTTGCAGAAAATTGGAAATGATTGAAATAACAAAAAAGATGCACATTTAATCTGTTTTTAATCACAGTTTTCATGCATCTTAGTCTTGATCTTGGTTCTCCTCCACCAGTCTTACACACTGCTTTTGGATAACTTTATGCTGCTTTACTCCTGCTGCAAAAATTCAAGCAGTTCAGTTTGGTGGTTTGATGGTTTGTGATCATCCATCTTCCTCTTGATTATATTCCAGAGGTTTTTAATTTGGTAAAATCAAAGAAACTCAAAAGAGCTGTATGATAATTTATAACTCAAATATTGTTTTCATTAGTTATACAGCTTTTAAATAGAGTTTTAAAATAATATTTGGGCCTAAAATGCATTCAAATCAAATGTATTCCATTATTTATGATGGAAGCATGCATGGAAGGATACAGGGTGCTGTGAGACAAAATAGTCCCCATAGAGCATGCATATGGTTTGATATAGCACAATCCTAACTAAGATATTAAAAAATACAAGAATTGTATTAGATTTGTAAAAGGACTAATAATAATGAACTCCAAATATCTCCATATATCCAGGATTAAAGTAGAATAAATGATACAGAACAGATATAATCTCTAGTCTCTAGTAAATATATAATGGGAAATGAGAACAGTGTGAATTTTATTTTTTATGTTTTGCTAAAAACAGTAAAAAAGTAGAACCCTGATGTGATAATTAGGGGTGTGTGATAGGGAACAATATTTCAGGGTATAATATCATTTACAATATTCAAAAATGTTGGTGATATTATTGCGTACGATACGATATGACACGCCCCTGTTGATGTTAGATAGAAGTTGAATTTTCACGCTGCAGCTTTAACGCCCGTCTGCCCTGTTGGCCTCCAGATTTACATGTGTTGGGTATTTTAGTGTTGTCACTGCAAACAAACCGAGTGTGTAGTGGGTGGAGGTTTGGGTGGAGGTTTGGGTGGAGGGGGGGGGGGGGGTGTATAGGTCGGGGGAGGGTGATCTGTGTTGTAGTTCTGTGTATAAGAGTGTCACAGTGTTTTCACAAGGCTTAAACTCTACTGTTAGAGACACTGCAGTGAGAGATTTGCAGACACTCCCATCTCTCCCATTAATCCAGTCTCAACTACTTTGACAAGCAAATTCCTAATGATACGGCGCATCACACACCAGCTCCCCCAAACAAAAGAGACAGTTAGGAAAATCCCACAGCAGCTCGATCTGCCCTGTTTTAGTCCCGTCGTTTCCTGATCTTTATTTGGACTGTTATTTATAACAATACCAATGAAATCAAGATCTCTCCTAACTTGATTTATAACAATGTAATGCTTGTTTTACTTCAAATGTACAGTATGTGTTTAGCATTGAAACATTTTTCATTGTAAAAATGTTGTCGGATCCAAAAACACTGTTTTGTGAGCAGTATAACAGTGTGAACAGTTTAACCAGTGGGAACAGTATAACAGTGTAAAAGTGTAACAGTTTGAACAATGTAACATTGTTACAGTTTGAGCAGTGTAACAGTTTAAACAGTGTAACAGTGTGTGCAGTGTAACAGTGTAAGCAGTGTAATAGTGTAATAGTGTAACAGTATGAGCAGTGTAACAGTGTAAGCAGTGTAAGCAGTGTAACAGTGTAATAGTGTAACAGTGTGAGCAGTGTAATAGTGTAACAGTGTGAGCAGTGTGAGCAGTGTGAGCAGTTTAACAGTGTAATAGTGTAACAGTGTGAGCAGTGTGAGCAGTTTAACAGTGTAATAGTGTAACAGTGTGAGCAGTGTAATAGTGTAACAGTGTGAGCAGTGTGAGCAGTGTAATAGTGTAACAGTGTGAGCAGTGTGAGCAGTGTGAGCAGTTTAACAGTGTAATAGTGTAACAGTGTGAGCAGTGTGAGCAGTGTAATAGTGTAACAGTGTGAGCAGTATGAGCAGTGTGAGCAGTGAAGGGTTTGAGTTGTGTAACAGTGTGAGCAGTGTGAGCAGTGTAACAGTGTAATAGTGTTATAGCTTAACAGTGTAATAGTGTGAGCAGTGAAGAGTTTGAGTTGTGTAACAGTGTAATAGTGTGAGCAGTGTGAGCAGTGTAATAGTTTAACAGTGTAATAGTGTAACAGTGTGAGCAGTGTGAACAGTGTAATAGTGTAACAGTGTAACAGTGTGAGCAGTGTGAGCAGTGTGAGTAGTGTAACAGTGTAATAGTGTAACAGTGTAACAGTGTGAGCAGTGTAATAGTGTAACAGTGTAATAGTGTAACAGTGTGAGCAGTGTGAGTAGTGTAACAGTGTAATAGTGTAACAGTGTGAGCAGTGTGAGTAGTGTAACAGTGTAATAGTGTAACAGTGTGAACAGTGTAACAGTGTGAACAGTGTAATAGTGTAACAGTATAACAGTGTGAGCAGTGTAATAGTGTAACAGTGTAATAGTGTAACAGTGTAATAGTGTAACAGTGTAACAGTGTGAGCAGTGTAATAGTGTAACAGTGTAATAGTGTAACAGTGTAATAGTGTAACAGTGTAATAGTGTAACAGTGTAACAGTGTGAGCAGTGTAATAGTGTAACAGTGTAATAGTGTAACAGTGTGAGCAGTGTGAGTAGTGTAACAGTGTAATAGTGTAACAGTGTGAGCAGTGTGAGTAGTGTAACAGTGTAATAGTGTAACAGTGTGAACAGTGTAACAGTGTGAACAGTGTAATAGTGTAACAGTGTAACAGTGTAACAGTGTGAGCAGTGTAATAGTGTAACAGTGTAACAGTGTGAACAGTGTAACAGTGTGTAACAGTGTGAGCAGTGTGAGCAGTGTGAACAGTGTAACAGTGTGAACAGTGTAATAGTGTAACAGTGTAACAGTGTGAGCAGTGTAATAGTGTAACAGTGTAACAGTGTGAACAGTGTAACAGTGTGTAACAGTGTGAGCAGTGTGAGCAGGGGATTGGAGAAATCAGTGTTTAGACGCAGGTGGAAAGCGACGCTGGCTTTCTTCTGGCAGAGTGGGTAAACAAAATCTGTGGTGCCCATGCAAATGAGTGTTTATACATCACCCTGGCACCAGGGTCTGCAGACAGACAGTTAGGTCTGTATCCTGGTTTGAGGACGCAGGTGAAATCAGAATCCCGCACAGGCAGCCAATCAGGAAGAGGAGAGGGTGACGGGCAGGGCTGGAGCAAACAGGATTTGAGTGATGAGTCAGTGGGGCGGAGTCAAATCTGGCCCGGGGGCACGGCGGGGAAATAAAGGGCCTAACAGCCTTAACCTGTACTGTACTTCCTCCTACATGTGAGTGTGTGTGTGTGTGTGTGTGTGTGTGTGTGTGTGTGTGTGTGTGTGTGAGTGTGTGTGTTTTCTTACAAAGGTTTCATTGGTTTGTCATTAGGCAGAGGGGGGGATTATACAGCCAGACTGGAACATATCTCAGGGGAATGAAATACATATATAAACAGTGGTGTATAGTTACACTGTATAATATACTTTATATACAGCTCTGGAAAAAGTTAAGAGACCACTCTGATTTTGCTATGTATAGGTTTATGTTTGAGTAAAATGAACATTGTTGTTTTATTCTATAAACTACAGACAACATTTCTCCCAAATTCCCAATAAAAATATTCTCATTTAGAGCATTTATTTACAGAAAATGAGAAATGACTGAAATAACAAAAAAGATGCAGAGCTTTCAGACCTCAAATAATGCAAAAGAAAACAAGTTCATATTCATAAAGTTTTAAGAGTTCAGAAATCAATATTTGGTGGAATAACCCTGATTTTTAATCACAGTTGTTTTCATGCATCTTGGCATCATGTTCTCCTCCACCAGTCTTACACACTGCTTTTGGAGAACTTTATGCCAAAACTTTACAGTCCTGGTGCAATCTGATTACTGAAATGGACATACTAATGTGTTAGATTTCTCATAATTGGAAAACTGGACAGATTACCGAGTAACCCGTTACTAAGTGAAAAAATAAATGTTAAAGTGATCAAAATACGATTTTTTTAACCTCAAAATCAGTTATACTCAATTATCAATTATACTAGCACCATGCTTTTATTATTGTTATAATTTTTGTTATAATTTACTGCAGTCTGGCATCAGAGATTCGCTCTCGTAAAGCAAGGCTTTCTTTTAGGGGGGCAGCTGCCACCCCATGCCACCCCCGTAGATCCGCCCATGTTTCTTAATGCAGTAACTAATCCTGCAATCAAAACCTCCAATTCATCCTTATTTACTGTACGTCTCTTATTGAATCTCTGTCACCTAGTAAACATAACTAGGATTTCACATTTCTGAAGTCATACGGGTGCAAACAGACACAGAAAGAGAGAGAGAGAAAGAGAGAAAGAGAGAGAGAAAGAGAGAGAGAAAGAGAGAAAGAGAGAGAGATTTGTTTAGCAAATGAGGCGTATGCAAACCAGCCTGGCCCAGGTCCGGCTGAATGGGTGTATTTAGTTGGAGGCGGTGCAGCAGGGCAGAGTCCTTATCACAACAAGGACTATCAAAGATGAAAATACTCACCTTCTAAAAACTGTCGCTGCGCCGTTCATCATACCGACAGAAGTCCATCCTGGAGAACGACTAAGGGGAATTCCACTGATCGTACAAAATCCATGAATAATTAAACAGATAAGATGTAAAAAAAAAAAAAAAAAAGCTTTTCAGATTAACTGGGTGTGAAAAGTTTCGTTGTAGAGAAACAAACTAACCCAGTCAGAACTGATGGAAAGGAATAGTCTGAACAGTTTAAAGCCTCTTAAAGCTTTCAGACTGAAAACTATTAAAACAAGTAAATAATATAACCAGATATACTCCTTTACCATAGTTTTGGGAATATTTCTGCCAAAAATGTCTTGTTTTTAACCATACAGTACCACTCAAAAAGTTGGATACACCATAATATTATGAGGTAGAATCACCTGGAATTCAGGCTTTCAGTTAACAGCTGTGCTGAGCTCATCAAGAGTTAATTACTTGAATTTCTTGTCTCTTAATAAAGTGTTTGAGAGCATCAGTTAAAGTAAAGTAGTGAAGAGGTAGAGTTACAGGTATACAGTGAATAGTGAATATTTGAGTAATGTTCTAATCCAGGTTATGGCAAAACTACTCAACCAATTAAGGGAAAAAAGACAATGAAGAAGTTTGAAACTATCCTCAAGTGCAGTCGCAAAGACCACAAACTTCATTAATGTTTATTTAGGTTTAGTATTCTAATGTTATATAGAGTTAATTACAGGTAGACACTCTCACTGATAAGCATGTTAGTAAATGAGGTTGATGTGCAAATCACTGAGTGATACTTTCATTTCATTAGAATTATGATCTGGTTACGTTTTAATTCTATAAACGGTTTTGCATCGAGGAGCAATATGAGCTGTAATATCATTTACATATCGCGCCTTTTTGCCTGTTCATACAGGAACACATACAGCAGCTTAGCGGCTGCTTGATAAGCGGCAGCAATTGAGGCCTGGTGCTGTTCAGAGCTCAGAGCTCAGAGCTCTTCTCTCCAGGACCGAGGACTGCAGACGTCACACAGAGCGGCTGTTATCCGGTTTTATGGGCGGAGAGATGGAGAGAGGTAATGACTCTGCAGAGCCAGCAGCTCACAGATTACTGAGCGGCTCTGAGATAACCGCCAATCGTTATTTAAATCCACTCAGACAATTATTTATTCATCCAGAGTGAACACACACAGAGACCGAGAAGAGACCGAACTAAAGCTGTACAACTACTGTACATTCAGTTACTTTACCATGAAGTTCAACTGCAGAAAACACTTTAGTAAAAGACAGGACAATACCATACTATACATCATTTTATTTCTATTTTCTTTCCCTAATTTACACGGCCAATTACCCAACCCACTCTTAAAGACTCCCTCTTCGATACATGTGAAAACAGACTCCGCCTCTTTTTGAGCTGCTGCTGATGCTGTAGCATTGCCGAGTAGCATCAAAGTGCTAACGCTTGGAGGAAAGCGCAGCGACTCGGTTCTCATACATCAGCTCACAGACGCAGCCTTGTGCTGATCCACATCACCCTAGGAGGGATGAGGGGAAAGAAAGAGCACCATCTATTGTAACCAGGTGGATATGGTTTTTAAATTCAATTTAATTGGTTCCAGAACATTCTAGATTCGCCAGCGTTTTTATTAAAACTCTGATTACATAACCATACAGTATATCACTGGTGTTACACTGTAACATCAGTGACTATAATTATCGTGACTGTAACTCCAACAACTTTAACACCAGTGACTGTATAGCCAGTGATAGTAACTCTAGTGACTGTAACTCCAGTGACTTTAACACCAGTGACTTTAACACCAGTGACTGTAACACCGGTGACTTTATCTCCAGTGACAGTAACTCTAGTAACTGTAATGTCAGTGTTGGTAAAGCCAGTGACTGTAACTCCAGTGACTGTAACACCAGTGACTGTAACACCAGTGACTTTAACACCAGTGACTGTAACTCTAGTAACTGTAATGTCAGTGTTGGTAAAGCCAGTGTTAGTAACTCCACTGACTGTAACACCAGTGACTTTATCTCCAGTGACAGTAACTCTAGTGACTGTAACTCCAGTGACTTTAACACCAGTGACTTTAACACCAGTGACTGTAACTCCAGTGACTTTATCTCCAGTGACAGTAACTCTAGTAACTGTAATGTCAGTGTTGGTAAAGCCAGTGACTGTAACTCCAGTGACTGTAACACCAGTGACTGTAACACCAGTGACTTTAACACCAGTGACTGTAACTCCAGTGACTTTAACACCAGTGACTGTAACTCTAGTAACTGTAATGTCAGTGTTGGTAAAGCCAGTGATAGTAACTCCAGTGACTGTAACACCAGTGACTTTATCTCCAGTGACAGTAACTCTAGTGACTGTAACTCCAGTGACTTTATCTCCAGTGACAGTAACTCTAGTGACTGTAACTCCAGTGACTTTAACACCAGTGACTTTAACACCAGTGACTGTAACTCCAGTGACTTTAGCACCAGTGACTGTAACTCTAGTAACTGTAATGTCAGTGTTGGTAAAGCCAGTGATAGTAACTCCAGTGACTGTAACACCAGTGACTTTATCTCCAGTGACAGTAACTCTAGTAACTGTAATGTCAGTGTTGGTAAAGCCAGTGACTGTAACTCCAGTGACTGTAACACCAGTGACTTTATCTCCAGTGACAGTAACTCTAGTAACTGTAATGCCAGTGTTGGTAAAGCCAGTGACTGTAACTCCAGTGACTGTAACTCCAGTGACTTTAACACCAGTGACTGTAACTCTAGTAACTGTAATGTCAGTGTTGGTAAAGCCAGTGATAGTAACTCCAGTGACTGTAACACCAGTGACTTTATCTCCAGTGACAGTAACTCTAGTAACTGTAATGTCAGTGTTGGTAAAGCCAGTGACTGTAACTCCAGTGACTGTAACACCAGTGACTTTATCTCCAGTGACTGTAACACTATTGACTGTAATGCCAATTACTATAATGCCAGCAACTGTAGTGCCAGTAAATATAACCTCAGTGAATGTAACTTCAGTGACTTTAACACCTGTGACTGTAACTCCAGGGATTTTTCGATAAAAATAAATAATTTTATAAAATGACAGCCCCATTAAAAATCTGGGAACCTTATGCAACTACTTAAGATCAATGAACTGAGTAATATGTAGCATAACAGCCAAATGTTTTTAGAAATCAACATTTAGCCAAAATCTTGTGATTTAGCTGCAATCACACTCACCGTTTTGCAGTAATGCTATTTTCTGGTTATATCTATATCTTATTAAATATATTTATTTATTGTATGAGTTCCTAAAAGCTTGTGCAGCTACAGAGCTGAGAGTGAAAGCTGAGTATCAGGTCAGCACCAGTTAATTTCTCTTTTTCTGGACATATGCGGAAACATGCGGGTTCATGGTAAGCAGGGTGCTGCAGGGCTGATAAGTTACGTGATTGACAGATATTAGACAACCCACAAGTTTATATGTGTGTGTGTGTGTGTGTGTGTGTTGGGAGTGGGTGCACTGAGTTTACAGAAGGTTCTGATCTTCTGCTGTATGAAATATAGGTTTCTGTATGTAAACTCTGCTGCTCTAAAGCCTCACAACATCCAGAAGAGTCAAAAACACCAGAGAGTCCTATTTTATTGGCAGAACTTTATTCTGAGTACTTAATTGGGGCTAGTGGTGGTGCATTTGCACATCTGTCAGCAATGGGTTTGACTTGAATTAGTGAAATAATGCGTCCATTAGAAGACGTGTGTTGTAAAAGAACACAGACTGGTGAAATATAAATGGATAAAAGGGATAAAACCTGTAAATATATAATTAACAATAAAAAATGTCAAAGGGTTGTTTATAAAAATGTTTTTTTTTTTTTTTTTATAATTTTGCTCAGACAAACAGATCTATGATCTATTGTACAGTGTGTTTATATCTGCAGCACTTTAACAGTACCCTTGTATAAAAAGGAAGTATACCTAAGAGCATTAAAAGTACGTTCAAATTAGGTGAAGAATACTAAAAGTGCATTTTTAATTGAATATACTTTATGAAATACAAAATACACAATAAATATACTTTCTCTGTATTTCTATCAAATGTATTTTTAAGTCATGCTTTAAATAATACGTTGTGTTGATAGAAAAAAATATAAATAGTGGCATTAAATACTGTTTAAAAAAGTGGACTTTAGTGTATTTTTATTTCAAGTAGGATTAAGGTGTACACAATATGTGTGACATGCAAAAGTATTCTTCTTGCCATAATCTCTTTCAAATAAAGGCCAGATTTGTGGAGTGCCGCACTTGGATCCCTGCAGCTCCTCCAGAGTGACCATGGGCCTTTTGGTTGTTTCTCTGACCAGTGTTCTTTGCTCCTTGCTCAATCTGTCAGTTTGGGTGGACCATGTCCATGTCTTGGTAGGTCTTGGTGGTTGTTCCAAAATTGTACATTTAGTATGTATTTAAGTACATATTTTAATTTTAATATGTACTTTTCCATGTTAAGTATATTTTTAAAAAATATACTTAATACTCTTTTGGATGCAGATGGATGCAGGGCGGTTGCTAAGCTAACGTGGTTGGGGGTGTGTGTGTATTGGGTGCACTGAGTTCACTGAAGGCTCTGATCCCCTGCTATATGAAATATATATGTTTCTGTACGTAAATTCTGCTCCTCTAAAGCCTCTTTAACAGCGGGAAAAGCAGGAACAGAACTCTACGGCTTGAGTGAAAGAAGGAGTCAAAAATGTCTCGGACCATGAGAAGGAGAAGGAGAAGGAGAAGGAGAGAACCAGAAAAGACAAAAAGCAGCACATCGAAATCTGGAGCGTGCAGGCCTCTGGGAACAGGCTGCTCTCTGATGGGGAGGTGATAGGCTTATCTGGACGGGCCAGCCTCTAACGGCCAGAACACCGAGGCCCTGACTGAGGGAGGAGCTCCAGCCCAGACGCCCAGATACAACCATGAGCTGCAGTAATCAGAGAGCAACACGACACTCAGGACACATCCTCCTCTGTCCAAACACACACACACACACACACTTCACACCATCTCACGTCCATACTTCATCCCTCCATCCTTCCATCCATCCATTCGTTTGACCTCCATCCTGTACAAGTGTCAGAAACACACTGCCTACGACAAACTCCAACATTCACACCACAATCATCTACACAAATAGATCGATTCCTTACTCTGATTTTGCTATTTATAGGTTCATGTTTGAGTAAAATGAACATTGTTGTTTTATTCTATAAACTACAGACAACATTTCTCCCAAATCCCAATTAAACATATTGCCAAGAAAGAAGTACTCTTCTTTACAGAATCGAAATTTCTAGAATGAACATCCTGTTTAAGATCATCCACAGCATCTCAATCAGACTTATAAATATTCATTTAGTTTTGAGCCATTCAGAAGTGGACCTGTTGGTGTGCTTTGGGTCATTGTCCTGCTGCAGAACCCAAGTACACCTGAGCTTAAGAGCACAAACTAATGGAAAGCCATCAGTTCTGAAAGTGTTTCTGTGGCTGAGAGCTGTGTAATCCATATACAGTGTCTTGAAAAAGTATTCATACCCCTTGAACTTTTTAACCTTTTATCACCTTACAACTACAAACTAAAATGTATCATATTAAAATTTTAAGTGATAAACCAACACGAAGAAGCACATAATTGTAAGGTGCAATATATGGTTTTAATCGATCAATTTTAATCAAATGAAAATCTAAATAATCTCTTCCATAAAAGCCAGATTTGTTAAGTGCCGGACTCATAGTTGTCTTGTGGTTAGATTCTGACACCTGAGCTGTGGATCTCTGCAGCTCCTCCAGAGTGACCATGGGTTTCTTGGCTGCTTCTCTGACCAGTGCTCTTTTCTCATTTCTCGATCTCTTGGTAGGTTTGTAGAAACAGATGTGGAATACATTTTCATTCATTTTTGGATGATGGATTGGGGAACAGAGCTGCTTGGGACGATCAAAGTTTGGGATATGATTTTATAAATTTTATAGGGTTACTGCTTTAAACTTCTTTATCTCTGACCTGTCTGGTGAGTTTGTTCTTGATCTACATGAAGCTGTTTGTTCACTAGTGGCCTATCACTTAAAATCTCAATAGAATATTTAATTTAATTTGTGCTTGTACTGTGAAAAAGGGGTATGAATACTTTTGTAATGCCCATATCAGACCAAACTATCTGGAGCTAAAGCAACGCACAAACATATATAATCATAAAATATATAATAATAATAACAATATTAGCAGTGCTCCTGTTAAATAGTCATGTGACTAGACAGTAAAGGACATTTTTTACCACAGCCCTGTTCCAGATAACCTAATCTGAAGCTCAGTCTCACGCAGTCTCACGCGCTGCAACGTCTCCTCAGCCTATGGAAATAAGTTCCCTGGTATTTCACAGGTAAACCAGTCTGCACTGTTGTTTTATACAGATTTTTTTTAATTTATGTTTATAGAGAAGCTTTTGATTGCTCTGTTTGAGGCTGCAGGCCTGAATTAGGATTTAAACTGGGCTCTGAACCAAACTGAAGCAGCTACGCCTCCCTGTGGACAATAAGAGGTTCTGCAGAGAACCTAGAGAACCTGCAGGTAACAGTTCACACAGACTTAGTTATATAAATTTTATATAAACACTGAGTAACAGTACAAATATTAAGATTTACTCTGAATAAACACATTATTACAAATATAAGAAATGTTAAGCTTCACTTCAAATCATTTTAAGTTTCCTTTTCCTAAAATGTAGAAGATTTAAGGTAATATTTTAAATTTCTTTGTCTAAAAAATCACAAGCTATTTAAGCTTGTCCAAACTTGTCCAAGTTTGTTAAGCTGTCTGTCTGTTATCTAAGAATATTTGACATCAGTGACATGATTTCAACACTTCAGTTCATTCTTAACTGTGATAAAAACACAAAACTCTCTTATTATCTCTCTTCTGCTGACTTGCCACAGACAGCAGATGCAGATCCCTCCCTCAGACGAAGTCTCATAAGGTTCTCTGTGTTTTCCGCTGATTTCAATTTTTGCATTTTGAAATGTTGTTTTCCATGGTAGCACAGCTAAACTTAGTCCAACTTATACCAATATGGCCAACTAGCACAGACTGGAAACTGGGGTTAAAATGTAGCTAAATGTCATGTTGCGTAATTCCAGCTTTTGGCAGTACGGACACAGTAAAATATGAACGCAGTAGAAGGCGAACACAGTAAAATATGGACAAAGTAAAATACGGAAGCAGTAAAATACGGACACAGTAAAATACGGACGCAGTAAAATACGGAGGCAGTAAAATACGGACGCAGTAAAATATAGACGCAGTAAAATACGGACGTAGTAAAATATAGACGCAGTAAAATACGGACGTAGTAAAATATAGATGCAGTAAAATACGGACACAGTATAACACAGATGCAGTGAAATAAGGAATTAGTAAAACAAAGGTGCTGTAAAACAGGGACAAAGTAAAATACGGATGCAGGAAAATACAGACGCAGTAAAATGTGAACACAGTAAAATAAGGATTCAGTTAAATATGGATACAGTCAAATATGAACGCAGTAAAATACAGATGCAGTAAAACACAGACGCTATAAATACTAAAAAAATATAACTGTGTAAAATATGGACACAGTAAAAGGCAAACGCAGTAAAAAAACAGATGCAGTAAAATACGGACAAAGTAAAAGGCGGACACTGTAAAATACGGACACAGTTCAATAAAGACGCAGTTAAAAACAGATGCAGTAAAATACGGACAAAGTAAAAGGCGGACACTGTAAAATACGGACAAAGTTAAATAAAGACGCAGTTAAAAACAGATGCAGTAAAATACGGACACAGTATAACTTAGATGCAGTGAAATAAGGAAGCAGTAAAACACAGGTGCTGTAAAACAGGGACGAAGTAAAATACGGATGCAGGGAAATACAGACAAAGTAAAATATGGACACAGTAAAATACGAACTCATTAAAATACAAACCCAGTAAATTACAGACACAGTAAAACACAAACACAGCAGGTACGTAGATAAAGGAGGTTTTATTCATTATTTGTGTACAAACAGAGGCCGCAAATGCCTTCCAAACTGTTGAGTCTTCAGAGTGCAGTATCCCTTTTTACAGCTCTATCTCCAGAACACCAGCACACCAGAACACCAGCGAGAAAGATCAGAGTGGAGGAGATGTTTGCACAGGTAGGGTCTGACGCCCAGGCAAATCTCCAGAGACGCCCTCAGGGTTAAAGCTTTTAATGGAAACTATGACGGGTTCAGGAGTTCTGACTGTTGTACCCATAATATAAAGTCTCTGTTAAATGTCCTAAAAACAGCTGAGGGATGTGCAGAGATGATTTCTGAGATGATCACCATTCCAGCCGGGTAAAAATGATCTGTACTACATTACAGGAGAGGAGAAACGCGTCTGATTGAAACCTTTAGCCTTGATTGTGCTGCTGGTTACAACATGGTTCATATGTGCCATAAACCGACCGTTACCTTATTATAGAGCTTAATCCATACTGTAGGTTCTAGATAATGAAGAGCAGATGAAGAGATGATATCTAGAATTATGTTTTTTTTTTTCAGAATTTTGTTCGTCTTTTCCCCCAAAATATAAACAAAAAGGCAAAGAATCCTTTAAAGTATTTAAATAAATTATTTATTATTCTTCCCCTCAGTGGAAGTCTATTACTATATCATCACTGTCACTCATGATGGAACACTGTTATTTTAATTTTTGCAGATTCTGACAACTTCAGCTGTTTTTTTTTACATTGTTTTCAAATTTTATAATGAACGAACCAATAGAAAAGCTATTTATTCAAAATGACATTGAATAAAATCTAGACAAAAGGTTTTGTGTGACAGTAACAATATATTCCTTTGTATTTAACGACTAACAGCACAATAAATAAAGAAATATTCCAGATCTTGCTTCCTGACAAGGTGCTGATTACGTCTTCTAATGCTAATTTATACACTTTACAATTTCAGCACAGTACAATTTCCCTACTTTTTTTTAACTTTTTTTACAAAACACCACTATGTGCACCGCCAAACCCCTCCAGGTTACAGAAAAATAAAACATAAATAGCCCATACGAAGATCGGTAGCATTTTTGTAATAAATGTCTGTAATAACTGTTTAATTACACATTAATAACTGTGTAATTACAATGTAACTACTGTGATGTATTTGCTGTTACAGATTTGCAGTGCATTAGCACTTTGCTTATGTAAAAACAAATGTGTATTAATGTCAGGTAGCTGTAAAACTGCTATTATGTGTGTATAAGTGTAATATAAGAAGCATTTTATTACATTATTTATTATTTTACATTATTAATCATGCGTTATGCAGTTTCACACTGTTGATTCTAGTTGACGGAATATGTAAAAGTGAACATATCACCAAATATAAATTACACTGTTAATGCACGTATTATTAATGTGTAATTACACAGTTATTACAGACACTTACAATACAGTGGGAACAAATGTTGCATTAACTTTGTGAATAGAACCTAAAAAAAGTATGTCCTCATTAAAAATTAACAAAATGTGACAGTTTAAAAGATATGTTTGTGCTCTATACCATAAAAACAATTAATTAAAAACTAAATTTATGAATATAAGGGACACATTTCACTCTTTATATAGTTTATCTATTAAGACTACACTGCAAAAAACAAGCCCATTATAAAGTCACTGTTTTTGTGAAGCCACAAAAAGTGATTTTGTTGTGTGATAAGCTCCTGTTAAGCCCCGCCCATTCAAAAACCGACATGTGGCATAATGATTTTTTAGCCTGTTATGCTTCTTGTACGTCCTCTGAGATACATAAAATTACAGGCTGAATTATCTACTGTTTTTCTCTGAACTCCGTGCTCCTCCGCAAATTTTAGTCCCGTCCGGACGCACATCTCTGAGTTTTGTCTCCTCGCCTTTAATAAAATTGCTTTTTGTCCGTTTGCGAGCACCGTAGACACTGTATTACTTACTTTGGGCGTTTCTACAGAGATCCACGCAAGTAAAACACAACAGCGAGTGGAAATGGAGGAGCTACTGAACGCCGTGATGATGTCATGTGACCGAGAAAAATGCCTAAAAAAAACCTCACTGGTCTTCCTTTTTTTAATAGCAGTCTGGATGCAGGAGTTTTATCACTTAGTAAAAGTGTGAAATATTTTACACGGACGTCCCCCTAAGAAACTAATCTAAGGTTTTAAAGTTTAAAATGGTTTGTTTTTGCAGGGTAGTCTTCATATATGACCTGTATGAGGAGTGAACATTGAGTTTTTTGGAAACTTTAAAAATGTCTACATAAACGTTGTCCAATAAAAATCAATTATCTCCATTTTTGTTGGTTTTTAGTCCATTTAAACACTGTAAAAACTTATTGATGAAATAAATAAATACACTCTTTTTGATTTTGACTTTTACTAAAAATTCTGCTGTTTTGGAGATACAGGCTTTTCATTGGACAGCGACAACATGTTATGTCAAGTGTTTGTATTTTAATAAAATGAGAGAATTAAAAAAATCAAAAACAGTGTAAGTGATCTTTTACTGTATCCAGGAACTTTACATTACAATTCAGTCACTGCGTCGCTGTGTTTCAGTCAATCTGCAGACAGGACATGACCTGTGACGTGTCCTTCTTGACAAAATCAACAAAATCAACAAAATCAAACATATAAACAAAACTTATATCAAAACAAAACATCCAAAAAAATCATATTTTAATAAATCAATCAATAAACATGCCTGCATGTTAAATAAAGTAACTAAAGCATAATTTTTAAACTTCCTAAAACTGACATAAAAATAATTAAACAAACAAAAAATCAAAAATGAGCTAAAAATTAAGAGCATTGTTGATTTTCACCTGCGTGATCAAAACTGCTTGATATTGAGACTCATCGATATGAATACAGGCTTCAGACAGGGGGCGCTAGGGGACGCTAGTTGGCACAGCAGAAGATGTGCTGTACACTGCCTGGCCAAAAAAAAAATAATAATTCAAAAGTCTCCACCTGGATTTAGTTAAGTAAGTAAATGATGTGTTGGTTGGTTGATGCTGCAGTTGGTCTGCAGGTTTAGGTTCAGCAACAGTATGTGCTGAGAGAATGAGGTCAGCTGACTACCTGAATATACTGAATATAGACCAGCTTATTCCTGAATCAATGGATTTTGATATTTTTTTTTTCATATTTCAAGATATCAATGTCAGGATTCATGGTGCTGGAATTGTGAAAGAGTTCAGAGTTCAGGGAGCATGAGATCATCATTTATCATTTTCACACATGGATTGAGAGAGAGTTCACCTCAGAGTCCAGATCTTAACCTCATTGAGAATCTTTGGGATGTGCTGGATGGAGAAGAGCTGCTTTGTGCAGTGGTCAGACTCTACCATCATCAATGCTGCTGCAAAATGAAATCTTGGAGTAAATCTTTTCACATTGCAGAAGCTTATTAAACCTTAAGACCTTTTTTTGGTGGCCAGGCAGTGTGTATAAGCTGCTGTATAAGACTGTATGTGTAAGGAATAGTGAAGAGAAAGCGAGGGGACGGACGAAAGCGAAACGAACAAAAGAAAAACAAAAAAGAAACAAACAAAAAAGTGCCGTCCTCACTTTTGGTCCCAAAAAGAGAAAACAGATAAGAAATGTATGGTTCTGTCCTAATATGCCTAATATATAGGGATTAGACTCATAACGCAGACATACAGACAAAGAGACAGACAGACAGACAGACAGACAGACAGTCAGAGAGGCACTGCTGTTAAGAACTGAAAATGAAACACACACATACACAGCTGGAGCATCTATACACCTCACTATAGAGACCACGCTGCTTTGCTGCACAGAGGCTAACATCTGCACCATGGCTGTGAAGTGCAGACAACAGCTGGGCACCAAAGACAGATGTTGGATGACTGACCAATCACAGCAGAGATAGGAAAACTCCAGAAGGGCGAGTGTCCAGCACTGTTTTAATTCACCTGATTAAAGGAATCAGTTAAAGGTAAACTCCACCCATATTTTATTTTTTTTATTATTTAAATTTGTATATCTACGCTGTCTTATGAAAAAAATAAAAGCAAGTATCTCCATTTTTGTCCATTTTTAGTTTACTACATAATTTAAACAGACAAACTGTCCCTTACACTGTGCTAAAGTTTTTTGATGAATGGACCAATAGAAATGCTCACAATGACCTGAAATAAACTCTTTTTACACTGACTTCCATTGAAAGTTTAGAATTTCTTAAGCCCTCTTTTTAAAACTCGTTAGCATGTTAGCTAGCTCACCGCTAATGTTAGCTAGCTCTCCGCTAACCTTAGTTTTCTCCAGTAACATAGCTAACTCACCGCTAACGTTATTATGTAAGCTAGCTCTCCGCTAATGTTAACTCCGCTAACCTTAGTTCTCTCCCGTTAATGTTAGCTAGCTCCCTGCTGATGTTAGCTAGCCCAATGCTAACCTTAGTTCTCTCCCCAGTAATGTTAGCTAATAGCTTATGCAGGTGTGTGCTATCTCATGACTTCTGGCGTGTCGCTGTATGAGTTTATTTTTAGATGTCTCAATGTTTCAATCACTTTCTGATTTAATTCTGATTTGGTAATTTTCTCTAAAAACGAAATATTTCACACAAAATCAATCAAACAATCACTTGGCTTCTCTTGATTTTTATCCTTATAATTTAATTCTACTGCAATTTTAACAAATTGCACATAGTAATACATATAAACTAAGATTTTTATCTGGTAAGTTTCTTTAAAGAAATTGAGAAATTGAGAGATTTACACCAAAACCACTCTGAAAAACGTAATGATTCAAATGTAATAATTAATAAAAAAGATTGTAATTGTCCACAGTGAAGATGAATGGATGCAGGTGTCTTAATGCCACTAAAAGCTAAACCACAGGAAAATCTTACCTAATATGAAATAAATTTAATATACGCCGACACGCCAAAAGTCAGGGGACAGCAGTATTTAAATATCTCATTGTAAAGCATGTTTTCACAAAAAGTTTCATATCAAATCGCTTGAACTGCCTTGTTGAAATGTTATAATGTACATGGTTGGACTTCCCCTTTAAATCCCCAGTGATAACTGCAATGTTTGAGCAGGGAAATCATGGTGAACTGTGGTGAACTGTGCCGGACACCAGCCCTTAACTCAAGTGCTTTAATAGGAGATGATAATTAACATTATCATAGTTAGCATCAAACTGAACACTGACAGTAGGTGAAGTGGGTGAAAGGTCGCTCCGGTTGAAATGTTAAGTCTCAGGTTACTGGATACTTCATTACGAGGGATGAAGCCTAGAAGATCAAATATCTCAATTATCTCCAAATGAAAAGCACAAGACAGCCTTATTAACGCCTGTCCTAAAATAAATAACCATAATACACTTTCTTCCCCCCAGAAAAAAACCATAAAACCAAATCATAAATCATTTAATCATTCAAAAAGAAATAGACTATTTTTATCAATTATGTACAAACTTATTAATGCACGACTCGTCTTCCTAAATACAAAAAAACAACATGTTGGCAGAAATTAATGAAACTGTACTAAACATAAAAAAAGAAGGTTTTGCGTCTATAACTATTGCTCACAAGAGGCGTGAGGGACGACCCGATCCTGACAGCTGTTCACCACAGTGAAATATTTCAGTATTCTGATTTTCCTAACTCAGAACAGTGCATATAAACGCTTTAAGATTTTTTAAAGGGAATGCTTTAGTGAAAAAAGTCAAATTTACACAGTTTCTCACCAGTTTTGTGTCTGAAATTAGCTTCTAAACTTTACAGCTGGAGCTAAAGGGCTAACAGGCTAATCCTAAAAAACATCAGAAGCCAGTAGTGAATTAAATTACAGAAATGTAAAAAAAATTCTTTCATCGACTTCAAACTCTACACATTGTGTTATGTAAAATTCTGTCTCCTTTCAGATTCTCTCTCCCCTTTACAAATTTCAGTGTTATGCCGAATTTGGACTCCCATCAGAATCTGACTCCCCTTTACAAACTTCAGGGTCAGCGGTGTTATGTCGAAATCTGTCTCTTTTCAGATTCTGACTCCCCTTTACAAATTTCAGTGTTATGCCAAATTCTGTCTCCTGTCAGAATCTGACTCCCCTTTACAAACTTCAGGGTCAGAAAGTGTTATGCTGAATTCTAACTCCCCTCAGATTCGGACTCCTCTTTAAAAAAATTCAGGATCAGACAGTGTTACATCAAATTGTGTCTCCCTGCAGAATCTGACACCCCTTTACAACTTTCAGAGTTAGAAAGTGTTATGCTTAAATATGACTCCTCTTAACAAATTTCAGTGTTATGCCAAATTCTGACTCCCCTCAAAATTCCAATTTCATTTGTTCATATGCATGAAAAACATATCAATAAATATAAATAAAAGAAAAAGAAAAATGCAATGTTTTGTATTGTTAATTTGCAAGGGGGAGTCATATTCTGCAGGGCATCATTTTTAGCCTCAGATAACACTCAGATTTTTTTTTTTTTTTACCCATACTCTGTCCTACACTGACCTGGAAGCAGTTACAACAGGTTGAGAGACGTGAGTGTCTTGCGCCCTCTAGTGACTGGTAACCAGTCCTGCAACTGTCCTAGTTCAAGGGGGGGTGGGGGGCAAAATGATTACTGTTAAGCTAAATATAAACAACAGAAATAAAAAAAGTAATGTTCTGTATCGTTAATTTGTAAAAGGGACCAATACTCTTTAGGGAGTCATTATCAGCACAACAGTCAGCATTTTTATAGCCCTATACCTGGATGTAGAATCAATTTATTTCTGTACCTGTCCAGCAGAGGTCTCCCTCTGCCTTTAATCCATGTCAGTGAAAAAAAACAACAAAGATATACAGGTTTGCCTTGTGCTGTCTTTCATCATATTTGTCACAACACACAGTAGTTACTGTGTTTTGTCATTTCTGCAAGCTCCTCCCACATTACAATAAACCCCTATTCTCTTCACTTTTATATTCAGTCTGTTTTATACACTGATGAGTCTGGATGCAGTCACTGCAGGTAAGGAGTAGCTAATGTGGGGAAAAAAAAGTATTTATGGGAATATTAATGTATGTTATTATTTATGTGTATGGTTTGCTAGTGATATTAGCCTAATAGCTCTCGCTGTAAACTAAAAAAGGCAACATCAGACAATAAAAAATCCTGGAAAAAAAAAATAAGAGAGCACTTAAAAATGATGAGTTTCCTGGATTTTAGCAAATGTAAAACCTCTGGAATATAATCAAGAGGAAGATGGATGATCACAAACCATCAAACCACCAAACTGAACTGCTTGAATTTTTGCACCAGGAGTAAAGCAGCATCAAGTTATCCAAAAGCAGTGTGTAAGACTGGTGGAGAAGAACGTGCATTTTCAGACATTTCTCTTTTTCTGCAAATAAATGCAAATAAAATGCTTTTTTATTTAGATCTGTGTATATACATAGTGAAAAATTGTGTAAATTTCACCAAATTCTCTGCTTTAATGTTCTTTTAAGACGTAAGCGTTCCCCATTAAGCAGTGCACACACCTCTCCTGAACTCTGAACCCTACTGAAAACTGTGCAAAGACTTCTTTCGCTCTTATCCTATCACATCCCATCAAATCCCATCACATCCTATCACATCCAATCACATCTCGTCTTCCAGCCTTCCAGGCCTGCAGTATCAGCTGGTTCAGTATTGCTTTGACGAGGCCAACACGACGAATAAACCTCCACCACTTCAGCACTGACGACAAAGTGAAGAATAAAGAATGCGCTTAGAAACTTCCTACATACATCCTAATTATAAAATTAGATCTGAACGGTAAAGAAAGACCAAAGATAAGATTAAGCCGAGTTTAAGCAAGACTCCTCCCGAATCTTCTAGTAGCGACGAGCAACACTGGAAATCAACACGGAGCTGCGATGCCTGGAGTTTAGGAGCAGCAGCAGCAGCAGAGACACGGTACAGTGCTGTATGAAGCACTTAGCAGCGGCTAGGCGGGGCATGGAGGGGAGGGGCGGGGCAGGAGGCGGAGACACAGCACTGGAATAAAAAAATAAAGTAAAATCAGAAACAAAAATAGAGAAAATGAAAGAAATGATCCATGAAAGAGGGGCGGAGACGGACGGCTGGCGAATCAGAGCCGAGTGAAGGCTTCAGTGTGCGGATCAGGGATACGGGGATACAGCACTGGCCCACAATTACGCCCACAGTCTACGCAGTTCCCGCCAGAAGAGCGGAGGGGGCGGAGCAGAGGACGACTAACGTTCAGGAAACACTAAGCTGCGTCAGGAAACACTAGAGAGAGAGAGAGAGAGGGGGTTAGCGTTTGTCGTCCGTTTGTCTTCAGTTCGGTGGCAGTAGCGCCCTCTAGTGGCCGGTAAGTGTAACACGGGAGAGAGACCAGTCATTCCTGCTACTGTCCAGCAGGGGTCTCCCTCGTGCCTCCCTCAGTCCAGGGTGCGGTGGGTGAAGAGATATCGGTGGTTTTGGAGCGCCGACCGGACCCCCCCCCACCCCCTCTACACCTCCGTGGAAAAGAGGATGCTCTGCCTCTTGCTGTCGGGGGTGGGAATCGTCTCCAGCTGAAGGAAGTACAGCAGCACCTGAACCTGAGGGAGAAAACAACAAAAACGTAAAGACAGAGAAGACAATTAATAAAAAAAAGGCACATTTCTTATGTGCTTATCTTTTCCCTGGGTTGCACTTCTGGAGTTGTATGTTTTTATGAAATAAAAACTAATACAATCATAATTTTATTACAAAAAAATATACATAACTATATTACATTACATTGTTTTTACACATCCATGTATCAACCTCCCTTAATTTATAGGCTGTTTTTGTTATAGCACCTTTGATTTGCATCAATTTATTATACATATTTGTCCAACATTATTAATTATTTCATTTAATCTAAAAACATCATTAAATACTTGTTTCATATAGTAATAGTAAGTATATTATTTAAAAAGTATTTTACATTTGCAGGCAAAAATACTAACTGCAGACAAAAAAACACCCCATAATCATAAGTAATATTTAATCATTTATTCCTTTAATCATTATATCCTCTAATTAATAATAACTACTGAATATAGACCACTTCTTAATAATTATTAGTAGTATAATTACTAGTATATTTATTATTACAATAATGATTAATCGTATTAGTAAGTTCTTACATTCAATAAACTCAATAAAACAATAAAGACAAAATAAATCTGGCACTATTTAGAACACAAATTAATCAAACAGCTGCCAATTACACACTAATAAATGTAACTGATATAAATATAGGTAATCATTTATTCTCAATAATTTGTATAACAGTGTGTTATTAAAGTGTATATTGTACATTTCTACAATAAATATTTATTTAATAAATTATTAATAAAGCTGATAATGCTAATAAAGCTCATAATGAATAAACTAAAAGCACAATTATTAAATCACACAATTCAGGCTTTATTTAATAACAAGCCTTTAAAAATATTACTAGAGGTTACTAGAGGTCGTGTGGATGCGTACCTGTGACATGACCTCCAGTGACCAGCTGTCCCCCATGGTGATTGGCTGCGTGGGGTTGGTGGGGATTTTACTGTCTTTCTCAGCCGGACGCAGCAGAGTGGGTCCGAACACAGTCGCCAGATTATGAAGAGACATCTTATTCACACACTCCTTCTCCGCCACCCTGAGAGAACGAGGGAGAGAGAGAGAGAGAGAGAGAGAGAGAGAGAACAAGGGTAAGAAAATATAAGTAAAAGAGAAAATGGGTAGAACCCAACCTGATGACAGAATAGCAGCAGGTTCAGGAGATCTTACCTCTTCAGGTGATCCAGTAAGAAGAGGAAAGTGACGAGGTTGGGT
Organism: Astyanax mexicanus; assembly: GCF_023375975.1. Classification (NCBI taxonomy): domain Eukaryota; kingdom Metazoa; phylum Chordata; class Actinopteri; order Characiformes; family Acestrorhamphidae; genus Astyanax; species Astyanax mexicanus. The sequence goes on from NC_064424.1 coordinate 45,835,983, forward strand.
TCTGGTAGAGACAGCAGCAGGTTCAGCATGCAGCTCTCTTTAGCCACACTGTCCGAAAGAGCTGCTCACAAACAAACAAACAAACAAACAAACAAAACGATTAAACAACCATCGCCCCAATCTCTAACACTCACTACATACACTATACGGACAAAAGTATTGGCACACCGGCTCATTCACTCGTTTCTTCTGAATTCAAGGGTTTAAAAAGAGAAACTGAAGGAGAGATTCTTTCTCTACAGGGACTAGACAATGAGTGCAACTTAAAGTAGTTGAATGCATTCATTAGAATGGGTGTCCACAAATATTTGCACATCAGAATCACTCAAAATGATCAGTTTCTCTGATTGTACTATTTATAGGTGAGTGTCTGAATAAAATAAAAAATATTGCAATTTAGAGCATTTATTTACAGAAAATGAAAAGTGGCTGAAATAACTAAAACATTCAGAGCGTTTAGACCTCAGATAATGCAAAGAAAACAAGTTTATATTCATAAACAAGTTTTAAGAGTTCAGAAATATTCAATATTTGGTGGAATGTGAACAAGAGAAAGATGGATGATCACAAGCCATCAAACAAAGCTGAACTGCTCGGCATAAGGTTACTTAAAAGCAGTGGAGGACAAACATGCCAAGACAAATAAAAAAAATACAGCGCTGTTGAGAATTGACATAGTATTGTAAAATATAATATTGTGATACTTCCACATATTTTTTTTTCTTTTTCACCCCCAGCTTAAATATAAACTCACCGATGCCTCCAGCGAAATTGGGATAAAGCTCATCTGTAAAAAGAGGCTCTGGAAGCTCCCGGAAGTAGAGCTTCAGCGTCCCAGCGATAGCATTCACATCCATCTCACTCATCATCACCGACACATCCTTATTATCTGTTTACGAGAGAGAGAGAGAGAGAGAGAGAGAGAGAGAGAGAGAGAGAGAGAGAGACAGAGAGACAGAGAGAGAGAGAGAGAGAGAGAGACAGAGAGAGAGAGAGAGTGCTGGCTGAACTTTTATTTTAAAATTTATCTCACTCATATCACTCACTCAACCACAATATCATATCACACACATCCCGCATTTTACACACACGCACACACACACACACACACACACACACTGTGCATCAAGACAAATGTACAAGCAGAGGCACTGCAGGCTTAGTTAGTATTAAGTAGAATCACTTCAGCAGCTTTTAGTTATACTCTCATTTCACTCATATTATTCATATCACTTATTTCACTCCATCACATGTACCAACACTGTGTTTCCCCAAAGCACTGAGTCAAAAACACCTACAGAGGAAAAGAAGTGTTCAGTAAGAGTCCAGGTTATCTGAATAAATCTGGGAATTCAGTACTGAACAAACAATATAAAAATATAAAAAGACTGAGAACTAGTATTTAACAGGAATCAGGCTCCGTATTTCCTTATAAGGGCGTTTTTTTCGAGCTGTCTTTGCTCATTGAAACAGCGACTGTATTGGTCAGGTGTGGTGTGTTGTGGTGTGGTGTATTGTGGTGTGGTGTGGTGTGGTGTGGTGTGTTGTGGTGTGGTGTATTGTGGTGTGGTGTGGTGTGGTGTGTTGTGGTGTGGTGTGTTGTGGTGTGGTGTATTGTGGTGTGGTGTGGTGTGGTGTGGTGTATTGTGGTGTGGTGTGGTGTATTGTGGTGTGGTGTGGTGTATTGTGGTGTGTTGTGGTGTGGTGTGGTGTGTTATGGTGTGGTGTGGTGTGGTGTATTGTGGTGTGGTGTGGTGTATTGTGGTGTGGTGTGGTGTGGTGTGGTGTATTGTGGTGTGGTGTGTTATGGTGTGGTGTGGTGTGTTGTGGTGTGGTGTGGTGTATTGTGGTGTGGTGTGTTGTGTTGTGGTGTGGTGTGGTGTGGTGTATTGTGGTGTGGTGTGGTGTGGTGTGGTGTATTGTGGTGTGTTGTGTTGTGGTGTGGTGTATTGTGGTGTGTTGTGGTGTGGTGTGGTGTATTGTGGTGTGGTGTGGTGTGGTGTATTGTGGTGTGTTGTGTTGTGGTGTGGTGTGGTGTGGTGTGGTGTATTGTGGTGTGTTGTGGTGTGGTGTGGTGTGGTGTATTGTGGTGTGGTGTGGTGTGTTGTGGTGTGGTGTGGTGTATTGTGGTGTGTTGTGGTGTGGTGTGGTGTATTGTGGTGTGGTGTGTTGTGGTGTGGTGTGGTGTATTGTGGTGTGGTGTGGTGTGGTGTATTGTGGTGTGTTGTGTTGTGGTGTGGTGTATTGTGGTGTGTTGTGGTGTGGTGTGGTGTATTGTGGTGTGGTGTATTGTGGTGTGTTGTGTTGTGGTGTGGTGTGGTGTGGTGTGGTGTATTGTGGTGTGTTGTGGTGTGGTGTGGTGTATTGTGTTGTGGTGTGGTGTATTGTGGTGTGTTGTGGTGTGGTGTGGTGTGGTGTATTGTGGTGTGGTGTGGTGTGGTGTATTGTGGTGTGTTGTGTTGTGGTGTGTTGTGGTGTGGTGTGGTGTGGTGTATTGTGGTGTGGTGTGGTGTGGTGTGGTGTATTGTGGTGTGGTGTGGTGTGGTGTGGTGTATTGTGGTGTGTTGTGTTGTGGTGTATTGTGGTGTGGTGTGGTGTATTGTGGTATGGTGTGGTGTGGTGTGGTGTGTTGTGGTGTGGTGTGGTGTGGTGTGGTGTGTTGTGGTGTATTGTGGTGTGGTGTGGTGTATTGTGGTATGGTGTGTTGTGGTGTATTGTGGTGTGGTATGGTGTGGTGTGGTGTGGTGTGGTGTGGTGTGGTGTGGTGTATTGTGGTGTGGTGTGGTGTGGTGTGTTGTGGTGTGGTGTGGTGTGGTGTGGTGTGTTGTGTTGTGGTGTGGTGTGGTGTGTTGTGGTGTGGTGTGGTGTGGTGTGGTGTGTTGTGGTGTGGTGTGGTGTGGTGTGGTGTGTTGTGGTGTGGTGTGGTGTGGTGTGGTGTGTTGTGTTGTGGTGTGGTGTGGTGTATTGTGGTGTGTTGTGGTGTGGTGTGTTGTGGTGTGGTGTGGTGTGTTGTGGTGTGTTGTGGTGTGGTGTGTTGTGGTGTGGTGTGGTGTGTTGTGGTGTGTTGTGGTGTGGTGTGGTATGGTGTGGTTTGGTATGGTGTGGTTACTTACTGGTATCGAAGGCAGTTTTGAGAGCTTGGATGTCTGTGGCGACTCCTGAGACGCGGTAAATCCCGACCTCCTCCATCCCTCTCCTCTCGATCTCCTCCAGACACTGCCTGACGATGTAGGGCACCTTGGAGCGCTCCCGCCTGGAGAGAGGGGCAAACAAGGACACGTCACGTACTGCACATCAGCTCTGAGCATGCATGAAGCGTTTTATATATATATATATATATAAAAACAACCAGGAAGTTAGACAGTCGCTCCACTCTGGAGATATTAACTTTTTAATGTATGTTTGTTTTCATTTCTATGTTTAAAAAATAAGTGAAAGGGAATTTTTTTCACAGCTCTAGACCGACCCTGCTATCTAACAAAAGTTCAAACTAAGTTCTTACTAAGATCTGGGCATGACATGTGATAGTGACATCATGTGGCAGTGACGTCATGTGATATTGACGTCTTGTGATACTGACATCAAGCGATGTCATGATGCTGTGACCAGCAGATGGAAAAAAAAAAACACAAAACAAATTGAGGGAGGCGGAGTCACAGCTAAACATCTGACAGAGTAATTCATCAGTTTCAGCTATAGATCATTTAGTAATGTTTTTCAGGCTCAAATTATTAATATGTATTGGGATGTAGAATTAAAAACAAATAATATGTTGATTTATTAAACACTTTCCTGTCACATGACAATACTTGAAATTTTTTTCATTTTTTTTTTCATTGAATCACTGATTTGACTGTTTTGTTTTTTATTTAGAATTTTCGTTTTCTTATTTTAAAACACCTACGCTTAGTTAATTTGACCTTTTTTATTAATTAAACCTTCATTTTCTTTATAGAGATTACCCTCAATGTACTGTTGAGTAAAAATAAGGGTTTATTGATTGTTCTGTCTTCACAAACTGCCTGTTAGAGTCTTTGGGCTGAGACTGGAATCAGGTTTAGGATTAGGAGAAGCAGCTTTACTGGTCTGAGGTTGAAGGAAGTGTTAACAGATGTTTCTGAAACTCTTAGTAAAGCACTGGCAAAAGAACATCGGGAAAAATCTCGACCCAAAACAGCCCTGTCATCACTGAGCATCTTCTCCTATTATATTCCTGTGTGGCTTTTCTTCTGCTGTTACATCATACAGCAACATCTGGACGGTGGGAGTCGCTGCCCCGAGCATCAGCTGTTCTGACTCTGCATTGTGTTCAGATCAACGCTGTGTGTGTGTGTGTGTGTGTGCATGTGTGTGTGTGTTATTAGTGGTGTGTTGTGTACAGTCTTAATTGCTGCTGCCCTTAAACCCATCAGGCAGCTCATTACAGGCAATCTTTATTAGTGTCAATCAACACAGACCATAAAAATAACATGAAGAAACGGAGAATCAGGCTGTTTCTCTAAAAACAGCACCTCTCTTATTTATTCCTTTATTATTAAACAATTTTAAATCACTCACTCATTTCCATCTTTGTTTCCAAATTCCAAATAAAAAAATATATATATTGTCATTTAGAGCATTTAATTGCAGAAAACGAGAAATGGCTGAAATAACAAAAAAGATGCAGAGCTTTCAGACCTCAAATAATGGAAAGAAAACAAGTTCATATTCATAAAGTGGAATAACCCTGTTTTTTAATCACAGTTTTTTTATACATCTTGGCATCATGTTCTCCTCCTCCACCAGTCTTACACACTGCTTTTGGATAACTTTATGCTGCTTCACTCCTGGTGCATAAATTCAAGCAGTTCAGTTTGGTGGTTTGATGGTTTGTGATCATCCATCTTCCTCTTGATTATATTCCAGAGGTTTTCAATTTGGTAAAATCAAAGAAACTCATCATTTTTAAGTGCTCTCTTATTTGTTTGTACAGAGCTGTGTATATTGGATAGGGGCAATACTTGTATTTTATATATTGTAATGATTTTTTTGTGCTGCTGTCCTAATATAGGATTGTAGGTTTAAAGTTGTTTGTTTTGTTAGCTTAGCAAAAAATAATAATAATAACAATAACCTAGTGTAGCCGTAGCTTAATTTTTATCCATGATATTTAGTTGATTGTTGGTTAATTATTTAAGCTTTTACAAATTGAATCAGTTCACTAACAAAGAGTCACGAGACCCGACGACTCATTTAACCAAATCTAACAAAGCGTTTTGCCCTTTCTGAGTGTGAGAGTGTGTTGTGAGCGGGTGGAGTTAATGTGTGTGTGGGGTTAATGTGTGTGTGGTGCTGGGATTAGGAGGACTCAGGGGCTGTTGGCACAGGTCTTGTTCCCGGGCTTTGTTGCCTCTCAGATTAGCCTGTCACATTCACTTGGGTCACTAAGCACTGGCCACCTGGTGCTACACACACACACACACACAAAAGTGCATGCAAGTATGCATGTACAAATACAAGCGAGTACAAACAAGCAGCTGATCTGGATCTGCTTCTCCTTATCTTCTGGCTGGATCAGCAGCAGCTGCTGCAGTCAGTAAATACGAGCTGCTAGCCTTTATTTGAAGCTTTTTCTGAAGGTCTGAATAATGATTGGGACGTTTTTCAAGTCATTATGAGGCAGCCACAAAAAAAATCAGATTTGTAAAATGAAGTGTAATGGGATGGAGTGCTGCTACAGACTAGTAGCTCTCCAGCCCAGAGGGTTGTTGAACCCAATTGCAGAACAGTTGATCTCAAAGCAGGTAAACCCAAGAAGAAAGGAATAAAAAATAAATAAATAAACACACCGCTCCTCACGTGGGATCAAACCCATATCGTCAGGGTTGCGGTCCAATACTCTACAGCTGCCCTGGCTAGTGAAATGGGACACAGCCGGGAAAAAAACCTCCTTATAAGGAGATAGAAAGCCCAAGAACGGGTGGAAAAAACGAGAACAAGCTTAAACTAAAATCAAGCCAAGCGCAACAGAGAGAGAGACAGGGGAGGTATGTAAACAAAAGCTCTCCAGAGAAGCTTTTTATTTAATTATCGTTCATTATAGTTCAAACAACCTCACGGGCCAGATGTTTCATGCTTATGGTCCACATCTTTTGCCAACCCCTGCTGTTTGGAGTCCTATATATTAACTCTATGTAACTTTTATCAGTGTTAACACATTAATTAAATATTTTATATATATTTTTATATTTAAATTTAAAAAAAATACTTCACCTAAAACTATTCACCAAAGTACCTATAAAATATTATAAAATGTGAGCTATACCACTGATATAAAAATACTTTTTAAATACAAAATACTTTTTATCCTATCTATGCTTTATTTAGAACAAGAGAGACCATCAGAAGCTACCAAAAAAACAGTGGTTCTCCCAAAACACAAGAACTCTTGTGTGAACCCCAAAGAAAGAATAATGGTGACTGCAGAGCATGCTGAAAGTAAAGCATAATCAAGAGGCGGAGCCTGCTAGACAGAGTTGAATTTTAACCCTGTGGAGACTTAAAACCTGTTTACACTGTGATTTTAACCCTGTGGTTTTTACTGTGCAGTGTTTACTCACTTGGTCACTGTGGAGATCTTCACTCCGAACACACCCGCCTGTTTACACGAGGGCATCCTCTTCAGGCTGAACTCCCTGCTGGTGAACTTCATCGAGAGCTTCACTTCAATCTACAGGAGGAAACAGAAAAATACTGGCTGATTTAACACTGCATATTTTATAAATTCTATAAAACTAATAGAATATTGACTCGGTTCTGATACAGCAGCTCACAGACGCAGCCTTGTGCTGATCCACATCACCCTAGGAGTGATGAGGGGAAGAGAGAGAGCGCCATCTACTGTACTGTACCCACCCAGAGAGAGCAAGACCAATTGTGCTCTCTCAGGGCTCTGGGCAAGCTGCATGACTGGGATTCTGACCAGCGATCTCTTGTTCATAGTGGCAGCGCACATTTGCTGTGACTTTTATTTTAGCACAGACAACAAGATTAAAAACAGATTGGTAAACTTCATGCTGTTATACATTTTTAAATTAATGTAATACTCCTAATACTCACCCCATTCATGGGAATGACCGTCCTCTGCCAGTCTTTTCCCTGAAGCATCTGAGGGTCCAGCTGAGGGAAGAACATACAACAAATATAACAGTTAAAAACAATCCCAGTATATTACTAATGTGTTTTCAGTGAGAAACAAGAGACAACTTAAAAATGATGAATTTCTTTGATTTTACCATTTTAAAAACCTCTGGAATATAATCAAGAGGAAGATGGATGACCACAAGCCATCAAACCACCAAACTGAACTGCTTGAATTTTTGCACCAGGAGTAAAGCAGCATAAAGTTCTCCAAAAGCATTGTGTAAGACTGGTGGAGGAGAACCTGATGCCAAGACGCATGAAAAAAACTGTGATTAAAAACCAACCAGAGTTATTTCACTAAATATTGATTTTTGAACTATTAAAACTTTATGAATATGAACTTGTTTTCTTTGCATTATTTGAGGTCTGAAAGCTCTGCATCTTTTTTGTTATTTCAGTCATTTCTCATTTTCTGTAAATAAATGCTCTAAATGACAATATTTTTATTTGGAATTTGAGAGAAATGTCGTCTGTGGTTTATAGAATAAAACAACAAATAATCCAATAGAATGTTTATTAATTGCTATGGTACAGTGCATTTTCCAATTTTTATTTTCTCAACGTGCTCAGCATGCCTCCACCTCTCCTCACATCCAGTGACAGTGCCATCTGGAGCCGGCAGAGACGTTTCACCAGTTAATCGCATCTCATCTTCTCGTCCGCACCTAATCTCCATATGGTCGCGTGCAAAGTCCGATCATGTACTCAAAACTAATCTCATCAACTACATCAACACAACCTGTCTCACCTCATCAGCAGAGACGGGGTGAGAGCTGGGTCATCACCTACTTGTATGTACACACAGAGAGAGGTGAGCCAGGTCACTCGAGCTGACACACACATACACACCTATGCACACACTTCTTTGCACAATTCAATAGAAGAACTACAGTGTTGCTTGAAAATGTGTGAACACTTTTTCTATATTTATTTTTCTATATTACAGCAAACTGCAGAAATGTTCTTTTTGGAAAGCAGTGGTTTTCTCCTTGAGACCCTGCCATGAACACCATTGATGTTCAGTGTTCTCCTGATGGTGGACTCATTAACCCTTGTGTGGTGTTCGGGTCTGTGGGACCCGTTTTTATTTTTCATCAAATGATACTAAAAAAAATATATTTTTTCTAACTCAAACTCATTGGCATTGGCTCATTTTTTGTTAAAAACATATATCAAAACACATTTTCGATAAACACACACTGTACACCCCCCCCCCCCCCCCCACACACACACACATTTACATTACATACAGTATGTTTGGCCAAGGGCTAATAAACATTGCTTCATTTGTAAATTTGAAACTAAACAAATTTTCTACTCATATCTTGAGTTTAATTAATTTTCTTTTACATTTTATTAAAAAACTAATAAAAAAGAGTAGCACTTTTTGAAAGAAATGTAACATAAGAAAGGTAAAGGGCAAATATTAACCATGTAAGCTGTTTATATTGCTTGCAGTTTAGGTGAAGCGAGCATGTGTAAAGCATTTTAATGTAAAATTGCTTAATTTTGCTGAATTAAATACAAGTAACAAAGTAAACGAGTAACAAAAATATGAACACCACACAAGGGTTAACATTATCATTGGCGAGGTTTAAAGCAGAAATCTGGTGTGAAATAAACTTGGGTTGTAGTGAAACATGAAAATATGTAAAAAAAATTGTTGAATATCCCACCTCCATTCACCACCAGCAATCTGAAATACAGCACTTTTAGCCAATGCTCCCAATAGGCTTACAATGCAAGTGATAGGAGCATAGAGTTACCCATGCAAATAAAGCAATTTTTTTACACTATTAACAAGTTAATGAAATGCACAGCTGGAATGAATGCATTTCCACAGAGTTAATCTTGCACTCTGTTCCACTGATTCATTCGTTAAAGAATCGTAGGCTAATAAAATTCAACTAAATTGAACAGAGATTCACACCACTAGTATAGAAGTCACATTTATTTTTATCTTTTAAAAGCTTTAAATATCTATTTATAGTGAAATAGAGTCACTTATCAAAGAAATGTCATCAAACACAACGATACCAATGTAAAGTCATCATCAAAGTTTTACACTTCCTGTTTGAACCTCAGGGTAAATTACCTTGCGTCTCCGCAGGGCGTTTCGGACGCGTCCCCACAGTCGAGACCCTTTATCTCTAGCTAGGATCTGACAGGCTGGCTCAACCTCAACACACTCCTCCACCCGTCTACCCACACCTTCAGCCCGGAGACGGCTGTCGCCCAGCTCACACACTCCCTCCAGCTCCCGCCTCCTCATCACCACGCTGAACTCCATCCTCCAGAGCTGCAGCCAGAGCTACTGAGCTACAGAGCTTCTGCACTACTGAACTACTGAGCTACAGAGCTACAGAGCTTCTGCACTACTGAACTACTGAGCTACAGAGCTACTGAGCTACAGAGCTACTGCGCTACAGAGCTACTGAGCTACAGAGCTTCTGCGCTACAGAGCTACTGCGCTACAGAGCTACTGAGCTACAGATCTTCTGAGCTACAGAGCTCTGCGCTACAGAGCTACTGCGCTACAGAGCTACTAAACTACTGAGGTACAGAGCTACTGCACTACAGAGCTACTGAGCTACAGAGCTACTAAACTACTGAGCTACAGAGCTACAGAGCTACAGAGCTTCTGCACTACTGAACTACTGAGCTACAGAGCTACTGAGCTACAGAGCTACTGCGCTACAGAGCTACTGAGCTACAGAGCTTCTGCGCTACAGAGCTACTGCGCTACAGAGCTACTGAGCTACAGATCTTCTGAGCTACAGAGCTCTGCGCTACAGAGCTACTGCGCTACAGAGCTACTAAACTACTGAGGTACAGAGCTACTGCACTACAGAGCTACTGAGCTACAGAGCTACTAAACTACTGAGGTACAGAGCTACTGCACTACAGAGCTACTGAGCTACAGAGCTACTAAACTACTGAGGTACAGAGCTACTGCACTAAAGAGCTACTGAGCTACAGAGCTTCTGCGCTACAGAGCTACTGCACTACAGAGCTTCTGCACTACAGAGCTACTGCGCTACAGAGCTTCTGCGCTACAGAGCTACTGCGCTACAGAGCTTCTGCACTACAGAGCTACTGCGCTACAGAGGTACTGAACTACTGAACTACAGAGCTTCTGGGCTTCTCTCAGTTCTTCTGAGCTGCATCACTGAAGACCTGAAGGCTTGAGAAGGAGGTTCTTTTCAATTATTGCTGAAAAAATAATCTGAGCAGAAAATAAAAGAGCGATTCATCTGTTCTTGTGAATGTTAGTCCGTCCAGAGCAGCATCACTTCTGTCATCGTCAACAGAGTGTATCTGTGTTTATATTCCAGCAGAATAAAGCACTTCTGAGTGACGTCGCCATCAGAAATTGAAGAACACATCTCTCCTGTTTCTGAATTCTCCCAGATTCCACCTCCAGCATCCGGCAGTTATAAGACGCAGTGTTCTGAACTGAGGTGGATAAAACACTTGCTCTGGTTAGCTGTGTCCATGCTGAGACTCACTGAGTTTCACTCTCTCTCTTTAACCCTCTCTCAGGCTGGTTGTGTGTTAATCTGTGTACCTGCTGCTGCTGCTGATCTCCTCTTTGCCCCGCCCTAGAGCAACCAGACATGCTACAGGATGCTGCTGCTTCCTGCTATGATCCACTACAGTGGACATAGAACTGGACAATAAAGCAATAATACACTCAAGGTTTGTGCTATAATGTGTTATATTGGCACTGCTGTGCTGCGGTCGTAGATCAGCACCTTATAGCAGGAACCTCGAGTGTATTATTGCGTGTATTATACCACAGTTCGATTATCACTGTTTATCAAAATATTTTAAAGAGTTAAAGAGGAGGAAAACAAAGGATCTGATTTGTTTAGCTTAAAATAAACAGTGGTGTTTGTTAACATCGCATTTGGTTTGTATTTGGTTTGTAAGCGCTGCATCGGTGCTAGGTAGGTTACCTGTATGTGGCGGAGTAATACATGGAGAGCTTCGGTTACAGCAGTGCATTACCGGCGGATAAAGGCACTCATAGAACGACTGTCAGCCAATCACATTCCAGGGTCAGAACTAACTATGGTGTAATATATCAATATTTCATTGCATTGAGAATGGGTCTCGACTGTGGGGGCGCATCCGAAATGCCATACGGAGACGCAAGGTCATTTACCCTGAGTCTCATACAAGCAGTGTAAAACTGACCATAATTAGGCAAAAATACATTTATGCAATGCTGAAAAAAGTGGCTAAATTAATGTATAATTGCAAAAAATGTGTTTGTTATTCAGCGTTTAATTGGCCAAATGTTTAATTTTATTCCAATTTTGACTACTGATTTAATTTTGGTGCATTCCTACAATATCATTTTACTCCCATACATATATATTACATAAAGTATACATAAAGTATATATATAATTACATAAAGATAAATAACAGTCAAAAATTAATAATAGAGATCCTCCAGAATAATGGATATCTTGGCTTCTTGGTGCATTATGGTGCCCAAAGGAGCCCTGCAAAGAACAAGACACCTCTGAGAAGAGCCAGAGGATCAAAACTCTGCTTCCATCTACCCTCAAACCCAAGCCATGCCCAGGAGAAGAGCACCCCGCCCCCCCCCCCCCACACACACACTGGCAGACTTTACAGGAGGACAGGAACGAGAGAAGAACCCATAAACCCCTGAGATGAGACCAGCAGGGCTGATTATGAGGTCAGTTTTCACACTGTGACATTTTCAGACAGGACACATGAATTATGGATGATTCGATTCGGTAAAAGTCAGGCCACCGGAAACGTATTACGGAAAAGCTGTGGTCTGGAAAAGGTCTGGAAGTGAAAGAGCAGCCCCCATATAATCACAATACCCGACCCGACTCACACACAGAGCAGATACGAGGAATACCTGACGCATAACAGCTTACGTCACTGCATTGCTTCATTCATTCATGATGCACTAATGCAATTTTAGAAATTAATATCACAATAAATAGGACTTAACGTCACATTCTGGCCTAAAACCAGCATTTATTATGATTGTAGTAAATTAAAATTGTTAAAAAGAAACAAATTAACTGCTTACTCTAATGAACTTATCCTGTACAACAAAGGAAACTAGTGCTCTTTCTTTAATGGTCTCCGCAAATTAATTGTCTTTATTTACTTAAGTAGTTATTACTTCTCATAATCTGGATTAGAACATTACTCAAATATTCACTATTCACTGTATACCTGTAACTCTACCTCTTCACTACTTTACTTTAACTGATGCTCTCAAACACTTTATTAAAAGACAAGAAATTTAAGTAATTAACTCTTGACGAGTTCAGCACAGCTGTTAACTGAAAGCCTGAATTCCAGGAGACTCTACCTCATAAAACTTATTTTTGCACTAAAAATCCTTTAATTTTCCTCAAAAATCTACACTGTCCCTTATAATCCAGTGCATCTTATGTGTGAATTTTACCAGTCAGGTATTAAGGAACAGTAAAGCCCGTAGCCTGCTCCTAACCCCAGCTAGCACTGCAGGAGCAGCATTAGCATTAGCCTCTAACCATACTAAGTGCTAGTTATCTCTTTCGCCGTTCAGAGGTGAGTATATCGGACTGTAGCTTGCTGCTAAAGCTGGCTAGCACTGCTGGAGAAGAATTAGCACAACCTGCTAACTGTGCTAAGTGCTAATCAACTCTTTTGCCGTTCAGAGGTTCATAGTATTATCAGCCCTTAGCCTGCTCCTAACCCCAGCTAGCACTGCAGGAGCAGCATTAGCATTAGCCTCTAACCATACTAAGCGCTAGTTATCTCTTTCGTCGTTCAGAGGTGAGTATATCGGACTGTAGCTTGCTGCTAAAGCTGGCTAGCACTGCTGGAGGAGAATTAGCACAACCTGCTAACTGTGCTAAGTGCTAATCAACTCTTTTGCCTTTCAGAGGTGAGCTATGTGGGACAAACCGCTAACTGCTAACCGGAAAGGAAATCTGGAGACCTAAGCTTACTGTAGATAAACGGAAAGTGCTTTACTCACCCAAATAAACAGTTTTCAGGAGAGAAAACTGACATTTATTGATAGTGTGCCTTATAGTGCGATAAATATGGTAAATATATTAACACAAACACGCTCTTTCTCACAGTTGAGCAGAAGTTACGTTAATGTAAAGTGGGTAAAGGTGACGTACCGGAATCTGTCCCTTGCCAATAATGCGGTCTGTGCTGTCGGCGTCCTCTTTGTTCGTCTTGCTTTTATTGTAGCTTTTCTCGTAACAAAGCAGCCTCAACATCTGAGATCCCTCCAGCTCGATCTCGAACTCCTGCAGAAAACCAGAGAAAAATACATTACCCATCCTGCGCTCGCGCACACAAACACGCAGCTCTGTTTAAATAACCATATTTCAGACGCTAATGTTTTCTGAAGCGCTGTTTCTCCACCAGGTGTTTACTGAACCAAGCAATTCAACTCTCCCAGCCTGAGAGAGACGGCCAGAGAGACACAGCAAAAACCTGCTGACCACAGGAACGGAGTTCAGCTTCTCATTACAAACACAGGCCCAGTTACAGTACTAACGACATGCAGGCAGAACATCTGGTGTATTTCATTCCTCGGTTAGATCCCTGTTGTTATGAGAGGGCGAATGTGGTTAATTAAGCCGTTATGTCACATTTTCAGGCGCCTTAAACACGGCCTGTGATGCTAAACTGCAGATTAAAACATTTACTGTGCTTGGAACAGCTCCTGTAATATTCATATTATACAGGGGTACAAAAAATGGTACATATATGAGTGTTTATAACACAGTTATAAGCATTAAATTAAAATAATTATTTATCTTATTATATCTTATTATTATTTACCTATTTATCAAGCAATACTCATATATATATATATATATATATATATATATATATATATATATATATATATATATATATCCATAAATCTGGTTTTGCCAGTAAGCATGAAACAATGGGCACTGTTTTAGCAACCTATAGGCCAGTTATAGGTGTGTCTTTGCTATCGTAATGGCAGGAAAAGTATGCGCTGCACGGCTTTAAATGTGCAAAAGGCATGTGAGAATTCTCTTAATTAATCATTGGTGTGGTTAGTTTTGTAAAAATATGATATAAATATCATGTATCCTAGACATTTCTTTAAATATTGTGATTCTATTTAATTCTATTTAATTTAATTTCTTTAAATATTGTGATTCCTTAAATATCTGTGATTCTAACTGTAAAAGAAAGTATTTTTTCTTTATTACAGTTTTGTTTACTAAGCTTAGCTTCACTTAACTTAGTTAGCTACCCCACCCACCACCACCTAGCGGCGAGAGAAGTATTTTTTCAGTACAAAACTTCTTCTGTTTGCCTTAATTAGTGTACATCAACATATAAACACCTGCAATAAACAACAACTAAAACAAAATACAATGTCATGTTTGGATGTTATGTATAATGAATAATTATTATGTATTATGTTGGTCTTTCAAAAGTAGTGAAGTAGTGAAACATTAAAAAAAGTTGTAGAGGTATGGAACACCATTGCACTCAATACTGATAGAATAATTATAAGTGTAGTTAATAATGAAATACTTTACACTGCTTGTTTGGATTTTTTTGAATGATTATTATTTTGGATATAATTGGATACTTAAAAATGCACCAGATCAAATTGACCTTCTGAACTAAAACCCTGTTTTAACCAAGTTTTCTCACCTCATTCCACTTGGGCTCAGTGGTGTAACGGTACACCCGCGTCTTAGCTTTATTCACGAAGAACCCGAACGAGTCCACCTCCAGCGTGCAGTACAGATCTACAGACAGAGAACAGAGTCTGTTAGTGACACAGAACAACATAACGTTTATTAAAGAGCATTTTATCTCACTATTATTACCACTCACTGTGCTGTCTACTCTGGGAGGTAATAACTCTAAATGAAAGTACCCACACAACTTTAGTTAACTATGAAATATTGATGCTACCTCACAACTTCTACAGATGTGGGTGTTCCCCTGAAGTTACATTTCAAAATCAATTACACACTGCTGTCTCATGACTTTTGGCATGCCATTTGTGTAGATGTTGCTGCACGGTAGAATAGTGCACCTTCTCACTACTACAATAGGCAATCTGCTGTAGTAAAGAACTAACACAATCAAATGGTTGCTTTAAATGACATTTCTAGCAATCCTTCAAAGAACCACAAACAGACAGACAGATACAAAGACAGATAGACAGACATTTAGACAGACAGACAAATTGACTCACTTAAGCTCTGCTTGAGTCCGGAGGCAGAATGGATGATTACATTCAGGAAGCCGTGCAATCCAGGAGATTCATCCTCTGCAGAAACAAAAACAAGCTTGAATTACTATCTATAATATTTACTGATCTATAAATATATTATTTTTATATAATACTATATAATAGAAGTATAATATTTATTTATCTATTTTAAGTGTTCAGATTTTGTGGGAAAACAAAACTGCACTGACTTTAGACTTGATAATTAACACAGTGGATCAACACCAGCAGATGACAGACATGACTCTCCAAACCATCACTGATTGGTGGAAACTTCACACTAGACCTCGAGCAGTTTGGACTGTGTGTCTCTCCACTCTTCCTCCAGACTCTGCTCCCTTGATTTATAAAGTAAATGTAAAATGTACTGATGATCAGTGATGGTTTGGAGATACTGTGCTCACCTTCTTTGTTGATGGTGAGGGGGATGTGGTGGACGGTCTGGAGTTTAACGCAGGAGTTGGTCAGCATCTGCAGCTCCATGGAGGTCAGAGAGAAGGTCTTAAAGCCTTAAAGGAACAGATAACAGTAAACTCACAAAGTCAGAGATGCAGGAAAAACAGCAGACAGTCATACAGAGAGAGAGAGAGTGTTTTAGAATAGGGTCTCCTACATTTCTTCTGCTGTTCCCGAATCATGTCCTTCCACTCGGCACGCTCGTAGTCGGAGGAGATCAAGAACATGTAGCTCTGGAATGAAGGATACACGTCATAAGAAGTAATTCAATAATGAGAGAAAAAAAACATAGCACTTTATTTAAAATGTACCTACACAGGGGCTTCAGTTTCTGAATCAGTTTCTCTGATTTTGCTATTTATAGGTTTATGTTTGAGTAAAATGAACATTGTTGTTTTATTCTATAAACTACAGACAACATTTCTCCCAAATTCCTAATAAAAATATTCTCATTTAGAGCATTTATTTACAGAAAATGAGAAATGGCTGAAATAACAAAAAAAGTTGCAGAGCTTTCAGACCTCAAATAATGCAAAGAAAACAAGTTCATATTCATAAAGTTTTAAAACTTCAAGTTCAGAAATCAATATTTAGTGGAATAACCCTGTTTGTTTTTTAATCACAGTTTTTTTCATGCATCTTGGCATCATGTTCTCCTCCACCAGTCTTACACACTGCTTTTGGATAACTTTATGCTGCTTTACTCCTGGTGCAAAAATTCAAGCAGTTCAGTTTGGTGGTTTGATGGTTTGTGATCATCCATCTTCCTCTTGATTATATTCCAGAGGTTTTCAATTTGCTAAAATCAAAGAAACTCATCATTTTTAAGTGGCCTCTTTTTTCAGAGCTGTATATATAATATATCTATTGAATAATATATTTTATTCTTGTGCTCAGTGAGTGTTTAACCACTTCAGTTCGAAGGCTATAAGGGTCTTCTATATATTCTATAAAAGTATTAGATTTGGTTCCTTCTGTCTATACAAAGTGTTTATGTTACCGTGTATTGTTTGATCCGTGGTTGATACATTTTTGTATTTTTTGACATTGATTTATGTCTTTAACTTTTATGCAGCTTTGTTATGTTATCAACCTGGACTGTCTCATCATTTTTGGCGTGTTCTCTGTTCCTTTTTGGGCTCAATTTCAACTCAATCTCCTTTTACCTAAATGAAGTCTTAGATATTATATGTTTATTTATTTTTTTTAATACAAATTTTGGGAAAATTTTGCTCAGTGTCCTAATTCTATTAGCATAGCCACCATTTAGCTTTTTTTATGTTTTTGCTAATTCTATGCTAAAAACTCATTGTCATGTTTAGGACAAAAACATCATTCCCGTTACTGGAACTCACTCCTGTTACTGGCACTCAGTCCTGTTACTTTTTATGTCTTTAATAACAGGACTGAGTGCCAGTAACAGGAGCTACTGAAAAATATCTTTCCAGTTACTGGAACTCACTCCTGTTACTGGCACTCAGTCCTGTTACTTTTTATGTCTTTAGTAACAGGAGTGAGTTCCAGTAACAGGAATGATTTTTTTTTGTCATAAACATCAATTATTTCAACATGCAGTCAAACTAAAGACTTTTGTGAAAGAAAATCAAAGGAATGAGTGGACTTGCTTAGTTAAACATGCTTTTAAATGTCACATTTATTTAGTAAGCATCTTCAGATTAGAATACTATATAAATATATGTGTCATTAGATTAAAAAAAAGAGTTGAAAAAAGATACAAAAATAAGTTTTTGTTAATTTGGTTAAGTTCCAACAAGCAAATGGCACTGATTCAGTGGAATGGCCCTTATATTAATACCTGAATGGGCTCCTTGCACTCACGGCTCTGACGCATTTCCGTTTTCAAATAATGCGGCTCGGACGTTTCCGGTTGTATTGTTTACATTGGCCTGTATAGGCAAAACGTACATTTTTTACTAGCGAGAGGTCAAAATGAGTATCCAGCGTGAAGTTTTCAAGCCGTTTTCAGCACTGTTGTGTTCCTTTTTGCACGGCGTCTGCTAAGTTTTAAGGAAGCTTTAAGCTAATAAATCTAATAAACAGTGGCTAATGAACATTAGTCGGGACCACTTTACCATTTCGCCATATTAAAGGTCTGTAGCAAACATTTCATACCAGACTACCTGGTTAAACCAGAAACGTCAGAAGCTTGGAGACGACTGGCAAAGCATGCAGTGCCACTGCTTTTTAAATGGAATAATTAACGTAACAGCACCCAGGCTCCATGTATTTGGGAGAGGAGATCAGCGTACTTGCCTGAATGATCCACCAGCTAGCATTTTTATTATTATTATTATTATAGCGAGATATTATTATTATTATTGTTGTTATTATTATAATAGCTAATTATTATTATTATTATTATTATTATTATTATTATTAATATTATTAAAATATTATAGCTAGCATTTGTATTCTTATTTTTTACTAATATAGCTAGCGTTTTTATTATTAGTATAGCTTGATATTATTATTATTATTATAGCTAGAATTATTATTATAGCTATATATTATTATAAATTGTACTATTATTATTATTATTATTATTATTATTATTATTATTATTATTGCTAGCATTTTTATTATTATAGCCAGCATTTGTCTAATTATTTTTATAATGATTATTATAGTTTGCGTTATTATTATTACTAGCATTTTATTAGACTTCCATTTGATAACAGGAGAAACTATCACTAATGCACCTAGCAAGCTAGTTAGCTATACTAGCTAATGCTGAGCTATGTGGGCTAACGTAAAATATAAGAAAAAAAAACTTTGTAGTGTGTAGGTATGATATAGTTTATAGGCATATAGTTTAAAGCCTTTCTCTAGTTTTCTAGTGGTAGGCTTTACTGGTCTCCTTGAGGTTGAGGTTAATTTTTAGAAGCTCTTGTAAACACCAGCTGATAATACTGCCATAACGAGTGTATTGGAAAAGCCAAACAGGAAACGCTGGAGCAGCACTGATGAGAATGCGGAAGTAGTTGTGCAAAGAGCGCATTACATCTTATTAACCAAAATATAAAAGAAATATTGTATATTATGATATAAATGTTGCCTATATTGTTCAGCTCTACATTCAGCAGCTTTAACCATCAGTTTTTCTTGTTATTATTAGTTTTCTCTCACCTTGCCGTTCCTGTTGTGAACTCGGAGAGCCATGTTGGGGGACGTGAGCAGCAGCAGAGACTCCTGTTCTGAAAGCTTCTTCCGTAATCTATCAATGACCTTTGACCCTTTGTTGGCTCTCTGTGGGAGGAGAAGAGGAGAAGAGTGGAGGAGTTAGAGACGTTCCTGTTCCAGCAGCTCTTATTCCCATTAAAGACTGGACTGTTCTGTACTGGTGATGGAGTAATGGTCCAATTTCACACTGTATATTTCAGCCAATCACGAGCAAGCTGTTAGCTGCAGTGTTCCAAACGGAGCACAGAGTGAGCACGTTACACAACTGAACTGCAATCAGTTAATCAGTGAATTCAGACACAGAAATGTAGCATTAATTATTTATTGTTTTATTAAATATACAAAATAAAACTGATTCATTTTCTTTACTAAACATACAAAATATTTAAATTATTTAAAAAGTGTGTTTAAAAGTGTAGTGTTCATTTGTTATTGTGTATTCATTAATTAAAAGTACTAAATTACATTACAATTTTTTTTGGAAGGAAAATATTAACCACCAATACTTTTAATATATTTTTAGTAAACAAAAAAATTATACATAAATAAATGTGACAAAAATGAAAAAAATGGTGTAATAACCAAAAAAAAGCCATAGGGAAATTCATTATTTAAAATGCATTATTTTGTTTAAAAATTATTTTTTTAAATAAATGTATTATATATTCATATTATATTGTTCTAATAATTTATTACATGAAGAAATAATTTATTTACATGTATTTATTTATTTATTTACTTATATTTATATATATATATATCTGTCACAACACTTATGTTGCAGATAAATATGGTTTAGCTATGACAAATAAATAAAAATATATAATATAATTATTATATAAAAATAAATTGGCCGTCATTTTGGTGTTACCTTTAACATTACATTACATTTGTTACTGCTGGTTCAAATTGAGTGGAACAATATATTTTATATATATTAAAATAATTTTTTTTTTCCTGTATTTTAAACCTTAGAAATGGGCCAATGTGACCCGTGATTTAAAAGTATGATTATTATAAAGTGGAGGAAAAATTGGGATAAGAATTATTATAATTTGATTTTACCAAATTGAAAACCTCTGGAATATAATCAAGAGGAAGATGGATGATCACAAACCATCAAACCACCAAACTGAACTGCTTGAATTTTTACACCAGGAGTAAAGCAGCATAAAGTTATCCAAAAGCAGTGTGTAAGACTGGTGGAGGAGAACATGATGCCAAGATGAATAAAATGCATGTTACCTTTAAAACCTTTGTCACTGCTGGTTCAGATCGAGTGGAACAGTAGTTTTTATATATATTTTGAATTAAATTATTCATTTTTAGGCCGAGTAAGCTAGATAAATAAGATAAATGGTGATGAATATTTTTCTTCTATGTTAAACTGGTCTAGAAACTGGTCAATTTGACCCATAATTTAACAGTATGATAAATATAAAGTGTGTTAAATTAATTATTCCCGTGAGAAAAATAATCTAATCTTCTGTACCTTCTCTCTCTGGACCTCGTTCCTTAAGGAGGAGATCTTGATCTTAATGGCGTCCAGCTCCTCGTCCGGCACCTGCGGGATGGGAAGGGGCTCGGTCTCCTCGGCCGCCTGGAAGGTCAGATCTGACAGAGGGATGTACCACTTACTGTCATACTGCTGACTCTTCCTGAGAACAGAGAGAGAGAGAGAGAGAGAGAGAAGAGGATGAGCAGAAATAATCTAATATCAGGACCAAAATACACTTTGGAATCTAATAAGAGAGAAAGGAGAGTTGAGCTGTTGTGTATCTCTGTACTGATTCCAGTCTCAGCTTACAGACTAATGTGACACTGGACTCAATATGGTGATAATAGAACATTTATTCCACTCATATTTTTAAAATAAACACATTAATAAAAACTATATCTGTGATATAAAAGACAAAACTGAAAGGTCACGAGGGACGACGCTTCCCAACACAACCCTTTTCTATTATAAAGCACTGCAGAGTGTCTCACCACGCTTGGAGGAGAACACTAACACTAACATTAACTTTGGAATAGTTATATACAGCTCTGTAAAAAAAAAATAAGAAACCACTTAAAATTGATGAGTTCCTTTGATTTTACCAAATTAAAAACCTCTGGAATATAATCAAGAGGAAGATGGAGGATTTTTGCACCAGGAGTAAAGCAGCATAAAGTTATCCAAAAGCAGTGTGTAAGACTGGTGGAGGAGGAGAACATGATGCCAAGATGCATAAAAAAACTGTGATTAAAAACCAGGATTATTAAAACCACCAAATATTGATTTCTGAACTCTTAAAACTTTATGAATATGAACTTGTTTTCTTTGCATTATTTGGGCGGCTGACTGTTGACTGTTGTCAGGGTTTTAATCAGTGTGTGGAGCTCCTGTATTTTCCAACACCAAGATGGAAACACACTAGAAATTTACATGAACACACCTCACTTTCAAACCACCACACCCAACCATCAGTGTAGATTTATTCCTAAACTCCTACGCTATTTTAATGGGGCAGGCGCAAGGTGTAAAAATACACTGTTAAAGGGGTGTAAGATAGCAATGAGCATAATGACGCAACTTGCCTTCTAACACTATTTATTACTATTATTCAGATTGTACAAAATCTGCATAGACCAGAATAAATAGCTGAATTATGGTCTGTTTTGCAGAGTTAACTGTCATTTACAATAGCGCCTCCTATGGACTGTTATATTAATCATTATATCAGTATTTCGATGTAAAAAAATGTAATCCCTACTATCAAAACCCCCCCATCATTTTAAATCCCATCTGGACCCGGGCAGCTCATGGCACAGCCCGGACTCAACCCAAGTCCATCCTTTTGTTCTGTTCAGCGCAGGAGAGCCGTAGGTGTTCCTCAGGCCAGATCTGGAGCGGTGTTATCCACTCACCCTCCAATCTGCTTCTTCAGCTTGGCACAGAGCAGCAGGTCGGTGAAGAGGAAGACGTGGCGTAGCTTCCTCGCTCCCTCCACCAGCTCCACCATGAAGCTGTCCTTCAGCAGCTGCCGGTTCTACAAACACAAACACCAGTTTACATCAGGGCTGAATATACTGGCAAGAACCTGGAGATACTATACTTATCACGATACAGAGCCTAATATGATTAGATGTGTTTTAATTTTCAGTGATACAGTACCCTAGACTGTGTTTATGGGCTGTATTTATACTGTAATGTAAACTATGTACTTTCATTTCCTCAAAACAGTAAAGTACAGTATTTATTGTCATTTTTTTAAAGATTCTGAGCATCGCAAAACTTAATTTCATGATACTCAAGTGTATTAATATTGTCTTACACTGCTAGATTGCAATACTAATTAGTACACTCTAGATAGGACTCACTAAAATACATATAAAAGCATTTCACCTTTCTACTATCTCAAAATAAATGCATACTCTAGAATTTCAAAAAAACAAGATAGCATCTCAAAATAAAGATGTAGCATCTCAAATTAATAACTTAGTATCTTAACATGAGGTAGAATCTTAAAATAATGACTTAGTATCTCACAATAATGACTTAGTTTCTCAAAACAATAGGATAATATCTTAAAATAGTGAATTAGCATCTTAAAATAATGATGTGGCATCTCAAAAATAACAACTTAGTATCTCAAAATAATAAGGTGGGATCTTAAAATAGTGAATTAGCTTCTCAAAAGAATGAGATAGCATCTTAAAATAATCACAATAATGACTTAGTATTTCTAAATAAAGGGATAGCATCTCAAAATAATGACTTAGTATCTTAACATGAGATAGAATCTCAAAATAATGAGATAGCATCTCAAAACAATGACTTGTCATGTCAAAATAACGACTTAGTATGTCAAAATGATGAGGTAGCATCTCAAAATAATGACTTAGAGTTTTTTTTAAATAATGAGATAGCATCTCACAAAAATAACTTAGCATCTCAAAATAACAACTTAGTATCTTAAAATAATGACTTAGTATCTTAAAATAATGACTTAGTATCTCAAAATAACGACTTAGTATCTTAAAATAATGACTTAGTATCTTAAAATAATGACTTAGTATCTCAAAATAACAACTTAGTATCTTAAAATAATGACTTAGTATCTTAAAATAATGACTTAGTATCTCAAAATAACGACTTAGTATCTTAAAATAATGACTTAGTATCTCAAAATAATGACTTAGTATCTCAAAATAACGACTTAGTATCTTAAAATAATGACTTAGTATCTCAAAATAATGACTTAGTATCTCAAAATAACGACTTAGTATCTTAAAATAATGACTTAGTATCTTAAAATAATGACTTAGTATCTCAAAATAACGACTTAGTATCTTAAAATAATGACTTAGTATCTTAAAATAATGACTTAGTATCTCAAAATAACAACTTAGTATCTTAAAATAACGACTTAGTATCTTAAAATAATGACTTAGTATCTCAAAATAACGACTTAGTATCTTAAAATAATGACTTAGTATGTCAAAATGATTAGGTAGCATCTCAAAATAATGACTTAGAATTTCAAAATAATAACTTAGTATCTCAAAAGGATGATTTAGCATTTCAAAACAATAAAATAGCATCTCAAAATAATGACTTAGTGTCTTAAAATAATGAGACAGCATCTTAACATAATGACTTTGCATCGTAAAATATCGACTAAGCATTTTAAATGTTTGACTTAGCATCTCACAATACTAATATACACTGAATGCAGAGACGTGCAGAGAAGTGAAGTATCTAATTTTGTGGTCTTATTTATTTTGTGCAGTTTTGATATTTAATTTTATTGTTGTAAATTTTATACATGTAGTTGTCATGTTCCTCCTCAGTTTCTTCAATAATTGCATGTATATGTGTGTTTAAATGGGTTTTTAAAGGATAATTTTCAAAAATAAGTTTGGTTTGTATTTAATAAGAGAGGGTCTTGATTTAATGACCATGTATAATAAAAATGAAAATGTGGGTTCTAGTCTGAGAACAGTTGAGGACTGATGCTGTAGATCACTAGATCACGGTTCTGCTGCCTTCATGATCTGCAGTGACAGCATCTCTCAAGGAGCACCATCAGGGGGCAGTCTAGTCCTGATTCTGCACTGAGACACTAAACCCCCCCCCCCCCCCCCCTCACCCACCCCCCCACCCCCGGGAATGGGCATTAAAGCCCAGTGTCTGAGAGCCTTTGTGTAAATGTGAGATGAGAACGTGTGGAGGACATTTTGGAAAAGGTAAGCCGTGTCTGTGGATCATATGCGTATATCATATGCGTACATATGAGATAATGATTCGCCTGAGAGCTACAGAGAGGCCCTAATGTGTGAAAACACACACACACACACACAAATACACACACACACACATATTACATGCGGCCCACGGCTCTACGGTTCACACACCAGCACTCCTACAGCAACACGTCACCCCTGCAGTGGGACAACAAAAGGTGACATCACAAACAGCTCAGCCAATCAGACGCCTCTATCTGCACCCCCCTTAAACCCAGCGGTCACCCCACAATATTCTATATACTGTCTCTCATCAAAGGCCCTGCATGACATCACCCTGCGATATAACAGATCTCCCAATAGTATTAGGACGCCCCATTAAAAAGCTTTGCAATATATTTAAATATATAATTGCAACATCTGGACATTTGATCTTTATTAGAACATTGAATGTTCTAATGAGAGATAACATCATTTTTTAACATAATTCTTTAAAAATCATTTATAAAATGCAAAAAACAGATATGTAATTTTCTAACACATTTATTACTAATTAATAAATCAAACTCTCAAACTCGTGGTTATTAGTAAGCCATTAATCTTGAAACTATATATCTATTTAACCATTTAAACTGAAGATGTATTAGTTTGTAATCCAGTTTTATCGATTGCTTATATTGACCATAATAAACTAAAATGTATACCAAGTAATTCGTTATAAAAATGAAAAAAATATTAATATATATTTTTGTGTGTTTACAGCATAAAATGTCAAAAATTATCTATATATAGTATCTGTAGGAAACTACTGAGGCAGAGTTGGACCATGCAACATGACAATGTCCCAAAATACTTTAGTATATCCACCAAGGAATTGCAGGAATCCCCTTAAGCATTAAACAGCTGAAAGAATTCTGCATGGAGGAGTGGGAAAACTTTCTTATATTCAAATCAGAGACTTGTTAACAGTTATAGAAATGGTATTACACCCAAAGAAGTGAAATACTAGCTACATACATTTGTAATAAATGCACTATTCAGCTACTCTAAGTTGTAAATGCACACACATAGCTTATCTAGTCCCTGTAGAAAAGTACTGTGAATATTGATTAATTAATATGGATAAATTCTTTCTTCTTAAGACTTGTTAAATTGAATGAAAGATGAATGGAAATATGTTGTATTCATATACAATAGGTGGCGTCATTTGCTTAAATAATGTATTGTATTAAGCACTATTATGGTTTGTAAATAATCATGACAAGACTAACAGAGTTATCTAAAAGCAGTGTGTAAGACTGGTGGAGGAGAACATGATGCCAAGATGCATGAAAAAAAAAACTGTGATTGAAAAGCCATCAGGGTTATTCCACCAAATATTGATTTCTGAACTCTACTCTAAACTTGCTTTTTTTTTTTTTTTTTTTTCAGCTATGTCTCATTTTCTGAAAATACATGCTTTAAATGAAAATATATTAATTTAGTTTATAGAATAAAACAACAATGTTCATTTTACTCAAATATAAACCTATAAATAGCAAAATCAGAGAAACTGATTTAGAAAATGAAGTGTTGTTTTATTGTTTTCCAGAGCTGTATATGTATATGTATATATGTGTATAAATATATATGTGTATGTGTCTGAGGCCATGGCTGAAGTCATCATGCGCCACTCCAGAATGAGAACACCCAGCATGGCAGCAGCGCAGTTCCAGCACAAAAGCGCGATGGCCTGATTTCAGGGAGCTCCTGCCAACATAGCAGGACGGCTCTGTTCCAAATGGCACTGCTCACTTTCCCATAGAGCGGAATGGACTGAGAGTCCGCGGCCTCGCGCTCCATCTAACCGCCGTGAAGCACAATTAAACTGTTTGGACCGTGGCTGCTGAATAATTGAAAAGCAATCGTAAATTCTTTTCACTCAGCTCAGCATTTCTGGCGAACGCAAGAGGCTCTTCTAAAGCCAGGCGGCGATGATTAAACCCTAACGCTGACTGTTATAGCTCCAAGAATCCTTTATTACACTATTTTACACTTACATTTACATTAAGGGGCCTTTGGCAGACCCTCCGTAACCCATCCAGAGCAGGGTTACAGTGTTAACTGTGTTTTGGACGGAGGTGAATGAAACATTAACGACGCCCTTAAATTGAAAAACTGTATTGATCTTGGCATGGCTGGCACAGAATAATAATAATAATTAAGAGTTCACTGCATAAAAAAGCACAGGAATTGATTTTACTACATAGCGGTCTTAACTTTTTGTTCAAAACTGTACATAAATCCCATCCCATCCCTTCCAAAGAAAGCTCTAGTCACACTGAAAAAAATGTTAAAGCACAACGGTGACTTGGAGAATATGGTGTTGTTGATACTAGAGAGCAGCTCATCACCTCCAAACTCTGAGGGCTTATTCTCAGTATAAAACTACTAAAGCAGAAAGAATTGGACCATGCAACATGACAATGTCCCAAAGTACTTCAGTAAATTCAACAAGGACCTGCCCTAAAATTGAGACGATGCAAAAGGGATTTACAAGCGAAAGCCCCCTTAAGCATCAAACAGCTGAAAGATTCCTGCATGGAGGAGTGGGAAACATTCACTCCCAATCAACATCAAAGACTGGTTAACAGGCATGTGCCAATGAGTAAAACACCAGGCAGCTCTAAGAAACAGGACTGTTTTCCTTTAAAGTAAGACAGTTTAGTACATGAAACTACAAAGAAATTTTGCATAACTAAAATAGAGTTCTAAAATTGGCTAATTCCAAATTCCAATCCCTGGTGTCAATCATGCAAATTATGTATTGTACTCATCACAATGATGTTTTGTGAATAATCATGATAAGAATAATTAAATCATATGTGTTTATGCATTGAAAATGACCACTTAAATTATGAGTTTCTTTTTTACCAAATTGAAAACAATGTCATCAAGAGTAAGATGGATGATCACAAGCCATCAAACCATAAAGTTATCCAAAAGCAGTGTGTAAGACTGGTGGAGGAGAACATGATGCCAAGATGCATTAAAGCCAGCGTTATTCCACCAAATATTGATTTCTGAACTGTTTTCTGAAAAGTTTTCTGATTTCTGAAAGTTTTGCATTATTTGAAGTCTGAAAGCTCTGCATTTTTCATTCTTCATTTATCATTTTTGACCCCCGATCTACTGTCCAGAGAAGGCTTTTTTACTAGATTTTGGAGCATTGCTGTGGGGATTTGATTGCATTTTGTGAGAATAGCACAGAATTTTAATCCAAAACTAAAAAAAATCTCAAAAGTATTGGATGGAGCACCATCGTTCTAAAAACACAGTTTCACTGCTCCACAGCTCAATACTGGGGGGCTTTATACCCCTCAATATGTACAATCTTATGTAGCTCATTAGAAAGGGTGTCCACAAACATTTGGACAACTTCCTGTTGTTATGACCTCACAGAGCTGTCACCCAATAAGCCAGTATCATCCTGCTGCCTGAAAGAAAAATCCTGAGATTAAAACCAGTTAATCCCAAACCTTCCCCTACTTAAACCCCGCCCCCCACGTCCTTAAACTACGCCAAGAAGTAACAGAAACAAGCCTGCGTTTTCTGGAAGTTATGACATCATCGGCTGAGTGACACAGGAACTTATTCTCAGAAAGGTTATTCAGACAGAACTGAGTAAGAGAACAACATGCAAAATCACGCTTTATTAAGCACTCCGGCCTCAGCGGGGGTCCGTCCCAGCCTCCAGGGGCTGATTTAAAAGCTCTGGAGCTCCCAGTAAGACCCCCAGTCCAAACACCGGAGCCCCCACATCAGTGTGTTTACCTTTAATTTGATGAGGGCTCTTAACATGGGATTTGAAGGAATATCCCACAGCACTTACTGACTGCTCAGACTGACTGCTGATCTGCAGTGAAAGCATAGAATAAGTGTTGGCTGGAAAAGTGTAAATCCAGGAGCATAGAGCAGATTTTATTCTGATTTACCACTTTATTTTACAGTTATATACAGGAAATGATTTCATCTTTAAAAAAAAAAAACTATATTTCCTTTTTGATGTTTTTAAAGATAATATTTTGGCTGTTTTTTACTACATATATTCCTTATCCGCAGTATACTACCCTAGACTACATTATTCTACATAGTCCTACTACCCTATACTCTCTATATACTCTATACTACTGTACATTACCCTGTATAACTCTACACTACTATCTATTGTACTATCATGTACTCCACTATACTACGCCACACTCCCTCAAAGTCCAATACCACCCTCCATGACAGTATACTACCCTGTTCTCACTTCATGACCCTATACTACCCTACACTCTCTATAATACCCAATACTACTCTATCTTCCCTATATGACCCTATACTACCCTACACTCCTTATTTTACCTTATGATCCCTGTATGACTCTATACTACTCTACACTCCCTATACTCCCTAGACTACCCTACACTCCTTATATTACTCTATACCCTACACTCCAGATACTACTATAAGCACCCTATATGACCCTATATTACCGTGCACTCCCTATTCTACCTTATACTACCCTGTCCTCCCTTCACTCCTCATATCACCCTATTAACGCTTTGTGACCCTGTATTACTCCACACACTCTATACTATCCTATACCCTGTCCTCCCTATACTTCCATAAACTCTCTATACCACTCTATACTACCCTGTTCTCACTAAATGATACTATACTACCCTACTCTCTCTAATACTTCCCTGTCTTCCCTATATGACCCTGTACTACTCTACACTCCCTATACTACCCTATAATACAATACACTACTTTAATGACTCCATACCTCACACTACCCATACTACCTTATACTTCCGATATAATTATATACTACCCTATACTAGTGTATAATACCCTATATTACCCTATGTTCTCTATATGACTCTTTACTACCCTATACTCCTCATGACCTTATGCTCCCTATATGACCCTATACTAACCTATACCACTATATACTCCCTATAAACCTTGCACTATTACACTACATGGCCCGATATCTCCCTACGCCACCCTATACTACCCTACTCTCCCAGTACTACCCTACATAGCACTCTACTGCCTAACACTCCACCTCCCAGGATAGTTTTCACAACTCTTGATATATAGATGATACTGGAAACAGTGTGAGCAGAGATTGACATATATATCAGTTGACTTTCTTACTCTATACCATCCATCTAACTGTAATGGAGCCTGATGATTCATAACACCACTATTATTAAAGATATAGATAAATAAACATAACAATAAAGAGAGTGCACACTGCAGAAAGCATCTCTCCCTCTGCACTTCTTCTGCACACAATAAACCAACGTTCAGGAGCACATAACCACACACTTCTCCACACACACTTATATCTACACCCACATTCACACACTCACGCTCACACTCGGTCCAAGTCATTGTTCTGCAGACAGCACATCGTAATTTATTCCAGGCCTTTTCTGAGGCGAACATGACGCCCTCTTTTCTCCTCTCCTAAAGACGAGATGCTCATCAAAGCAGCTGTCTCTGCACATCACATGACATTTTCCTAAAGCCCGCCTCCAGTGCCAATCTGACAACGGCGATCTCTCATGTTCATAATCGCTGACTGTAAGCATTCTATAACTATTGGACGATTGGAAAAAGCATGCAACACCAATCAGCAGCTCTATATCCTGCAGAGCAGCCAGCATCCAAATGCAGCAGTGTGTGTGTGAGTGCACACGCATGTGTGTGTGTGTGTGTGTGTGTGCATGTGTCGTGCAGCACAGAAAGCCTTGAGGGCAGCAAATTAAAAATACAAAATCAAATGAGTTAATCATCCGCATTTAGTCGTAGTTTAGACATCCACTATGTGCCAAAATATTATGAGCTCCCATTGAACAACCTAAAGCAACATTCGGTGGTTGCTATGGTGTTGCTAAGTTGTTACTATGGTATTGCTAGGTGTTCTCTAGGTGCTCTGAAGTCGCTAAGTGGCTGTTATTGATTCTATCTGGTTGCTATGGTATCCCAAGTGGATGTTAAGTTCATTGTACGCTAGATGGTATTTCAGGTAGTTGCCATGATGTGCTGTGGTATCCCAAGTGCTTGGTATGTTATTGCAATGTGGTCACTACGGTCTTCCAAAGCGGATGCCATGGAGATGCAATGTAGTTGCTACGATGTTGCTAAGTAGTTAGTATGGTGTTAATTATTCAGCAGTACTGAGATTAATGTATAATTATAATAGCTCAGCTATTGTAGCAAAGTGAACCCATGGGTAGAATAGCAGTGCTAAGGGAAATTCATGATTAGAATAGCAGTGTTGAGGTAGGATCATGATTAATACAGAAGTGCTGAGGTAATCAGATGATTAGAGTAGCACTGCTGAGGTAAACGTATAATTAGAATTGTACAGCTAAAGGAAATTGATGGTTAGAATGAATAGCACTGCTGAAGTATACTCATGATTAGAATAGAACTGCTGACTAGAAAAGCACTGCTACGGGAAATTGATTATTAGAAAAGCACTGTTGAGATAAATTCATGATTAGAATAGCACTGCTGAGGTAAATTGACGACTAGAAAAGCACTGCTAAGGGAAATTGATTATTAGAAAAGCACTGTTGAGATAATTTCATGATTAGAATAGCAGTGCTGAGGTAAATGGATAATTAGAATAGCACTGCTAAAGGAAATTCATGATAAGACTGGCACTGCTAAGGGAAATTCATGATAACAGTAGCACTGCTGAGGGAAATTCATGAATAGAATAGCTGAGCCGAACAGAACAGAAGCCCATTTGCGCTTTTTTTCTCCACAGGCGTTCACATCAGTAGCATCACTAATCCCTGACGGGTTTCTGAAATATGTTCACAGTTGGACCGGGTTTGTGTTTGGGTTTTATGGACACGGTGTGTTAAATGTATGTGGACATACACACACACACACACACACACACACACACACACATCTGCATGCTGACACTGAGCTCAGTGTAAAATGGATTTCCTGCTTTTATATGTTCATACAGTCAACACGCAGCTCTGCGGGGGTGGGCACATGTGGGCAGATGTGAGCGTGCCCGCATATTAATGTGTGTGTGTGCATGTAGCATGTAGGATGCGTGATGCTGCTGCTGTCTGCCCACACACTGTGCAGCTGGTGTGTGTGTGTGTGTGTGTGTGTATCCAGTATTCAGTGTGATGTTGTGCGTGTAAGTGCCCCCACACAGCGCAGCGTTTGCCCGTGTCTCAGAGGCTGAGAGATGCTGGAGCCGCTTCAGAAACATGCAGCGCCATTTGCATTTTAATTAAATAGCTTCTGTCCGGCCCCTCCCCCTCCAGCTGGTTGGCCGGCTCGCTCGGGTCTCCAAACATCAGCTCAGCTCCTCACACTGTTCATACTGAAGCCTGAGGGCCACATACTTACAGACTGAGCATCAGCCACAACAATAAAACCACTGCAGGTGAACTGATGAATAACACTGATGGAACAACCTAATGGAACTTGGGGTCCAGGGGTGGAATCAATGTATTATTCAACGAGTATCAAGAACCAAACTGTGACATTCTAGACTACTGGGTCAGAACATCTTCAGAACACCAGGGAGATCTTCAGGGAGGTAGGGTGTTCCTGGTATGCAGTGGTAGAGCTTAGATCAGGCCCAAAAACAAACAAAAACAATTTTTAGGCTGTTTGAATGAGCGAAATCTGTTTAGAATGATGTTATTTAACATTGCAACACTGAAGAAGCATAGACCTGTTATTTAATAAAAATCGATAAATAACTCCACAAGAATGATGTCTGAATGACTTTCCTCTAATCAAATACAATTTAATGTGGTTTAAGAACATAAAATACTACACCTAATAACACCTAAATAATAGAGTTATAACTAATAAGATACTTATAAACATGGGTTTCAATGCATTTAAAATATGCCTGAATCTGCCCTAATCCTAATTCCTCTCAAAAAATACTTTGGGCCCTACATAAGCATCTATAGTATTTTAGGCAAGCCATCGACCGTGCACCGTGCAGCTTTGTTTAGGGTGGGTCAGTGTGTCTTTGCTATCGTAACGATGGGAAAAGTACACCATGTGCGGCTCGAAATGCGCAGAAAGGCATGTACTGCTAATTCTCTTAATTAATTATGGTTGTGTTTTGGGAAAAACATAAAATAAACCAATCTCCAGAGTGTCACTTGCTCATCATTGCCTTTAAGAGCCAGCTGTGCTTTGACTTTGGCAGATTGCTATTTTAACAGCGCAGTGCTTCTGAGCTTCTTAGCAGAGGAAATTGACCTGCTTGTTCATGCTGTGACGGTGCGCGAGCAGCTCATTAACGAGAACAGCAATGTTACTGTATTTTCTATTTTTTCTACTTTTCTATTTATATTCTGTTTATTACTGATGTAAAAGTTGGGTTTGTGCACTGCTGTCTAGGTTGTACTCAGTCAGTGGTGCACCTGTGTTTTGCATGGCCAAGATAGCAATACGCCAGAAATTTACCTGAACACATTTTACTTCAAGGCTGTAGATACTGTATATTCACCAGCTCTGTTGCTATATTTAAACAAGGAAAAATAGATTTGTTCATGTGAGGGTTAAGATAGCGATGAGCGCTCCTCGGGCATCAAAACAGTAGTGTAAGAACAATAATGAGATCCACAACAAGCCCACGGTTTCCATCAGCTCTTTTCATGTGCACACCATCAATATTTGATGATCAGTTTGGTCGGTCCAGCAGGGACCCCATGGGGCTCTGAGAGGAGTGTGTGTGTGTTTGCGTTGGGTGTGTGTGTGTGTGTGTGTGTGTGTGTGTTTGCGTTGGCTGTGTGTGTGTGTGTGAGGGAGGAGCCAGCTCCTCGTGAGCTGGCGTCTCATGAATAATAGAGGCGAGGCGAATCAGAGCGAGGTGGCTCATTAAGCCACATTACTCACAAACGCTCACTCGCCGTCAATCAAACGCCAAGTATTTATCTGACACGCCGGAACCGGGTGGGGGGGGGGTGGGGGGGGGGTTGTCTGCGTGGATAGAATTAAGACAGACATGTGTGTGTGTGTGTGTGAGTGTATGTGTGTGTATACAGTAGTGTGAAAAAGTAGTTCAGATTCAGATTCAGATTTCTTTTGTTTTTGCTTTTTGGTCAAAATGATATTTTTTTGATTATCAAACAAACGTTAATATCTCTGATTTTGGCAGATTGCTATTTTAACAGTGCAGTGCTTCTGAACCACGCCCAAGCTCATGCACAATGACTATGAACTTTTACATTTTTGCAGAGATTGAGGCCTGTGCCAAAATACGTGAGTTTTCAAGTATCAGAAATGTCTCAAAAATGGGCGAAAAGGTCCATAATAAAAATATTAATAATAATAATAGTAATCATAAACTTTCCAAAAACAATAGGAAACTATTGTTTCCAGCTGGTTGACGCTGTGAAGGTGTGTGAGCAGCTTATTTACAGGAACAGCAATGTTATTTAATTTTATATTATGCTTATTTTTAATGTAAAAGTTGGGTTTGTGCACTGCTGTCTTGGTTGTATTCATTCAGTGGTGCACCTGTGTTTTCTGACGCCAAGATAGCAATATGCTAGAAATTTATTCGAACACATTTCACTTCAAGGCTGTAGATACTTTAATATCAAACAAAGACAACCTAAGTAATTATTAAAAGCACTTTTTAAATAATGATTTCATTTTTTATGAAAGGTATAAAAAAAGGTATAAAAAATCATTTACATAATTTACAAAGTGCGTTTATACTGTATTTACTCAGATTATCTTTGACTGATATTAAAGTATGTTTGATAATCTAAAAAAAAATAACAAAGAAAAAAATATTTAATATACGCATACTCGTTTTAAAAAAAGGTATGTGCATTTTTGTTGTTTGTAATTGTGGATGCATATTAAGTAGCCACAGAAACTTTAGAAGAGATGAGAAAGTAAGATAATACCAAAATACATTTTTTTCCTCAGACAGCAAAGATCCAAACAAATCCTGTGAGTTTTTTAGCTGCTATCCAGACAGGAAGTGGCCCATGATTGACTGAAAAGAAGGTGTTAAAAGATTTTCAGCATGGCGCTCCACTCACCTCCCCCTTCTTCACAGTCATGGACTGCCGGCGTGGTGTGCTCTCCTCGTTAATGCTGGACAGGAAGTTCTGAGAGATACGCAGAGCATCCTGCAGGAGGGG
This sequence comes from Astyanax mexicanus, assembly GCF_023375975.1. NCBI lineage: Eukaryota > Metazoa > Chordata > Actinopteri > Characiformes > Acestrorhamphidae > Astyanax > Astyanax mexicanus. The sequence goes on from NC_064424.1 coordinate 45,870,551, forward strand.
GTGGTCTGGGTGACTGGAGGGGGTGTGCTTCAGTAAGTCCTGTAACATGAACACACACACATATGCACACACATAAGAAACAAATGCATTTAAAATTAAACTAATGTAAATACATTGCCATTAGCATCGCAAAATAAAAAAAAACAAAAGATTTAAAATAAAAATCAGCAAAACTTTACAAAAACATACACAAACAATGCACACAAAATTCTTTTGGAACATTTATAAACATAAAGCATGTGTTCTATAAATATTCATAAGTAACTTACATGTAAAACGAGTGTGCTTCTGGTCACTCTGTCCACAGGCTTATAGAGGAGAGCTGAGAGACAACAGAAAACACAGAGACACACAGGAACATCAGATCAGATCTTTCTACTGTAAACACTAACAAATCAGCTTATAGGTACAGTGAGGTTTAATTTAGTAACTCAAATCAGTTACGCTTTATTCAGGCTAAATATAAATACTATATAAGCGATATATCAGTCAGAAACTTCACTCCTTCACTCCTGCTCCTGAGCTCTGAGTTTCCTCTTCTGAAGTCTCCATTGCTCCACCAGCCGGAAACCAAAACTTCATGTGAAGCATTGCTTTAGTTGGGCAAATGCATCAGTTACACAGCGTGGATTGATTATATGAATGCCAGATGAGGGTTATATTAAAGAGATTGGGTGAAATGCCCTAAAAAAACAGAGAAAATCAGACCTGGGCCATTTTTACCTGCCGTGAGAACTAAGCCTCTTGAATTAGTCCCTAATTTAATATATATTGCAACCTATACATAAATACACTTTTCAAAATGTCCTGAAACAAACTCTTTTTACATTGACTTCCAGGGGCCTAAAACCTTTGCACAATACTGTACATATAATATTAATGGGTTTAAACAAACACAACAATGCTTATTTATCAAAAAATGCTACAGCAGTTCTTACTTTCCAGTGAGTACTTGGCTGTCTGGTCTTTGCAGTCCTTTGTACTTCGGACCTTGAGGTTCTGTAGAGACATAAGAAATGTGAAAATGAGGGGTGAGATTAATTCTTTATCACTAGGGTTCCATGCATCCATGGGATCTGAACCCATAACCTTATGAAAGATGGCTTTCCTCTCTTACCACAAGGTAACTGCACAATAAAAATGGGATTTCAGAAGCAGTGTGGATTTCTTTTTTTTATAATAAGGATGTTTTGGCATCTAAACCCACAACCTTATAGTGGCTGGATGATTTCTCTCTCATCATTAGGGTTCCATGCACCATAAACTTGCTTTTAGAAGCAGCGTGACTTTATTTGCTGCATGAGGTTGTTTTGGGATCTAAACCCACAACATTAAGTTTTAGGATCTGAACCATGCAATATAATGTTAGCTGGCTTTCCTCTCTTATCACAGGACTACTGCATACTAAAAGTGGTGTGGCTTCTCATTCTTACATGAGAAAGTTTTGGGATCTGAACCCATAACCTTATGAAAGATGGCTTTCCTCTCTTACCACAAGACTACTGAACAATAAAAATGGGATTTCAAAAGCAATGTGGATTTCTTTTCTACATGAAGATCTTTTGGGATCTAATCCCACAACCTTATAGTGTCTGGACGAACTCTCTTTTATCACTAGAGTATCGTGCACTAGAAACTGGCTTTTAGAAGCAGCGTGAATCCGAACCCATAACCTTATGAAGGATGTCTTTCCTTTTTTTTATCACAAAACTACTGCACAGTAAAATGGTCTTCCAGAAGCACTGAAGAAAAACTTATTTTTTTTACATGAAGAAGTTATGTGATCTGAACCCACAACCTTCAGTTGCTGGCTTACTGTACCTCTCTTATCAGTAGACGACTGCCCACTCGAAGTGAGCTTTCAGAAGCAATTTTACTTTCTTTACTACATGATGACTCCAAATGATCCCATTAGCCCGTGATGCTACATCTACTTTCAGATACAAGAGTGTATTTCAGCTCCGTTCCCGAGGTTTTAAAGCCCACTCAGCACTCCACAGCCCCTCTACCTGTCTCTACTCTGCTAACCCATTAAATCCACAATTATTCTAGCGTTCGCTTCTGTTAATGTCAGGAGACCGGGAGGTGGGGGGCTCACTGTAGTGAATGAGTGAAGTATCAGTTGGCATGACAACACTTGGATTCTGGGATGGGAAGAGCTAGATAAGCTATGTTTTATCTCCATCCTCACATTCAGGTGGATATTAGTATGTTACCATCCACTAAAAACTGGCTTTCAGAATCAGTGTTATTTGCTATATTATGAGGTTTTGGGATCTGAACCCATACACTTATAGTGGCTGCCTGAATTGTCTCATTAGTATGGCACCATCCACTAGAAACTGGCTTTCAGAATCAGTGTTATTTGCTATATAAGGTGGTTTTGGGATCTGATCCCACAACTTTAAGTTTTGGGATCTGAACCCATAACCTTATGAAAGATGACTTTCCTCTCTTACCACAAGATTACTGAACAATAAAAATGAGCTTTCAGAAGCATTGTGAATTTCTTTTTTTTACATAAAGAAGTTATGTGATCTGAACCTACAACCTTCAGTTGTTGGCTTATCTCGACTGCCCACTAGAGCTTTCAGAAGCAATATTACTTTCTTTTTTGCATGGCGACTCCAAATGATCCCTTTAGCCCATGATGCTACATCTACGTTCAGGTACAGGAGTATATTTCAGCTCTGTCCTGAGGTTTTAAAGCCCACTCATATAAGGAGCTTGCTATATAATAAGGAGGTTTTGGGACATGAAGAAGTTATGTGATCTGAGCCCACAACCTTCAGTTGCTGGTTATCTCTTATCACTACACGACTTCCCACTAGAAGTGAGCTTTCAGAAGCAATATTACTTTTTTTTCTGCATGGCGACTCTAATTGATCTTATTAGCCCGTGATGCTACATCTACGTTCAGGTACAGGAGTATATTTCAGCTCTGTCCTGAGGTTTTGAAGCCCACTCATATAAGGAGCTTGCTATATAATAAGGAGGTTTTGGGATCTGAACCCATACACTTATAGTGGCTGCCTGAATTGTCTCATTAGTATGGTACCATCCACTAGAAACTGGCTTTCAGAATCAGTGTTATTTGCTATATAAGGAGGTTTTGGGATCTGATCCCACAACTTTAAGTTTTGGGATCTGAACCCATAACCTTATGAAAGATGGCTTTCCTCTCTTACCACAAGATTACTGAACAATAAAAATGAGCTTTCAGAAGCATTGTGAAATTCTTTTTTTACATGAAGGAGTTATTTGATCTGAACCTACAACCTTCAGTTTTTTTCTGCATGACGACTCCAATTGATCTTATTAGCCCGTGATGCTACATCTACGTTCAGGTACAAGAGTGTATTTTAGCTCTGTCCTGAGGTTTTAAAGCCCACTTATATAAGGAGGCTTTGGGATCTGAACCCATACACTTATAGTGGCTGGCTAAACTCTCTGATTAGTAGGGAACTATCCCCTAGAAACTGGCTTTCAGAATCAGTGTTATTTGCTACATCAGAAGGCTTTGGTATCTAAACCCACAACTTTAAGTTTTGGGATCTGAACCCATAACCTTATGAAAGATGGCTTTCCTCTCTTACCACAAGACTACTGAACTAAAAATGAGCTTTCAGAAGTAGTGAGGATTTATTTTCTACATTAAGATATTTTGGGATCTAAACCCACAACCTTATAGTGGCTGGCTAAACTCTCTCATAAGAATAAGGGCACAAAAAGGGCTTTACTCATATCAAACAAAGCCGGCAGGCCTTACCTCAGAGATCTCAGAGAACTGGGTGTTGGCCTGGCAGCACTTCTCTGCCGTCTCCACTGCCAGTTCATAGTTGTCCACGAAGGCCCGGTACACTCCCAGCTGGCTGGCCTGGAAATCACAAAAGCAGCCATTAATATAAATTGCTATGGTTAATTCTTTTGTGTCTACTTTTGGGAAAACTAAACCAACAAGTAGCAGCTCATCTCATGAGGCTTTACGCTGTGACCTGTTAGAGCATTACTATTAAAATTTCCTACTTGGAACTAAGCAATCCCAACGCTCAAGTTTAAATGGAATTACCATATTTTTCACACTATAAGGCGCACTTAAAAATCTTTAATTTGACCAAAAATCATCAGAGCTCCTTATAATCCAGTGCTCCTTATGTATAAATTGTAGTAGTCAGGTATTAAGAAGCAGTAAAGAGCACAGAGACTGGAGCAGCATTAGCAGCAGCATTAGCTGCTAATCGTTATTTCCCCGTTTAGACATAAGTATTATCAGCCTGTAGCCTGCTGCTAACCCCGGCTAGCACTGCTGGAGCAGCATTGGCATTAGCTGCTTACCGAGCTAGCTCTTTCGCCATTCAAAGTTAAGTATATTGGACTGTAGTCTGTGTGTTTACCGTGTTAAAACAAGCTGCGTGGGATAAACCGCTAGCAAATACCGCCCTGGCTTACTAGAGCACTCAGGGTTCCTCGGTGTAGTGTTGTCGGATGGCCACTAGCGCTTAGCCACTAATGCTAATGCTCCAGCCTTAGTGTTGGGGAAAAATTGGGGAATCTAAGCTTACTGTAAATAAACAGGAAAGCTTTATTCACCCAAATAAACCGCTTTCAGGAGAGAAATCTGTGTAGATTTACAACCAGCGCTCGCTGGACATTTTTATTACAGTTTTGTTTACTTAGCCTAGCTTTGCTTAGCTTAATTATTTTAAATATTATATTATTTTCTATTCACAATTGTATGTTTTATATAGTATTTTGTTGTTTAGCTTAAAAATGCGACTTATCGCCTCTCTTTTATTGTATTCTCATTAGACCAACATGGATGGGGAGGGCAGGGTTGTAGAAAATGTGAAAATGTTGTGAAGGAGAAAACGTATATTAACATTGTTTTGTGTTATTATTTGCACTGTAACTTAATAAAAACATAAACAAAAATATATATATATATTTTTTTTTTCTTCTTTTTATTGCTCATCACCGGATCACTGGCGTGATTGAGCTCCGGGATGATGGCGGTAACGAGTGATCCACGTGAGCGCGACACAGGACGACAGATGGGACGATGTCACCGCCGTAGGAACCGCTGGGCCGTCAGTGTGGGGTCGCTGTGCCATCGCTGTGCTCGGGGGTTGGGCCGGCGATGGTTGCCATGGCAGCGAGGGACAGCTCTGGGATGAGCAATTAATGTGTGCGGCTGGCGCTTGTAAAAACACATTTGAAAACCTAATTCAGTCATCCAAACTGCTCGCCCTGCCCGCCAGCGCCGCCATTTATCTCCCTCCAGCCTAACAGCCCAATCAATCCCCTCAAACAGAAACATACACGGGCATGATAAAGCCCCCGTCTGTGACTGGGACAGTGTGTGTGTGTGTGATATGGAAGGAAACTGGAGTAAAATTTACCTGAACACCAACAGATTTTTATTCCTATATTGACATCGCAGATGCATCAGTGCACAAAAACTAAATACTGAATAAAATAAGATAACTGTTCCTGTAAATGAGCTGCTGGAGCTTAAAAAAATAGCAATCTGCCAAAGTCAGAGCTCACCTGGCTCTTAAAGGTGCTATGGTTAGCATAAAGTGAAACACTGACTGGTTAATCACACCCATAAATAAAATGTAAATAATTACTAGATGATTTTTGAGGACTACGAGCTACGCAAGGCATACTTTTCCTGTCGTTACGATAGCAAAGACACATTCACACGCCCTAAATCAAGCTGCACAGTGCGTGATTTACAGCTTGCCTATAGATCGCCAAAAAAACAGAATTCTGCTGTGATTTATCTGATTATGTTTAAATGATTGTGATGAGTTCACTCAGATACTTACGCATATATAATCTGCAGTGCACAAACCGCTATCAGACAGTATAAATGCATAAAAATGACACATCTGATGGGACGTGTAGCTGTTCTTAGTAACCAATTTTCTTAAATAACAGGTCTATGCTTCTTCAGTGTTGCAATGTTAATTAACATCATTTTGAACAGACTCCGCTCATTCAAACAGCCCGAAAATGATTTAAAGGCTCAGTTTTAACGCTGTACTTACAAAAAAATAAGTGGGGTTTAAATCAGGCTCAGGCTCATAATGACAGTTTAGGTGTCGGGTCAGGCAGAACTTGCATGGGATTGGGCTGGATTTTTTTAGGCTCCAAGGTAAGCTCTATACTGAGGCAGTGGAGTAATACTGCTAAATATTTATGCAGCATTTCACAGTTCTACAACTGGGTCTCTATGATTCTGCTCTTAATAATGATGCATTAACTCCACCCCTTTCTACCTCTTTACCTCCATGTCCTCCTCTCTTACCTGACACACTAGAACCCTCAGAGTGACTTCATACCTCACGAATGATGTCAGTGCACTGAAGATGACCCTTCTCTTCCTCACCTCCCTCAGGCCTTCACTTCAATCCAGCCGCGTCATCCTAAACCCGACCAATCCCGCTGCAGCGCTGACCCCCAGCGCCCGGATTCAACCGGAGCCCAATCAGCAGCCCGAAGCCGGCGGACTGCGGCCGGCCCGATCCCCCGCAGCTGCAGAGCTGAGCAGCTAAAGCAATTTCACTGCCGTCTGCAATCCCATCCCCACTGAGCGGGAACTGCAGCCCCGGGCCAGAATCAATCTGCCGCGCCGAGCGCAGGAACTTCCTCTGTGACAATCTTATTAGGGTGTGGAGCCGGACCACGGGCAGGACAGAGCGACTGATGACACTCACAGCAGCCATCAATTTAACTACTGCATAACGGTGCAAAACAGAAACACTTCAGACCAAGCAGAAGCACATCTGATCCAGGAAGCAGGACTTCAGGTGAAAAGTGACACTGTACATCCATAACAAAAACACACACTAACATCACAGACACATCAGAAACACTCCTAATCCCACGTTTAATGTTTAACACTGTGTGAAACAGGATCAGGTCTCAGCTGAGGATGAGCCCAAGGATACAGAGGGCCTGGAGTGAGGGGTGGATAAGGAGCAGCACTGGGAGAAAGTGATAAGAAAATACTTTAAAACTAAGTTCATTTAGAAAAACTTTAAAAAACTTGAAAAAAGGTGGGAAAGGGCAGCAAAAGGCTGGAAAAGTAAGTGGAACTCATAACAAAAAAAAAAAAAACACAGCAATAGGAGCTTTCTTACACTATCTCACATGACTGGATATAATTAGAGTTCTCTCAGAAGCTAAATCCCTAAGTTCAAGAGACAGAGCCAATGTATTGCTATCTTGGCAGCAGAAAACACAGGTGCACTACTGACTGACTGAAAAGAACCCTCTCACCAGTCAACTGAAGTGCAGTGCACAAACCAAACTTTAACATCAGCAATAAACAGAATATAAGTGCTGCTGGTGCACCTTCACAATACGAACAAGCATGTTAGATTCCTCTACTGAGAAACGCAAAAAGCGCTGCACTGTTAAAGTATCAATCTGTCATTATATTCTATTTATGTGTTTATTAAGTGCTTATTGATGTTTTTTAAGTATGTACAACTTAATTCTTAATTCTAACCATTAATAAACTCCTTAATAAACCACTTATAAAAACCATTTAACCATTTAATAAAAGAGCCTTATTTTAACCCCTTAAAATGCCTTGTCTCGTATACCCTTTTTTCTGCAGTAAAATAACTTATTTACACTCTAAAAATTTGAGGGATCTGAAATAGGCTGTTTTCTCTCTTTGCTCCACTTAATAATTCCAGATCAGTAACAGGAATCAACCTAAATTCTGCAGGTTTGAAAATAAGGATGTAAAAACTAGACAAACACAATGAAACTAAAGGTTTGGAGGATGTGAACTGTTTGACTTGTATTCAGGAAAATTTTGATTTTAAAATGAAGTTCAGGAAAAAGAGACAATTTTATGATTTTATTCATTATATTTGGATACTACTCAAAAACTTACAATTATGATTTTCAGTAACATTTATATAAAATGTTATTAATATATAAAACATTAAAAAAGATTTTTATGTAATGCTTGAATATAAATCCTCAATATATAGGGGTGTAACGTCAGGCAGACAACTGACAAAAATCCTGCCTTTTTAAGGGGTTAAAGTGGTATTAATAAGAGTATCAGCTGGCTGAGGCAGCGTCACAGAGGACGCAGGGCGGCGGCGCTGTCTGCTGCTGACACAGCCTGAGAGACCCGTCCTCTCAGCTCCACGTTCTGCTGCGTAACGACAGGAACATCTGCTAAAACCAGCCGAACGACGCGGACCTCCTGCGTCTGCTCTGCACAGACGCCTGAAATGGGTCAATGAGATGCAGTAGTAGTGCGAGACAGAGAGTGATGCGTCTCCGCCCGCGGAAAAACCAGCGCACTCCGCTCTCCAGCAGGAGAAACATCTAGAGCGCACTAAAAACAAATTACATTATTCCAAATCTCAGCTTGAAAACAAACTTCAAAACAGCTTTCTGCATTTTCTGCTTTCTCAGACACCAACGCACACCCGTACCCGAGCGTCTCACTGCATCTGCCTCTCACCTCCACCTGTCTGATCTGCACCGGAACATTACAGGAGCAGCGGGAGTCTAAATACCTGCAAACTGAGGCCAAAACTGATACATAATAAAAAAAACTGCATCAAAATACTGTAGATATATACAGAAGGACTCGATACATCAAAATTTATCTATCTATCTATCTATCTATCTATCTATCTATCTATCTATCTATCTATCTATCTATCTATCTATCCACATACCTATCTATCTATCTATCTATCTATCTATCTATCTATCTATCTATCTATCTATCTATCTATCTATCTATCTATCTATCTATCCACATACCTATCTATCTATCTATCTATCTATCTATCTATCTATCTATCTATCTATCCATCCACATATCCATCTATCTATCTATCTATCTATCTATCTATCTATCTATCTATCTATCTATCTATCTATCTATCTATCTATCTATCTATCTATCTATCTATCTATCTATCTATCTATCTATCTATCTATCTATCTATCTAAATTAGTAGTAGCCACGATTTGATTCACTTCATAAGAGAACTGATACACACCACGGACGGAGTGTAAGGATTTTGACTAATTCCAAATAAAAATACAAATAAAACAAGTTCATATTCATAGTTCAAGTTTTTTAAGAGTTCAGAAATCAATATTTGGTGGAATAAACCTGTTTTTTAATCACAGTTTTTTTTAAGCATCTTGGCATCATGTTCTCCTCCACCAGTCTTACACACTGCTTTTGGATAACTTTATGCTGCTTTACTCCTGGTGCAAAAATTCAAGCAGTTCAGTTTGGTGGTTTGATGGTTTTGATCATCCATCTTCCTCTTGATTTTATAATTTAGAGGCTTTAATTTGGTAAAATCAAAGAAACTCATAGTTTTTAAGTGCTTTCTTATTTTTTTCCAGAGTTGTATATGTTTTTATAAATTTTACTGCTGACTGACTGAGTGACTGGAAAACATCGCTGCACTTCGACGGGGGGAAAAAATGGCAAACGGTTGCCGTAGTTTATAAAATGTGCAGCAGAGACAAAAGCATAAAGCTCAGAGGGGAAATGGAGGATAAACAAATAAATGTAGTAAATGACTGCTGCCCTCAGAGCAGAGAGAGAGGGAAAGAGAGAGAGAGAGAGAGAGACTGAGAGAGAGAGAGTTGACATCCACAGTCCTCTTACTGTATAACATTATTAATAGCCCTCTCTCTGAAACACAGAGCACACAGTGTTACATTAACCCAAGCTGCCCAATCCTCTGTACCACTCACTGTCTCACTGCTTTACTGCAGACCCAACCCAGACACTGCTGATTTAATACCAGCAATTACATTATACCCAATAAAGCAATTAAATACATCACAATTAGTGTTAGAAAGTATCATTATACAGCTATATACAGCTCTGGAAAAAAATCACAGAGATGACTTCAGTTTCTGAATGAGTTTCTCTGATTTTGCTATTTATAGGTTTATGTTTGAGTAAAATGAACATTGTTGTTTTATTCTATAAACTACAGACAACATTTCTCCCAAATTCAGAGCATTTATTTGAAGAAAATAAGAAATGCAGAGCTTTTGCTCATACCTCAAGTAATGCAAAAAAAAAAACCAAAAAGTTCAGAAATAATCAATATTTGGTGGAATAACCCTGGTGGTTTTTAATCAGTTTTTTATGCATCTTGGCATCATGTTCTCCTCCTCCACCAGTCTTACACACTGTTTTTGGATAACTTTATGCTGCTTTACTCCTGGTGCAAAAATTCAAGCAGTTCAGTTTGGTGGTTTGATGGTTTGTGATCATCCATCTTCCTCTTGATTATATTCCAGAGGTTTTTAATTTGGTAAAATGTAAGAAACTCATCATTTTTAAGTGCTCTCTTATCTGTATTCTTGTGCGTCTCTAAGAAATAGAATATACCATTAAAAAGTTACTTTATTTTAGTAATTCAGTTGAAAATGTGAAACTCAAATGTGAAAAATATAGATGTATTACATACAGAGTGATCTATTTTAAAGCCTTTATTTCTTATTTCAAAAATGATATAGAATATTATATAATAAGACCAATTGGTACTTTTAGCAGTGTGGGCAGTGTGCCAAGTCCTGCTGGAAAATGAAATCTGCATCTCCATAAAAGTTGTCAGTAGCAGAGAGAAGCATGAAGTGCTGTAAGATTTTGCGGGAAAACAAAACTGCACTGACTTTATTAGACTTGATAATAAAACACAAGTTTTGGCGCAATCAAGTAAATGACTATGATCTTAAAAAAGCAGTTAATATGCATGCATAAAAAAATCTGCACTTTACTATTTTGATTGATTTATTTGTCACAGTACATTATTGCTATATTGCATTATTATTATTTTCTACAAAATCAGAGTCATGGTACGTTATTGTTGTAAATTATAGGCAAATAATTTTTTTTTGTTTTTTTGGTTTCTACTGAATGCTGAAAACTGTTATACTATATAAAACATAAAAATGCATTTTGTTTTAGAAGTATATTACTGAAATTAATAAAATTTTATGTATTATTTTTCATATCGCAGAGAATTGAAACTATTATTGCAAAAATACCCTGAATATTGGCCTTCACGCCCCCCTCCCCCCACGCCCACTCTAAAACTATAGAACCTACAGCTACTCCAAACACAGTGGAGTGTATCTCACCAGCTTCTGGAAGAGATCTCCCACGCGCTGGTGGTGGCTCCACTGCTGCACTCTGGGAAGAAGTCCATCGTAGAATTCTTTATGAACTTCGTAGAGCTCAGGCACTTTAAAGAAGATGGTCTCGATCTGCTGGACGGTCAAAACCGGCTGAGACGTGGTGGCGGCAGCTTTCAGGGGCTTCATGGGCTGAAAGCCGAAAAAAAAAACAGCAGCGTTATTTTTATATACAGATTTCCATGATTTTTTCATGACATTTCCATGCCTTCAAGGCAAATTTTCATGACCATATGATTTTTAAAAAGCAGTTTGGACAATAAAACCAAAAATCAACTAAAACTATAATCAAAATTAACTATAGTAAGTCTAAAATTAATCTGATACACAATATTTAATAATAAAATGTGTGTCAGATCCTGAGAGCTCCATTGTTTAGGGCTAAATTACTGGATTACTGAATTTTCTCCATCGATAAACTGAAACACAAAAATTTCCACAACTTTTCCAAAAAGTTAGTCCAGACCTGAAAATTGCTATTTTTAAATTCCATGTCTTTTCCAGGACTGTTTTTCATGACCCTGCGTACCCTGTATATATAACCCCTTGAACTGTAAAACGCCAGGATTCAGCAGTGGTTCAGAGGAGTTTAAGATGTTAACAGTAAAAATGCTCTCTCTCTTTTAGTATGTCAGCTTTCCTGAGTTCTAATTCTGTCTTTCTTTAGATTAATGATGAGTAAATAAGCAGATAAAGACTGAGAAAGCCATTCTGATAACCCCATGTTCGCAGTAGCTCTTGTATCAGCGGCATTAGCAGCGGCACAGCTGCTCAGGTATCCAGTAACTCCCAGAAAAAGACTAACCAGAGACTTTGGAATCTACCCTACCGCTTAATCTTAAACTTAATCTTAAAATCTTAAAATTATGGCATTAAGTGTCTATATTATATTGCTTTTCTGAGCTTATTGTGGATCTTCTGCCTGGTTACAAACTTTTTGGTAAAGCACATTTTTGATGGAAGATGTTTTTTTTTTGCATATTACCATTTCAAAGGATTTGATGAAGAAAGTTGTTAAAAGCACTATAGAAATAAATTTGATTTGATTTCAGAAAATGTGGTCCTAATAATTAATGTAATTACTGTTTTTAAAATAGTTTTTTATAAATCATGAGAATAAAATACTAAAAAAGCTCTGAGCAGCACTGATATTGGACTACTGATGAAACTTGGGGTGTTTTAATTGGGTGTAATAAAGAAAAAAGGTCTCTGACTTCTGTAAAAATTACATACAGTATGAAACAGTCTTTGCACAGAACTGGGTTTCTGAAATCTTGTTTTTAAAATAGCAGCGTTACGTCACCTCAGCGCCCCACTCAGCACGACATGCCTCATCACACACCACTGCATTACTGACTGAACAACACAGATGAGCCCAGTTTCTATGGGATTTTTAGAGCACTGTCAGTGACTCAGTAACACTGCACACTCTTTAGAACAGACTCCTCCCCCTTTAAACCACTCCCACTCCTCTCCCACTCCTCACCATCTAATCAGATTCACTGCATTACCTGCTAGTGTTTTAAACTACAGGTGTTGGACAATGGAACTGAAACATCTGGTTTTAGAGCACAATAATTGATTGTGGTGACGGACAGTTCTGGTGGAAACAGGAGAGTTGAGGTGCACGTTGAATTCTGCCGTGATTTGATCAGCCGTGGTTTTATGTTTATTGGATACAATCCGGGTTAGCACCCGAACATCCCTTTCAGACAGCTTCCTCTTACAGCGTCCACAGTTAATCCTGTTGGATGTGGTTGGTCCTTCTTGGTGGTTATGCTGACATTACCCTGGATACCGTGGCTCTTGATGCATCACAAAGACTTGCTGTCTTGGTCACAGATGCTCCAGCAAGACGTGCACCAACAATTTGTCCTCTTTTGAATTCTGGTATGTCACACATAATGTTATAGTGTGCATTGCAATATTTAGAGCAGAACTGTGCTCTTACCCTGCTAATTGAACCTTCACACTCTGCTCTTACTGGTGCAATAATGTGCAATTAATGAAGATTGAACACCAGGCTGCTCCAATTTAGCCATGAAACCTCCCACACTAAAATGATGACAGGTGTTTCAGTTTTATTGTCCAACCCCTGTAGAGTAGTAGTATTTCTCCTAATTTATCTGGCCAATTGTCCCACCCTTTCATACCTGTTACTCAGCTGTATATCCCCCATCACTACTGATGCTACAACACCAGGAGGTTGAAGACCAGCACACGCCTGTACAAAAAGAACTTACCAGCAACAGCGCCTCCAGGTGGCTGAGGTACGTCTCCTCACTGGCCAGGATTCCAGATAAAACCCACTTCCGCATCTCCAGCCCTTTCTCCAGGTCCAACTCCGCCTGAACACAGAGATTAACCAACATTAAAACATGCATTCAGCAATTAAACATTAACATAATGAGTTTCAGCACAACTACAGTGTCTCCCCCAAGGGGGCGATGTCTTATTCAATTTACTTCTCTTTTTTATTTGGAGCACTGCTCTGAGAATTTGATTGCATTCATTGGCAAGATAAGTGTTAGTGGGGTCTGGATGTTGGATGTCTTGTTGATGAACTTATCCCCAATTTTTCCCCGACTCATCCCTAGTTCATCCCTAATTCTTCCTTAACTCATCTCCATCTTTTCCTAATTTATTACAAATTCATCCCCAATTCAGACCCAATTCATCCCCACCTCATCCTCAACACATCAGTTCATCCCCAATATCCCCATCCTTAATTCATCCCCTGATTTATCCCCAATGAACCACCAATCAGCACTAATTCATCTGCATCACATCGTAACTGATTCCCAATGAATTCCCTAACTTATCCCCAACTTATCGCCAATTCATTGTCAACTCAGCCCTAATGCATCCCCAACTCAGCCTCAATGCATTCCCAACTCAGCCCCAACGCATCCCCCCTCTCAGCCACAATTCATCCCCAACTCATCCCCAATTCACTCCCAACTCAGCCCCAATTCCTCCCCAACTCACCCCAACTCATCCTCAACTCATCCTCAACTCAGCCCCAATTCACCCCCAACTCAGCCCCAATTCATCCCCAACTCAGACCCAATTAATCTCCAACTCAGCACTAATTTATTCCCCAATTTATTCGCAATCATCCCCAAATAATCCTTAATTCATTTCTTATTATTTTTTAACTCATCTCCACCTTGTCCAAAAATTATCCAAAATTAAGTGCCAATTCAGCCCAAATTTATCCCCCACATCATAACTCATTCCTAATTAATTCCCCAACTTATCCCCAATTCATCACCAACTCAGCCACAATTCAATCCCAACTCAGGCCTAATTTATCCCCAACTAATCTCCCAATTTATTTTCAGATCATCCCCAAATTTTGGATGCTGAATATTTGGTGCTTCCCTACCAAGAACATAAATTAGACTCGGCTAAACTAAACTACTGCACACAGCATGAGCTTAATATCCACCCATCCAGAACACGTTACACTGTTCACAAAAACACAGAGTGTGTGTGTGTGTGTAACAGCGCACTAATGGGGGGCAAATACGCCTGAAATGCTCGTTTCCATGGCCACCGCACAGGTAGTGAGAACAGCAGATGTTAGTGATAGTCTCGGGAGACTCTCGGGTCCAGAACTCAGGAACTCACTTTTTCTCACCGGCTAATTTTCCTCCATCTCAGACCTCAGTCTGCTGAAATTACTGCTGAACATTAAAGCCTGACATTCAGGATATCACACACACACACACACACACACTCACACATACACACACACACACACTCACACATACACACACACACATCAAATCACTGAAGGCTGTGTGATGCCCTGGGCTGCTTACATTCACAAGCACCACTCACTTCAATAATCAGCTCACACTGGGTCTGTTGTTAAAACTCTTTATACCCAAATGTCTAGTCCCTGTAGAGAAGTACTGCCAATAGAATAGGACCTTCTTGGGCATATGAACAAAAATAAATGCCAGGCATGAGCTAGAGGGGTATAAAGCTCCATCACTGACCTCATTAATGCTTTTAATAACACTGAATACAATCAAATCCTTACAGCAATGCTCCAAAATATAGTACAGTAGTAAGCTTTCCCTGGACAACTCAAAAAAGCTGAATAAACTTAATAATACCATTGATTACCAAAGAGGAATCATGACTATTTTAGTCCTCTATTTCTTTAATTGTGTTTATATTTAATCATTCCAATTATTTATCTCTTTGTTTTATTGCTTATTGCTTTAGCCTGTCTGCATATCATTTTATTCTGAATTATTTCTATATTTCTTCTTAATTAAATATTTTTTTGTTTGCTTGCTTTTATAATTGAAACTTATTTTTCAGTCCATTTAATTTTGTAAATGCTCAGCTGCATTGAAAATGAGGCTTACCCTCAATGTATTAACAAGTGGAAATAAAGGTTGATTGATTGATTAATTGATTGATTGATTAATTGATTGAATATCCAGGTGTCTCAAAACTAATTTTCACCAATTTTTAGTGCACTAACTTCAGCAATCGAGATCAAACCGACCTGATGTCTGAGGTTTAAATAAGACAGACTCCTCCCACATCCTCTTTAACCATGATCTAATCATCTGCAGCCTAGATCTTAATTCTTTGATCACCACAATTACAATTTATTTCCAATTTCTACTAATCAAATCTTTATAAATGTTTTTTTAAGGCTTTTCTCCAGTTGGCCCTTTAAAGACGCCAGCTGGCCAGTTTCGCCTCCTGCTCTTTTTTTTCCTCCTGAAAGGAAACGGAGGTGTATTTTCTCAATGCCTGATCACACATCGTACTGGCAGCGAGCGCTGTTGTGGAGGTGGTTACTGTGGGAAATGGACTTTCGTGAAGCTTAAAAACAGCACTGAATGAGGAATACAGTGTATTAAATATATATTCTGCATGTAAACATGAGGTTTATTACTAGTAATGCCCTTTGAGCTAGAGTAAAGAGCACAGCTCAGTTCCAGATTTCTTCTGAACGCCCCCAACCATTTATAAATCACCACTTTTTGTATGAATGGTGTAAATATATATATATATATATATATATATATATATATATATATATATATATATATATATATATATAGGAAGATAAATACAAATTATATACATCTATACAGGATAATGTGAATGCTGAATCTCTGTAGAAGTTGGGTCATGCAACAGGACAATGACCCAAGACACCAGAACAAGTGGCCAATCAGAGCCCAGATCTCAGATCCTATAGATTAACTTTAGGCATCAAATAAATATGACAGATATAAACCAGTTTTTCCAGGAAAAATGGGCTAAAATTCCTATATGTTTGAGTAAAATCAACATTGTTGTTTTATTCTATAAACTACGAACAACATTTCTCCCAAAATCCAAATAAAAATATTCTCATTTAGAGCATTTATTTGCAAAAAAGAGAAATGATCAAAATAGGGAAACATATGCAGGGCTTTCAGGCCTGAAATAATGCAAATATTTAAAATAAGTTCATATTCATAAAGTTTTAAGAGTTCAGAAATCAATATTTGGTGGAATAACCCTGTTTTTAATCACAGTTTTTTTTTCATGCATCTTGGCATCATGTTCTCCTCCACCAGTCTTACACACTGCTTTTGGATAACTTTATGCTGCTTTACTCCTGGTGCAAAAATTCAAACAGTTCCTCTGCAGTTCCTCATAATTATCTTGATTATATTCCAGAGGTTTTCAATTTGGTAAAGTCAAGGAAAAACATAATTTTTAAGTGGTCTCTTATTTTTATCTTGGACCTGCTTTGCTGCATTAGGGCCTGGCCAGCTTACAATCATTAAGGAGAAGATGAATTTCCAAATGTATCAAAATACTCTATACAGGATAATGTGAGAGTGTCTTTACATCAGCTGGATCTCTGTAGAAGTTGGGTCATGCAACAGGACAATGACCCAAAGCAACAGAGCAAGTCCACAACAGAATGGCTTAAGAAAAACAAAATCCGCCTTTTGGAGTGGCCAATCAGAGCTCAGATCTCAGATGCTATGGATTGACTTGAAGAGAGACGTGCACTAGAGGCATCAAAGGAATATGACAGAAATATAGAAATTCTACCAGGAAGAATGGGCTAAAATTCCTTCTGAATCATGTGCAGATCTGATCCACAGCTACAGCTAACATATATTTTTGTTGTATTATTATTTTAGGTTCATTATATTTGTCAATACCACTTACTTGAATAAAGATTAGATCATATTTTATAATTATAAATGTCTAAATATATATGTCTAACCATATATAAATATATTCCACTGTATATACAGTGGTGAGAGAAAGGAGTGAGCTACAGTGAGCCGAAAGCAGCACAGAAAGTCTGCATCTTAATTCTGGAAGCGAAAGAAGAAGAAAGAAAGCAAGTGTTTATTCATGATCTTTAGACCCCAGCCTCCTCTCCTCAGGGAAAATCCCTCCATCTCCAGACTATCATCTTTTATTCATCCACATATTTATTAATGAAAATCCTCTCCGGCTTTGGGCACAGGAGTGAGCAAAGCCCTCCGTGCTGATAAAAAAAAAAAAAAACCCCGGGCGCTTTCATTTCATTTAATAATGAGAGAACATTATATCTCTCCTGATTTAACCTCTTAAAACCAGCGTATTTAAAAACAGATTCAGGACACTGCTTTTGCTTTTTGGAGGTCTTATCTTCTTTTATAAAGAACGGAACATCAATAATCATCAATAGTGATCTGTCTTGTGAAAGACAATCAGACTGGAGCAAATGAAAGGCTGATATATGTGCGATATATAGAAAGGGGTTAGAGAGGAATAAGCTAAAATACTGTATATTTTAATTAATGCCTGTCTTGACTACGCTGAGACATGAATAAAACACATGATATGTTTTAATAATAAATGGCTAGCTGTGTATCATGGATTATTTTTGGATTTTGTTGTTTGAGATGGTAAAATAAAGTTGTCACACTGCTAATTTAATTACAATGTTTGTGCAACATCATTTGCACAAATTGATATTATCACTTCCAGGCTATTGTACATATACACGTCGCATCTGTCTATAAGCCGCACTTTAAATTAAATAGGCTTTGTACACAAAAAATACAGTAGCCTTCCATAAAAATCACGAGAGTAAAAAAATAAAGTTGTAATTATAAAAGGGAAAAAAAGGCTAATTACTTGAGCTGCCAGTTTAAAAAGCTCGGAGGGAAAGGAGCATTTTCCACTCATGATCTGTTACAGGGCTGCTGTGATTACCATCAGTTAGTTAGCCAGTTGATCATTATTTTTTTCATATTTTGTACAAAATGGTTTTAAATATATTGATATTGATGATACATCGCACATACACAGCTCTGGAAAAAAAAAATAAGACACCACTTAAAATTGATGAGTTTCACCTTCAAACTGAACTGCTTGAATTTTTGCACCAGGAGTAAAGCAGCATAACGTTATCCAAAAGCAGTGTGTAAGACTGGTGGAGGAGACCATGATGCAGGATGCGTGAAAAAAAATGTGATTAAAAACCACCAGGGTTATTCCACCAAATATTTATTATTTCTGAACTCTTAAAACTTAAACTATAAATATGAACTTGTTGTTTTCTTTGCATTATTTGAGGTCTGAAAGCTCTGTATCTTTTTTTTGTTATTTCAACCATTTCTCATTTTTTCAATTTACTGCAAATAAATGCTCTAAATGAGAATTTTTTTTATTTGCAATTTGGGAGAAATGCTGTCCGTAGTTTACATAAAATAGAATAAAACAACAATGTTCATTTTACTCAAACACAAACCTATAAATAGCAAAATCAGAGAAACTGATTCAGAAAATGAAGCGTGCATGCTGCCTGCTTCCTCTCTGAAGAACCTTCTGGCATTTACTCAAAGCCTTCAGCTCAAAGCTCAGAAGTTTACTCAGCAAATCCCTCCTCAAACCCATGTTCCTGCAGACGCAGCCGTGTATACATTAGATTAGAGCTCAGCCGTGGCTGTGTGTACACGCGTGTGCTGGAGTTAAAACTACCGTCTGCATGCCTGTGTTCATTAAAACTCCTGTGGGAGAGATCTGGGTTCCTGAGAGGACCTACATAAACTCCTCCCACCCTGAGGACAGCACACATCAATCATCCTGACAGCCAATGGCTATGAAAGAGCCACCACCTATACCAGCCCTCCGTTCCTTTCAGTTCACCATAAAATCATAAAACAAGGCTACAGTCACTACTAACCACAACCCACTGAGGAGGACCATTCACTTCTATTCAGTTCTTATTCATTTCCTATTAATATAAATGTACAGTATGTGTAAGCTAAACGTCAACAGCAAAGCTGGCAGCATCTTCCTCATCCTAATTCTGCTGAATCTGCAGCCTGAACTCGAAAAATAAGGATTTTTAAGGCATTTAGTGAAGAACCTGCAACATTAGGAAGCTGTCAGCCACCCTGGATGGATGATTCCTCAGGGTGCTGTCAATAATAGAGCTATAAAGGTCTATATTAAAGGTTTAGCACTGCAATATATTTCGCAGTGGGCTGAACAAAGGTAACGACTCCTGCTGTAATGCCTCAGGGATTAAACAATGCCCCTACCTCCACCCCACTTCCACTACACCTGATGCAGGTGCAACCCAAAAAAAAAAAATAGAATATCATTTTTTGAAGTTATTTTATTTCAGTTTAAAATGTAAAACTGATAGTTTCTAAAACAGTTTCTCTGATTTTGCTATTTATAGGTTTATGTTTGAGTAAAATTAACATTGATGTTTTATTCTATAAACTACAGACAACATTTCTCCCAAATTACACATTAAAATATTGTCATTTAAAGCATTTATTTGCAGATTAGAAACAAGAAATGTCTGAAATATATAATGACCTCAAATAATGCAAGGAAAACAAGTTCATATTCATAAAGTTTTAAGCTTTCAGAAATAATCAATATTTAGTGGAATAACCCTGTTTTTTTAACCACAGTTTTTTCATGCATCTTGACATCATGTTCTCCTCCTCCACCAGTCTTACACACTGCTTTTGGATAACTTTATGCTGCTTTACTCCTGGTGCAAAAAAATCAATCAGTTCAGTTTGGTGGTTTGATGGTTTATGATCATCCATCTTCCTCTTGATTATATTCCAGAGGTTTTGGATTTCTTTGATTTGGTAAAACCAAAGAAAGTCATAATTTTCAAGTGGTCCTTTTTTCTTTTTTCAGAGCTGTAGATGTTTTACACACAGAGTGATCTATTTTAAGCGTTTATTTCTTTTATTGTAGACGATAATGATGGCGTACAGCCAATGAAAACCCAAAAATCAGTGTCTCAGAAAATTAGAATATTATGTATAAGACCAACTGGTACTTTTGGAGCAGTGTGGGCAGTGTGTCAAAGTCCTGCTGGAAAATGAAATCTGCATCATTATAAAAGTTGTCAGCAGCAGAGGGAAGCTGTAAGATATGAAGTGCTGTAAGATTTTGTGGGGAAACAAAACTGCACTGACTTTAGACTTGATAATAAAACACAGTGGATCAACACCAGCAGATGACAGACATGACTCTCCAAACCATCACTGATCATTAGTAAAAAAAATATTTTTTTCATTTGTAAATGAAGGGATCAGAGTCTGGAGGAAGAGTGGAGAGACACACAGTCCAAACTGTTTGAGGTCTAGTGTGAAGTTTCCACCAATCAGTGATGGTTTGTGAGTTACTACACTTACAGACTTGGCGGACTCGAGGGAGCCGGAGGAGAGGGTGTCTCTGCTGCTGCGGCTCTTGGAGCTGAGGTAGGGCGAGGAAGACGGCGAGTCGTCGATGTAGGGCAGGATGTCATGGTGCCGCCTTTGCTCCTCCGCTCGATCGGCATCATAACCGTACGTAGGAGGCGTGCCTGTGAACGGACCATCTGAGGAGATAAGAAGGAACAAAGAGAGAGAAAGATTCGAGAGATTAGATGCTTTATTTAGATTGAAGATCACTTCACAAAATCCTGAGGCTTTGAGGAACGCTGTGAAGAAGAAGAAGAAGAAGAAGAGGAAGTGATGGAATAGTGGCTCTCATATGAATAGAGAAGGTCTCATATGTTGTTTAGAGGCAGTGATTTACATCAGCTAGCTCCATCACACTAACACAGCTGTTTCTGTGAAGGCCCGAGATTCTGGAGAGCTTTTGGTAACCCGTCCCAGACGTCCTCCTCTGGTTTTCTCGGGCCGGTGTGGTCAACACAACACAACATGCAGCTCCACAAACAAAACTCTGTCTGGGGAAGGACTCTGACATTTTGCATTCTTACAGCCCACATCCAAAACGGCAACATCCAGGCTTAGCGAGCGAGACGACTCCCACACTGTACTGTCTGCTAACCAATCGCAGATGACTGAGGCGGAACACAATACAACACAATCCAACAGAACAATGTCAAAGAGCTGCCAGATTCCACAAAAGAAGCGTCTTCGGGGTTTTCCTGTGTGGGTGAGAGTCTGGGAGGGTTCGAGGGTATCTACAGTATCTATTTGTGCATCTCAGCTTGAGATACATCCATCTTAAAAAAAATTGTTGCAAAAATAGGAGATAAAAGACAGCAGGAACAATATATGATTTAGAATAACAACTTTAGACTGCCAACTCTTGGTCATATTTATTGAGCTTAACAAACAGAACTAGTGTGTAATACATGTTGTAGAGGTTCCTAATGGTGTCCTGCGATAATGCTGTCCTTTGAATGCAGCATAAAGAGTCAATGGGGTAGAGTGAGGACCATGACATATTATCTGTATCTGTGGTTTCAAGACAAGGTCTCAAAATGCCAGCAATATGTGGATGAGCATTGTCTTGTTGGAATAGTGCATCAGTTTCCATTCAGAAAAGGTAGGAACACTGGTTGTAGGACCATATTCAAATAATGTTGGGCTCTTAAACTGCCCATATAATTATAAAATATGACACCCTGGCCCCTATAGTCTATTTTCATGACTTTTCATACAATTCTGGCGTGTTTTTATCTTGGTGGCGTAAAACACGGGTGCTCCACTGACTGAATAAAACCCTGACAACAGTCAATAGTCACCCATCCATACCTATCTCAGCGCGCACACATCCCCGCTCTTAACGCAAGGATGTTCTACAGTGCAAATACAGCTTTTACATCAACAATAAACAGAATACGAAATAAAATATCATTGCTGTTCCTGTAAATTACCTGCTGGCGCATCTTTACAACGTGAACTGAACTCACAGGTTAACTGAACTACGCTAAGATGTGCAGAAGCGCTGCGCTTTTAAGATATCAACACGCCAAAGTCAGAGCTCACATGCCTCTTAAAGGGAATGTGAAGTTTGGGAATTGATGAAAGACTTTGGGTTGAAAGTGGACATTTCTCTAAAAGCAATTGCTTATGAAATTTTCATTAATTCTATTGGTTTATTATATGTCTTGTTAAATACAATCTATAGAAAACAAGAAGAAGAATGACTATTCATCAACAATTCGTACCAGTTCAAATTATTATAATCTATTTAAAAAGAACAAGATCTATGGACACAATTTTTTTTTTATGATGTGCTATAGGAGTCCTTAATTTTTTCCTAATTCAAAAACAAAAATAAAAAGAAACTGTAAGTAATAATAATAATAATAATAAGTAAACTAGATTTATAATTGTGTAATAAATGTAAATGTTAATGTCTTGATGAAATTTTATTATTTATAATTTGTGATAACAATTTGAAATTTTGGCAACAACCACAGTGCCTTTCCACAATGGTTCTATGAGCAACTATTTTTTTTTTTTTGATAATGAGTATATAATGTATTCATTCAGCAGGAAACCTGCCAACAGACAGTGTATATAAACCTGGAGCTCTTTAGAGCACGTCTCCTCGCTGTCCCCCTCCAGGCCTTTTCTCCTCCTTTGTCTTTGTCATCGCTTCAGTCTCTCTTCTCCTCATCAGCCAAGTGACCCACTTTTCACTCAACATACAGTGATAATAATTTCACTCTGATTAAACAGCACACACTGCTGAGCCCACGGGCCACAGAAGAGATGGCCTGACCACAGCGAAGGGTCTTAGACGCTGATTTTTCTCACGCTAATCATGTGGAGCCAAAACTGGACTAGAATCAGCTTTTATTCTGTTCTCTTGGCAAAGAACATAAAGCAATAATACAGCCAGAAATTTACACAAATTTACACAGTTTACCCTTTCACCCCAAGTGCAGTCAATCAGCCAAGACATATATAAGGCTGCATTAGCCACAAGGCTACAAGTGACACTAAATGTATGTTACACAGCTAAAAGCAATAGCAGCTGGAACATATGTACAATATAGGAATTTTGTTAAAGATTACTGAAAAAGAATAAATCAATTAATCAATCAATCAATCAGCCAAGCCGTGTATGGTGTCTGACGTTTGTTATTTAGTTTTGCATCGGAGCTACAAGGCTAATGTAGCTAACAAGTAAAACACAGGCTTCACACAAGTTAAGTTAGCATGATGCTAACTGCAGGCCTAAATCATAACATGTTCTCCTCTAACTGTGTAAAGTGGTCTATCAATCTTTAATAGACTTGCTTATTTGGATTTTGGCAAAATAAGAGAGGTTTTGCTTAGATTCCATGTTTTGTTAGCTAAATTAGCTTTATTGCTACAGATAAAAAAAAACAAATAAAAGCAAGTTTGGTGTCTTAAGTTTGTTATTTAGTTTTGCCTCTATGTGGTGTTGCTCAGTAATCTCTAAAACATGTGTTTATGTGGATTTAGAGCCTGTACGACAGATTATTGTTTGACAAAAAGAAAAGAATGTGACATAGCTAAAAGCAATAGCACCTGGAAAGTGTGTACAATATAAGGAAGTTTGTTAAAGATTAGTAAAAAAAGAATATAACCTGTTAAAGTGTGTAATAATGTAGGCGTGTGATGCTAACGGCTAATAGTATAAATATATATTTTTTTATTTTTTATATTTTCTAAATAAAAAAAAACTAAAAAACAAATTCCCAACACCAAATCTGTCTTGGCTCACTAACTACATTTAAAATGAGAGGAAAGTTGTTCATTTGGATTTTGGCCAGACCTTAAATTTAACCTCAGCGAGCAGCAGGCCATGCCTGCTCAGCATAAAACAAACCAAGCGCTCGGGCAGACGGGGAGGAATGTGGAACTGCCCGTCCTCCATTCATCAGGGGGAAGATGATCTACTGACTTGCTTAAATCAACAGCAGGGAAGTGTTTAAAGCATTAAAGAGAGACAGAGGTAAAGTACAGAGACAGAAATCTCACTGTAAGAATGTGTAACTGAGATTACTTAACAACTCGACACAGTTTAATCATTCAGGGATGTGGTTAGCACTAACATAGTAGCTCCAAGCTTTGGCTCCCTGGTTAGCCTATGGAAATAAGGCTGGCACAATATTGGAAAACAAATAAAAGTTGCAATATGTCTTCTTTTTCCTATATATTTCCTATCTACAATGAAGAAAATTGCAATGATGTATGACAAAACAGTGGGTTTAATGTGGACCCAACTTTTGACTGGTACTGTACATATATATTTAACAGCACAGTGTGTGTGTGTATGTGTGTATAGACCTACAATTGTGTGTAAAGGCCAGTCTTTGTGTGTATGTGTTTGTGTGTATAGTCCTACATGTGTGTGTATTTAGGTCTAAATGTGTGTGTTTTGTGTGTAAAGACCTATGTGTATGTGTGTATATGCCTACATGTATGTGTATGTGTGTTTGTGTATAGGTCTACAAGTGTGTGTATGTGTGTGTAGGCCAACAATTGTGTGTGTGTGTGTGTGTGTGTATATGTGTGTATAGGCCTACAATTGTGTGTACAGGCCGATATTTCTGTGTATGTGTGTGTATAGGCTTATAACTGTGTGTAAGTCTGTGTGTATAGGTCTACATGTGTGTGTATAGGTCTATATGTGTGTCTACAGCCTCATCACCATTAAACTCATCCTCCTACTCATCTCCCCTCCATCCCTCCATCCCTCCATCCTCACTCCCCTCCCCCGGCTCTATGCAGATGGCCGTTCCTCTTTGGCCCAGGGACACGCAGGCTGCTGTGTCTGCACATGTGTCAGCATCATCATCATCACCATCACCATCATCACCATCACCATCATCACCATCACCATCATCACCATCATCATCATTTATATTAAAGAATTATATAATTAACACAATTCTGCTCAAAAGTCTAAAAACAAAGCTGTAAATAAACCAATCAAGCATAACATTATGACCACCTCCTTGTTTCTATCACCACAGAGCAGCTATTATCAATATTTGGGTCGTGGGTCATTACTCTCAGCACTGCGGTGACGCTGTTAAGCATGGTGGTGGTAGTTAGTGTGAGTGTGTTGTGCGTTTTATTTTTATTTAATAAAAAATAAAAAAATGCAAAAATTCAGGGGATAACATTAAAAAAAGGATCATAAAGTGTTTCCCAGGGAACGGCTTGGGATTGGCCACAACTGTGTAAGTTGTGAGGTATTATCTTGTGAGTATGATGAAGATGATGCAGTGAGAGGGAAGTGTGGAAATCAACCAGGTAATCAGATATCAACAAGCGAGTAGAGTTGAGTGAAGCCAAAAAATATATTTAATTTTGATATATATGTAAGTGCTATTGGAATCAGATCATCATGCTATTCACTTTGTCTATTGGTGGTTGGTGGTTTTAATATTATGACTGATTGGTGTTAATATTGTATTGTTTAAAACAATGTAAATTGTAAATATTTTATTAACAATGTCCATTGCTGTATTTTAACAGAAACAGACAGGTTTATATTTAAAGATTTCTCTATAAATCATCTACAATCTCGTCTCATTTAGCAGCTTCACCAATTAGAAGATCCGTGTTTGACGCTCGTCCAATTAAATCCACACAGTTCGATTATAGCCGGTGGCGGTTCTACAGCTGTATCAGTTTTACAGTCTTTTGTTCTCGGGGTTAAATTGATTTTAAATGTGATATTTTTGGGGATCTGATGGCACTGGGGAAAAAAGCGAGGACTCTTTGTCCTCGTCCTTGAGACAAGGACTCTTTGCCCTTCACACTAAGGGTTTATGGGTTTGGCAGATTATGACATCATGATACTTTTCAAGACATTGTCACAGTAGAAAACATGCGCATGATCCATTATTTCTGGTTAAAAGGATATTATTCTGTAAAGTGAGAAGTTTCTAAATTCTAAACAAAATGAGACAAACTTGGTGCTTGGTTTGCATTTTTATTTTCTCCTAGAAATTTGGGATTAGTAAGAAGTATTTTATACTAAGAAGTATACAAACTAAACTTGGTATTTGTAAAGGAAGTCATTCTTGCAAAAAGAAAACAATGTCCTCATATAGTAACAGTAGTTTATTATCATTAACAATTAAAGATTTGTTTTGCTATTTGCCCAAATTGTCCAAAAACAGCATTTGGTCTTTCTACAGTAAGTAAATAAACTAGTTTATAAAACTGAATGAGAATTCTTATATGCCACATGTTTCTGTCTGGACTGGCTGTAAAAACCTTTGACTGGGATTCCTGCCATCTTGTTTTCAATCAATTGAGTGTAATGTTGTATTCTGGTGCAGAGAAGCAGAAATGTAATGTCCTCATATGAGGACGTTGGGTCTAAAGAGGTTAAGATTCTTCAATTAAACTGATTGTTATGACATTGCTAGGTGGTTGCTATGGTACTGCTAGATGGTTGCCATGCTGTTCCAGGTGGTCGCTGTGGTGTTACTCATAGTCAGTGGTTGATCTAGTGTTGACTGGTGGTTGTTATGGTCAGAACGTTCATGGTCTTCAGTTGAACCACATGGTAAAACGGTGAATATTAATAAAGCACAGCTCCAGAAATGTGGTGAGCGTACAGCAGCTGATTCATTTTCCCGCGGTAATCTCTTATCTCACTAGCCGGCGTATCCTGAGCGCTGGGGTACACACAGCGACAGCGTGAATTCAGGAAGGCGGCCAGGCCCTGCGGACTCCCACTGAGAATTTAATCAGCCTTTGTCTCTGAGTGAAGAGAGAGAATCCCAACACACACCATCACACAGAGAGCAAACCAGCAATCAGCACTGCACAAACAACCACACACCATCAAACACACTCTCTCTCTCTCTCTCTCTCTCTCCATCCCACCATCTCTCTATCTATCTCTCTCCATCCTACCATCTCTCTATCTATCTCTCTCCATTCTACCATCTCTCTCTCTCTCCATCCATCACACCATCTCTCTATCTATCTCTCTCTCTCTCTCTCTCTCCCTCAATCCCACCATCTCTCTATCTCAATCCCACCGTCTCTCTCTTTCTCTATCTCTCTCTCTCTCCATCCCACCGTCTCTCTCTTTCTCTATCTCTCTCTCTGTCCATCCCACCGTCTCTCTCTCTCTCTCTCCCTCAATCCAACCATCTCTCTATCTCAATCCCACCATCTCTCTATCTCAATCCCACCATCTCTCTATCTCAATCCCACCATCTCTCTATCTCAATCCCACCGTCTCTCTCTCTCTCTCTCCCTCAATCCAACCATCTCTCTATCTCAATCCCACCATCTCTCTATCTCAATCCCACCATCTCTCTATCTCAATCCCACCATCTCTCTATCTCAATCCCACCGTCTCTCTCTTTCTCTATCTCTCTCTCTCCATCCCACCATCTCTCTCTCTCAATCCCACCGTCTCTCTCTTTCTCTATCTCTCTCTCTGTCCATCCCACCGTCTCTCTCTCTCTCTCTCCCTCAATCCAACCATCTCTCTATCTCAATCCCAGTATCTCTCTATCTCAATCCCACCATCTCTCTATCTCAATCCCACCATCTCTCTCTTTCTCTATCTCTCTCTCTCCATCCCACCATCTCTCTATCTCAATCCCACCATCTCTCTCTTTCTCTATCTCTCTCTCTCCATCCCACCATCTCTCTATCTCAATCCCACCATCTCTCTATCTCAATCCCACCGTCTCTCTCTTTCTCTATCTCTCTCTCTCCATCCCACCATCTCTCTCTCTCAATCCCACCGTCTCTCTCTCTCAATCCCACCATCTCTCTCTCTCTCTCTCTTCATCCCACCGTCTCTCTCTTTCTCTGCACTCTGTCTTTTAATATCACTCTTCTTCTCAGCTGTTTCTACTCAGAAAAAGGAACAGGGTGCATCCATCCACTGTACAGAATCTGTTAACTGGAAAAGAGAGAAAGATTTGTGAAGAGAGAAAGAGAGAGAGAGAGACAGTGAGAGAAATAGGAAGGGTGAAGGAGAAGTGGAGGATAAAGTGTGTGTGAGAGAGAGAGAGAGAGAAATATGACAGGCCTAATCCAGCCTTGTAGATCAGGATTAAAGTGCTGATTCCTCTCCTCATATTTATGTAACGCAGCTAAAAGGAGTTCAGATGTTCCAGACTGTTTCTGTTCTCAAATCTCACCATCCTTCACTGATTAACTCACTGAAAACTGTTTCACACATGGGTTAAAGGTCCTGCTGGAAAATGAAATCCAGAGCTCCACTGACCATCACTGATTGGTGGAAACTTCACACTAGACCTGGAGCAGCTTGGACTGTGTGTCTCTCCACTCTTCCTCCAGACTCTGATCCCTGGATTTACTTTAAATGAAATGTAAAATTTACTGATGATCAGTGATTGTTTTGGAGAGACATGTCTGACATCTGCTGGTGTTGATCCACTGTGTTTTATTATCAAGTCCAAAGTCACCAATAAATCTCCACAAATCTCTGATGCATCTAAAACCAAATCCTCAGTTTTTATTCTCCTTTAACCTCAGAAGTATAACATTTTTGTCTTATTTTTGTCAATTTTAGGAGAAACATCTGTGAGCATCAAAGATAACCATGTAAGCAATAAACATTTCCTCTGGGTCCTACTAATTTACCTGGAATAATATTAGCTTCAGCAGCTCCAGTCCTAAAACTAAAGCAAGAAGCAAAATCCAGACATCCCTCATGTCTACAGCAAGGGGAAGGGGATTATTCTGTAAATCTGATTTGCAGCCAAACTGTTGCTTTAACTGTCTATCACGACACTGAACTGGTTAAAGTAGTAAAGCAGAATCCAGTTCTGTCAGTAAAGTGTAATGTGTGTCCTTCATTCCCACGGGGGGAAATTGTGTGATGCCGTCACACAATAGATACTCAAAAGTCTCGGGAACGGTTTGCGCTAATCCAATCACGACTAACTCGGTTAGTTCGGAGGAAATTCCGACACGTATCTGAAGAGGAAAAGCACACAGAGCG
The DNA here is from genome assembly GCF_023375975.1 of Astyanax mexicanus. Taxonomy (NCBI): domain Eukaryota; kingdom Metazoa; phylum Chordata; class Actinopteri; order Characiformes; family Acestrorhamphidae; genus Astyanax; species Astyanax mexicanus. The sequence goes on from NC_064424.1 coordinate 45,900,017, forward strand.
ACTCTGTCTTATCTCTGATCCCACCTAAAACAGGACGCTGTTTATCAGCTCCTAAATTTAACCTGAAGAGCTCCGGCAGTGGCAGCGGTGGGACCTGGGCCAGCATGTGGAGGGGGATGGGGATGATAGCGAGCGAGAGGCTTTCAGGAACGAGAACAAGACGGAATTAGAGAGAAAACGTAACTTAGGAACGTAGATGAAAGGAAAGGAGGATGAAGGAGAGGAAGAGCAGGCAGAAGAGGGTCAGAGAGGAGGAGGAGGAGGAGGAAGAGGAAGCTGCTAGGCGGCTCAGTGGGGAACGCAGCCCGTATCAGATGTGATTATGTCACTTCTGTCAGACTTCTTAAGCGTTACACGGTTTACATTTCCCAGAACAACACGGCAGGCCGAGGGTGGCCTTCCCGCCAGGCCTCCGATAACACGAGCCGTGCTGCAGAGATTCCTCCGCAGATATTTCCCCAGCGCCACCTTATTAGCACATCCCGTCACCCCGCCTCTGATACCATGATTCTCACAGTTGGAACCATTAACATCGTTTAAGTAGATGGCAATTACGCAATCAGCAATAATTAGGCTCTGATGGCAGAATTAGACTTTGGACGGCGTGTATACTATGAATTATATAGGGAGACAAATGGCAGGGAGGAATATACATTTTTCAAATCTCTAAAAAAGTGAAAAGTCAATATGCTGGGGAAAGCAGTCATGTCCAATAAGAATGCACAGAATATTTGGCAACCAAAACTATTCGGCAAAAAATGAGAGTAGGTAAAAAGCACTTTTAAATTATACCGAATAACAACTGATTAATTTTAAGTCATACTCTGTAGGGATGAACTAAATCTTCAAAAACTCCTGCATCCACACTGCAATTAAAAAAACAGGAGGACCGCTGTGCAACACCAGACCGATAGGGGTGACGCTTGCCGAATAAAAGGTAAAGACTGGTTTATTTACAGAGCCGTAAACAAAATAACACAGCCAGATAACAGATGTAACAGAACTCACAGTATAAACAGAAGACATAGTAGTAAAAACAGTCCAAGATCCGAAGCCAGAGAGACAGTCCGATAATACAACAAATCCGATAAGGGCAAAGACAAAAGGCAAAATCCGTAATACAGGAAAAAGGGTCATAACAAAAGGGGCAGGCAGAAAAGGGTTTGGAAAAACGCTCAGTACGCAACATGAGTCAACAATACCTCACAAAGTACAGACGCTAACAGAACCCTATATATACAAAACCTAGAATTACTATGAACTGGAACAACTTAGAACACAGGTGACTCAGAACGGTGGAGAGTAATGCGATTGGGTGAAGGTGAGTGGCTAACAGTGACGTCATCGCCAGTGGGTTTATGGGAAATGGAGTTCGGGAGTGTGAAAGGAGAGCCTAGAGACGTGACACAGTGATTTTTCTTTTTTTTTTTTGCATTCTCGGTCACATGACATCGTGTGAATTCAGCTGCAACTGGAAATATCTGCAGAAAACTGTGCCAGACTGAGGTGTCAGTAGCTCCTCCTTTTCACTCGATGCTGTTTTTACGTACATCTCCGTGGAAACGCACACGCCCAAAGTGTACAGTAATTACGGTGTGCAGCAGTGGACAAATAGCTATTTTATTAAAGGTGAGGAGACAAAACTCTTAATAGGGGTTCAATTCCAGGTCTGGGTGACTACAGAATGCTGTGCTACACCAATAAGAGTCTTTGGGCAAGACTCCCAACACTACATTGGCCCAACTCTGTAATAATAATAAGCTTGTAAGTCACTCTTTTGATAACCTCGAGTCTCAGCTAAATGCCGTAAAGGTAATTGTAAATATAAATGTTTAATTGTCTTAGCTTTTCCACTTGTTTACTACTTTTTTCAGCATCCAGTTATTTTTTGTTAAATCTCCTGCTCCTGAGTTACGGCCGGGCTGATATTATTAAAGATAGTAACCATGCATCCATCGCTTTCTTCTTTATCTTCTACCCCCTCCCACCTCCACCACCTCCATCCCACCGCTCCTATTTGCTCACCCCACTGCAATCAAGTCCTTTCAGAGAGCACAATGGGCCGGAGCTCTGGATCAGATATGGCCTGTTGCTTTCTCCCGGGGGGCTTTGTGAGTGGGGCGGCGAGCGTCCAGGAGCTCTAAATCTTCAGGGTGCACTTAAGCCTCCATGTCTGCCTGCCTCTAATGCACCACAAGCACTGCAGCAATACCCCCAAAGCCCTATAAAGGGGGGGGCGTGGGGGCACAATCGCTAATTTATCTGTGTGCAGGCGGCATTTCAGTCTCAGAAGCCTATCTGCGTCACCCCGACCCGTCTGAGGAGGAAAAAGCCAAAGAAAAAAAAAATGTGGAGATGGAGATGTGGTATTTCCAATAGTACAGGACTCACTGGCGTAGATGAACACGGCGTAAACCCATTGGCACGGTGCCTAACGCCAGGCGTGGGCCAGTGGAGCTGTGTTCTCTGGATTGATGGTGCTCCATAGAGACAGCATCTTAGTCCGCTAAGCCATTAGGAGCCCTGAAGTCTTGAAGGATTTTGTTTTTTCTTTCACCAATTTTTGTAGATTAAACATTACCAACCTGCAGACGCGGAGTAATCATAAAGCACAGCAGCTAGCAGCTAGCATCATTTGCACTAGGGCTGCACGATATATCGTTTAAGCATTGCCATCGCGATGTACGCATGTGCAATATCGCAGGACATGCAATGATGTCACTTAAGGCAATTAAATCAAACATGTCATGTTGCAATGTTTCGATTCTTGACACAAGAAGTAGATACACAGCGCTGTCTCTGTGTCTGTATGATTGACAGGCTGCTGCTGCCTGAGAAGCGTAAGGGAGGCCATGAGAGGGAGTCCGTATTATTTAGTTTCTGAACTGAAATCAAAAGCATTTCTAAGTGAAAAAGAATATGGACAAACTATTGTGTTTAATATTGGTGGTACCAGTGTGCTGGAACGACCGTCCCTGCTAAGCCTAATATATTATTATTTCATTATTCTAAAAACTGGAGGGTCGGGTTGCTTTTCGTGGGAGTTCTTCTTCTTCTGCCCATGTCACACGTCTTTACGCACTTACTTTACGTCACACGTACAGCCTCTTAAAGAGGATCCGGCTCATTTTTACTGAACGCGAGCGGCTGGTGGAGCAATGGGGACTTCAGAAGAGGAAACTCAGAGCTCAGTAGCTCCTCCATTCACTCATAGTAAAACCAAAGAAACGAAGGAGTGAAGTTTCTGACTGAGCTCTCTCTCTCTCTCTCTCTCTCTCTCTTTAACTGAACATAACCTGGATTCGGATTCATCTGCTCTGAAAGGAGACCGCATCACACCCACCCAGTTTAAAATGATTCTTCTGCATGATGCTCGGTGCAATTACCTATTCTCACCAGAGAGGGCACTAAATCCCCCAAATCCCAAAACTTACAGCTTAGTTTTAACTTTTTGGACTTTTTGGAGTTTTTAATTGGCTGTTGACAGGATTTATCGAACTGTCAACTCCAACTAATCAAAAATCTAGAGATTAGAGGCAGCACAGTCTCAGAAAAAATGAGAATCAGGGCTAAGTTAGGGCTAAAACCTTGTAACCTGACCCCGGTTAAACACAGCCACAGAACTGTGCCGTATCTTCCAGCGGTTTAAACTGGTTAACTGTGGCCTGCGGGTCAGAGGTGGCGTGTGGTTGTGTAGACGCCTGCGGCTCACATAAAGCTCCACTTTCACTCCAGCATATGGTCCTGCTGCAGGTCATACAGGAGACAGAGGCAGGACTGCTGACTCAGAAAGTCCTCTATAGCCTACCTGAACAGTACACACACACACACACACACACTCACAGTACTGTGTGTATTCCAAATCACACACAGGTAACAGTGCAGCTGAGTGAAAGCTGAGCCCAGGCTTTATCAGAGAGCAGGCTGGGTGAGTGATATGGATACAGACAGGCCTCAGGACGACTGCAGTCCCGGCGTTTATTCAGCTCCACAGTAACCCAGGACCTGCTTAGGATTCTCAATAACAAATCCATACCACCTGAAACCTGCCTGCAGCCGAGAGAGCGGGACCACCGAGGCTGGGGGCTCTCATCAAAAAACCACGCTACATTACCCCTCACTGCCTCTCAGTGACTCTTATCCAGTACTAAACAGACAGAAAGAATAATATGCATCGAGTATGTTATATATACATCATTTAATACAGAAAAAAAGTATTAAGAGATCTGCTTTTTAAATCTTTCTTCTGCATCAGCTGCCGGAGCCCTGAGAGAGCACATTTGGCTTTGCTCTCTCTCTGGGTGGGTACAGTATATCAGTAGATGGCGCTCTCCTTGCACCATATCACTCCTAGGGTGATGTGGATCAGCACAAGGCTACGTCTGTGAGCTGATGTATCAGAACCGAGCCGCTGCTCTTTCCTCAAAGTGCGCTGTGATGAGACAGCAGTTCAAAAAGAGGCGGAGTCTGACTTCACATGTGTCGGAGGAGGCGTGTGCTAGTCTTCACCCTCCTTGTGTTAAAGCATCACTAGTGATAGAGGGAGTCCTAATAAGTGGCTTGGGTAATTGGCCATGTAAATTGTAAAATAAAAATGAGAAAAAAATAAAAAATGAAATCTCTCACAGATATTAAAAAAGTACGTATTTATATGTAATATTTGCTGTAAATATATTGTAGTCCTACCTACCAACCTACCTACCTATTTATCTACCTACCTACCTATCTACCTGATTACGTTCAGCCACAAGAGCATTAGTGAGGTCACACTGCTTTTCTCTAGTTTTTTTTTATCCTACTTTAATTGAAGTCCTGCACAGTTTATCATTTTTAGCATTGATATGACAATGTACAGACGTGCAAAAGTCTTCAATAGTCTGCAATTTCAATATACATTTTTAAAAACATTTATATCATAAACATGGATCAGTGATGTCTGTCAAAATTTGCTAAAAGTTATGTTTTTTTTTGGAATATCACAATATATATGGCAGAAAAACTAAATATTACAATGTAAACGTTCCCAATATAGTACATCCCTAATATATTGTCCTTATTATGTACAAAAACAAGCATGTGCACGCACACACACACACACACATCAGTCAATCAGAGAAGTGGGAGTAGGGTTGAGCGTTAGCGTAGCAACCAGCAGCAGCCGAGCCTCTGTGTCTTATCATCAGCAAACAGGAAATTCAGACAAAGACTCAAATCACCCTTAATCTCCCAGCAAACAGACGTCCAGTATTACACTGCTCTCTCTCCTCCCAGAAACCACTGCTCTCTCACCCGCTCTCTCACACACTCTCACACCAGCCTGAAGGAAACCAGTAAAACAGCATACAGTAAACAGCCTGCGCTGTGATTGGCCGCTGCTCGCATAAAGAGTGGAGGTTCTCTCTCTATACTGAATCAAAATCATTTTATATATCATTTATATGTTACACACACACTATAACAGGGGTTGGCAATAGACGAGCCGTGGGCCAGATGTGGCCAGCATGCATGAAACATCTAGCCTGTGAGATTGTTTGAACTATAATAATAATAATAATAATAATAATAATAATAAGGAACGATAATGAACAATAAATAAATAAATAAATAAACAAATAAAATGCTTCTCTGGTGAGCTTTTGTTTACCATCCCCCCTGTCTGTCTCTCTCTGTTGCGCTCAACGTGACTTTCGTTTAGTTAAGTTATATGGATATATGGAGATATTTGGAGTGCATTATTATTATTATCATGACTAATAATTCTGTATCATTAACTTCTGTTACAAATCTGATAAAATTCTTGTATTTTTTTTTTATATATCTCAGTTAGGGGTGTGCCATATCGTATCGTATGCAATAATAAAATTAGTTTTTCGTTTTGTTGCAGTAGTGTATTCTTGATTTTTTTTATTTTTTATTCAGTGTTTTGTCATATCACCAAGAGTATCGTTATCACGAATATACCATGAAATATCGTAACATTATTTTAGGGTCATATCTTCCTGGCCAAGGTCAAGTTGGAAATCATAGGGCATCTCAAAACAATATATATCACTATAAGGCAATTCTCTACAATAATTGCAGGTTTATGAACCCTATTTATTTGATTAGCAGCACCACTGGAGTAATAAAGCAGCAAGTAAACTTAAGGGGTTTTAATAAATATATGGATATTTGACACCACATATCAATACAATACAATACTATCAAAATCACACAATACATTGTGAAATCGATATATTGTCCAGTATGTAAAAAAAATCCACCGCTCAGGTTTTTCACATGTGATCTCTTTCAAACAGCCTGTTAATGAAACACATACACACACACACACACACACACACATACAAAGCCTTTAACACATTGCAATTCACCACGGACTAGCTCCAAAAAAATTACCCCAGCAAATGAGGCCATGCAGTAATTAGAATGTCTGTATTTCAATTACCCGCTCTTTTCCAGCCCCTCTCAAGGTCGCGTGCTGGTTAAATTGGATTGGTGATGAATCAGGACGAGTCTGGGGTTCAGCACCTTATGTCCTTATGTTGGGTAAACCTGGGTTTGTGTTGTGTTAAGCCAGGTGTGAATAAATGGCAAGGTTGGTTGGGTGGTTTGGTGGGATAATAAGAGGCTTTCTTGGTGGCTGACCAGGTGGGTTGGTAGTTAGATATGTTGGTTGGACTATAAGAGGATACCCTATTTAGTGGGGTTTTGTGTAGTTAGGTAGGTGGGTGGTCAAGTGATATAATAAGAGGTTATGTTGGTGGGTGAGCAGGTGGTTTGGTAGTTAGATGATAAAAGGGTATTTTGGTGGGTTTTGTGTAGTAAGGAAGGTGGGTGGGTGGTTATGTAGGATATGTTATGAGGGTATGTTGGTGGTTGGGTGGGATGGGCAGTTAGGTTGGTAGTTGGATATATAGGTAGTATCATAGGACGGTATAATGATGGGTGGGCAGTTGAGTTGCTGTTTTTTTGTATAATTAGGTAGGTGGGCGGGTGGTTAGGTGGTATCATAGGATGGTATGTTGGTGGGTGGGTAGTTGAGTTGCTGGGTTTTTGTATAATTAGGTAGGTGGGCGGGTGGTTAGGTGGTATCATAGGATGGTATGTTGGTGGGTGGGTAGTTGAGTTGCTGGGTTTTTGTATAATTAGGTAGGTGGGTGAGTGATTAGGTGGTATTGTAAGATGGTATGTAGGTGGGTTTGGAATTGAGTTTGTTGTTTTTTTGTGTAGTTAGGAGAGTAGGTGGGTGGTTATGTAGGATGATGTGAGGGTATTTTGGTGGCTGGGTGGGTAGGCAGTTAGGTTGGTAGTTAGACAGGTAGGTGGTTGGATGGTTAGGTGGTAAATTATGATGGTATATTGATGGGTGGGGAGTTGAGTTGCTGGGTTTTTGTGTAGATTGGTAGGTAGGTGGGTGGGTGATTAGGTGGGATGATAAGAGGGTATATTGGTGGTCTTTTAAATCTACAGAGAGACAGATCATGTCTTGCATGAAAAAAAAACATAAAATCTCTAGTCACTGCTTTAAAATAAAGTTATAAGATGGTAATATTTTATCCCTACAAGTCCAACACGATGCGGCCCACCTACTCCCCGCTACGCCCCACCACACTGCCGTGACTAACTTTCAGCTCCACCTTATTAAAGCCACACTGGGACCATTCACCTGCTCTTCCCCCCCCCCACCGCTACACTATACAGAGCTCATGTCCTCCGTCAGAGCGAGCCGGAGAGCAGGGAGGACTGAGAGAGGACTGAGAGCGAGTTTCAGGGTGACACGCATCATTAGCCCGTCCCGTCGTTCCTCTCCTTCACCTCGCCTCCAGAGAGAACAAATGTATTCAATTTGGGTTAAAAGAGTGCATTTAGGAAGGAGCGCCGGCGCTGGCTGGCGAGACGAGGCAGGGATTTGAGGATTAACGCCGCTCCTGTGTTTCTCACTCGGCTGTAATTGAGAGATTCAGGATAGGGGGCTTTCACTGAGAGCTGGCACTAATTAAAAAAAGACCGGCCTGGTAACACAACTCAGAGAGAGCCCAAATTATCCCCCTGCTTTTTCCCACCGCACTAATGCCTCTATCTCCATCTAACATCTTTCCAGGCTATTTTCTCTCTTTTTCTCCTCGTTCATGCGGTGTTCTTTCCAGCTTTTGATCCGACACAAACATAAAAACCAACACAACACGTAGACGGCCATTCCAAAAAACTTTTATCAGGAACAAACACAATTTTTCAATTCCACAACGTTAAATATACATTACCTGACTAAAGACTCCAAGTCTAAAGTCTCCACCTGGATGTAAGTAAGTAAATGATGTGTTGGTTGGTTGATGCTGCAGTTGGTCTGCAGGTTTAGGTTCAGCAACAGTATGTGCTGAGAGAATGAGGTCAGCTGACTACCTGAATATACTGAATATAAACCAGGTTATTCCTGAATCAATGGATTTCTTCATATTCCAAGATGAACAATGTCAGGATTCATGGTGCTGGAATTGTGAAAGTGTTCAGGGTTCAGGGAGCATGAGATCATCATTTATCATTTTCACACATGGATTGAGAGAGAGTTCACCACAGAGTCCAGATCTTAACCTCATTGAGAATCTTTAGGATGTGCTGGATGGAGAAGAGCTGCTTTGTGCAGTGGTCAGACTCTACCATCATCAATGCTGCTGCAAGATCTTGGTGAAAAATTAATCCAGCAACACTGGATTGAAATAAAATTTGTGACGTTGCAGAAGCAGAAGCACAGGGATTTCTTCAGATTTGATGATATAATGTACTGTAAGAAAAACTACCCTATATTCTTTAACAGTAAAAAAAAGGTTAAAATAACTGCTAGCTTGCACATTTATTAGTCTGTAGTCTTATCGTACAAAAAAATATGAACAAAAATGTTTTTTACCCTGAAATACCCTGAAATATTGTTATATTAAATGGTCCATCAGGGAACATTTTGCTGTTTGTAGGAAAAGAAAATTCACACTGTTCTCATTTTCCATTAAATAATATTTACTAGAGTATATGTTTCTGTCTACTATCATTTATTTTACTACAATTCTGGATATATAGAGTGCATAATAAGTATTAGGGGTGTCACGATTTCGATATTTCATCTGTGGACATTCTCATCTTCTTAAAGAAAAACTCTAAAATATAAAAATAACAGTTGTTTTGTCTAGCCTCAAATATGTTAATAGTTTTGGTACCTTTAGGAGCATCTTTCTCTCAGATAAAGTTAATAATATATCTTTATTAAAGAAAAAAACTTCTCATTCTCAGGGACCGAGTCTTATTTTTCATGTTTAACTGTTAAAGTAGGATAGAGTTCAGTTTGTTAAGGCTCTAATTGTTCTATTATTTTGTACATGACTGTTCCTGTATTGTTTTATTATGTTTTTTATGTTGCACATTGCTGTTTTAATAGTGCACATATATATCTTAATTCAATTATTTAAATTTGACTATTATTGCCTAATGTGGTGTATTACAGATCACTTGTATCACTTTGCATCACTTATATCAAGCCCACCTTTTGAAATTAGCCTCTCTGCTGTAAAAAAAAAAAAAAGAAAAAAGAAAATCGAGAATCGAATCGTGATCCTAAAATCGGAAATAAAATCGAATCGAGGATTTAGAGAATCGTGACACCCCTAATTAGTATCATGTTGGATTGTTGGCTTCTGTTACAATCTGTTATCATATTAAACGTTATATTAATTTCTTGCAGTAGTGCATTCTTGATTTTTTTTTAATTCAATGCTCTGTCCCATCTCCAAAAATACAGTCATCGCAAAAACACCCTGAAATATCGTGATATTATTTTACGGCCATATCTTATCGCCCACCTCTGCTCTGTAGTCTGTTTGGATGCTCAGCAGTAAACAGGGTTGAGTAACAGTAATATTAATAGTGGAGAGTGGGTACTGGGAGGAGGGCAGCAGTGCCAGGCAGGAGGAGATACAGAAGAACTTCTTCATATTCATCCTTTCACTTTTACAGTTTACTGGCTCCTAAAGCACAGGCCTGCCATCCCCTGGCTTCAGTCAGCAGACATCCTCCCTTCTCCTAAAACCATCTAAAAACAAGCCATCATCCACTCCCACTGCCTTTAACAGAGCCAGAACAACACATACAGCACCAGGAGCAGATAGAACAACTTCACAGACTTCACAGGCTCGATCTGACCTTCACTTTTTACCTTATTTCACTTTATTGTTGTCCAAATTAATATATATAATTATCAGTCTTATTTTCTTTCTATAGGAGTGAATGGAGTTGCAAAATTTGTCATAAAGACACATGTACACCACATCCACTTAGCAAAAAGCATGTAGCACCACCTGAGCAACCACCCGAGAGACCTAAACAACCACCTGAGATATCTACAGTGACAGTATCTAACAGCAACTAAGTAATGCAATAGTAATTCAGTTCAAAATGTAAAACTCATAATAAATAGATGTTTACAGACAGAGTGTTCTAAATTAAGTGATTATTGAATGTATTGTTGATGAATACAGCCACTGAAAACCCAAAAATTCAAAAGACCAATTGGTACTTTTAGCAGTGTGGGCAGTGTGCCAAATCCTGCTGGAAAATGAAATCCACATCTCCATAAAAGTTTTTTTTCTCAGCAGAGGGAAGCTGTAAGATATGAAGTGCTGTAAGATTTTGTGGGAAAACAAAACTGCACTGACTTTAGACTTGATAATAGAACACAGTGGATCAACACCAGCAGATGACAGACATGACTCTCCAAACCATCACTGATCATCAGTAAATTTTACATTTCATCTGTAAATCAAAACCAAAAAAACAAAACCAAAAAAAAAAAAACACAGAAGAAAGCATTTAGGGTTCAGATTTTTATCCGCAAAATAGGCCGAACCCCTCCACTCCCACTCCCACTCCCACTCCCACTCCCACCCACCTGCTCGCGAAAAAAAGAGCATTTCCCTGAGCTTTCATTTTCTCCTCGAGAGTGAGGAGGAGGCTCCACCAGCAGCACGAGCCACTCCGACAAACAAAGGAGATTTCCCTGCGGAGCGGCTTTCCTTAAACGCAGCGGAAAAGACCTCCACCAGCAGAGGGGCGGAGTGTCGTGGGGGGAGGGGTGGAGAAAAGGAGGGGAGGAGAGAGAGAGAGAGAGAGAGAGGGAGATGGATGATAGAATGATACACACATACATGCTCTCTGCCTCGGGGACACAGCTTTTCAAGTGGTTGCAGAATTTCGCCAGACTGAAGCATGGAAACCGTTACATAGATACAGAACATGGTCCAAGATCCAATCGCTTTTCCTATTTATTTCCCTAGGGCTGGAAAATAAATATTCTAATACTGATCACTTTAAAACATATTTTTGTTTTTTTGATATACAACCCCGCAATTTACAACCCTGCAATATACAAACACCCTTCTTAAGGATAAAGCGCCCCTAAAATGAGTCCCAGCACCCTAAAAAGTAAAAGCATAAAGTTGTATACCTTAATAATATTTAATATAACTATATAATAGTCTATTGTGCTTATTTGTATGTTTGTACACATATATAACAATGAAGAGTATTTAGGGCAGCAATAATAGATCAATGCTTCAATAACTGAGACTCAATACACACAGAGTGGAATTCTGCAGTTGGTGAAAAAAAAAAAAAAATATATATATATATATATTTCTTCACCTACTGCAGAATTCCACTCTGTTTTATATATATATATATATATATATTTCCAAAACTATGATAATTAAATTTTGTTTTCTTTAAAAGGGTATAATTTATTTTTTGTTGTGATTTTCTATTACTATTATATCAGTGATATTAAATAGTCTTAAAACGACAATAATATTGATTATCGCAATAGTTTCCGGGACAATATATCGCCCACAAAAAAAAGGTTTGAGTGTGTTTATTATATTAAAGGTAAAGTGCTAGACTAGTGCTGTCTGTGTGTTTATTATTATATTAAAGGGGAGGTGCTAGACTAGTACTGTCTGTGTGTGTGTATCAGATAAATAATATTATCTATAACAAGGTAAGAAAGCATGTGCCTTTGTAATTCTTTGTCATTTCTAGGCAAATAAAGGTACATCAAACTATAAACTATAAAGTAGAAGAATAAAACAGATTTAAAAGGGAAGAGAGGGGTAGAGAGTTATAGGCAAAGAGTGATATACAGTAAGAGAAAGAGAGACAGAGAGAGAGAGAGATAGTGCCCTACAATATCTGCAGTGCTGCTGCATCACTATTCTATAAACTCCCACCTACCAGATGTGCTCATGAGACCACCACACATACATGAACACACACACACACACACACACATACACACACACACAAGCAGCATTTTCAAGGACATGGAGAGGGACACATGCCCACGCAAATAAAACATTTACGACACACATCAAGGTCACAGTGATGAAATATGTGTCACATGTACACACACACAGTCCCACTCAAAATTTGGACACACCTTATTATTTAATGTTTTTAGTTTATATTTAATTTTTTTCCTACATAGTAAATGAATAGTGCAGTGATCCATACTATGAAGAAACACATAAGGAATCATGTAGTAACTTAAAAACAGTGTTAAACAAACCTAAATACTCAGCACCAGAATTGAAAACCAGGGAAGGTCATGGGTACTCCAGGATGAAGTACTAAGGCAGGAAGAGATTAAGGAACCAGGCAGGTCCGCTTGAAGAAAATAATTGGAAACCAGGTCAGTCTAAAACCAGTACTGGGAAGTAAAACAGGGGCGCTACAGGACCATGATTTTGTACCAGGGTGCTTGGACTGAGAGGATATGGGTACTCCGTGACCAAGATTAAGAACAGGGCACAGAGGGCAGGGCAGTAGTACTACAGCATCAGATTTAGGAACGAGGGACGGAGACCAGAGAGACCAGAGGTACTCTAGGACCAAAATTGGGAACCCGGACAGGGCATGGAAACTCTAAAACCAATCTTGGAAAACAGGGCAAGGCAGGAATTCTCTAGGTCCAAGATTCTGAACCAGGGTGAGCCAGGGTACCAGGACTAAAAGGATAGGGGTACTCCAGGACCAAGACTGTTAATAAGGGCAGGGCAGGGCAGGGCAGTGGTACTCCAGCATTAGATTTAGGAACCAGGGTAGGGGCACTCCAGTATTAGGAACCAGTGTAGGAGTACTCCAGGATTAGGAACCAGGGCAGGACAGGGGTACTCAAGGTCCATGATTTTGAACCAGGGTAAACCAGGGTACCAGGACTGAAAGGATAGGGGTACTCCAGGACCATGCTTGGGAATCAGGGCAGGGCAGTGGTACTTCAGCATCAAATTTAGGAACCAGGGAAGAGGTACTCCAGGATTAGGAACCAGGGCAGAGGTACTTCAGGATTAGGAACCAGGGCAGGAGTACTCCAGGATTGGGAACTATGGAAGGACAGGGGTACTTCCCAACCAAGAATGGGAATCAGGCCAGGGGTACTCCAGTATCACATTTAGAAACCAGGGCAGTGGTACTCCAGGACTGGGAAACAGAACAGTGGTAATCCAGGGCTAGGAAACATGGCAGGGGTACCCCTGGACAAGAATTGGGACCTAGACTGGACAGGGGAACTCCTCCATGGCCAGTACTGGAAACCAGGACAGGACAGGGGAGGTAAGGGCTACTCCAGGATCAGGAATGGACGTCAAATGAGGACTACTGAGGGCTACTACAGAAACAATGACAGAGGACCATAGTAGGACCATAGTAGGACATCACATAGGTATACCAGGACCAGTACTGGGTAGAGGTACTTCAGGACCAGGATTGGAAACCAGGACAGCGAGACTACAGAATACTACAGGACAAGGACTGGGAATCAGGGCAGGGATCCACATGGGCACCAGATCAGGAAAGACCATTTGTAAGGAAAAAAGCTTAATTTAACTAGTCAGAAACAGCCCATCAGTGAAGAGCACTAGGCCTATGTGTCCTTTCACAAAGGTCCTATTCAGAGCAGGAGAGAGAGTGAACATTAGCTTTGAGAGAGCAGAGACATCAGTCCATAAATCATCCAGCAGCCCAATGGCCTGGCTTCAGGAGAAGAAATGTAGATTAGCACTTCATCATGATGCCTTTTCCTCTTCATCCAGGACGTCAGAGTAAGAGTGCTGATCCAGGATTAGCTTTCACCTTTAAAGCCCTGAATCATGAACCTCCAGGCCACTTTTTAATTAACAATGATGTTTTTAACAGCATTACAGTCCCAGGCTGTACTTCACTAAACTCTGCGCTAATCCTGAGCAAGAAGAGTTTCCATGACCCCAGAAAAAGCAATGAATGCAGAGAATTTCACATGCACTAGAATGCAAGTCCCTGTCTTACAAATCCTGTTCAACTTTTTAGCTTCAACATTTAGCTTCATAAACCAAACCAACTGCAGCCATTTTTCTCTTAACCCTGGTTTAGATACACAGTCTGTAATTAAAATAGAGATAAGTGTCTCAAGTGTCCTTATTGGCTTCCACAAGTGTCACTTTGGACAGTTCCAAGTGTCCTTTTGAGTATATCTAAGTGTGGTTTTGAATGTATCCAATCATCCTTTTGAACATCTTTGGGGAGTTTTCATTTTCCCTGCTTGATTAAACAGTGTGAAAGACTTCAGCAGCAGTAAAACTGTAGTGTGTGTATGTAAATGGACAGCAGCCTGACCGGCTAAAAGTAAAATGTCTCATCTTAAATACATTGCAAGTGAACACAGTGGGCAGTATAGAAGGAGGAAGGATGTTCATTTACCATATGGTAATATTCCGATTATTACACATTTTAAGTTGTAATAAATGTAAACATTTTTTACTTTTTTTCACATCTCTATTAAATGATTCTTTTAAATTGTGCAAATAAATGATGTTTAAGAAAGACATTCCTTTAGTTGTTTAGTCATATTTTACATACATTATCTCTCAATATTGTTATCGTAAAGCTCAATCGTCCAGATGTCCGAGGTTTTCTTGGGATGTCCTAATTTTTTCACATTACTGTTCACCTCAGGATCACAACATCACCCACAGCATCAGCGTTTATCCTTCATTACCTACTGCTCACACATTCAGCAAAAACACAGATCCAGAGAGAGAGAGAGAGAGGAATAGTGATAGTGAGACAGCGAGGGGGAAAGAAAAAGAGTGAGATTGAGGGAGGGAGTGAGAGAAAGAGACGAAGGGAGTCAGGGAGACAGAGAAGGAGAGAGAGAGAAGAGAGAGAGTGAGAGGAAGAGATAAAAAGAAAAGGGAGGAAAAAAGAGAAAAGAGAGAGAGCGATAGTGAGACACCAAAAGTGTAAAAGAGAAAGACAGAGAGTGAGGGAGTGAGAGAGAGATACAGTAATAATAGAGAGAGCGAGATGGAAGGGGGAAGAGGGAGGGAGAGAGAAAGAGATAAAAGAGAAAAGAGAGAGCAAGAGTAAGACAGATACAGTAAAAGAGAGAGAGTGAGAGAGAGATACAGTAGTAAAAGAGAGAGGGAGGAAGGGGTGGGGAAGGGAAAGATGGAGAGTCAGACAGAGACATAGAAAGAGAGAGACCGTGATAAAAAGAGAGAGAAATAGTGAGAGAGAAATAGAGGGAGAGAGAGAGGGAGCGAGTGAGATAAAGAAAGAGAAAGAAAGGACAGAGATAGTAAGAGAGAAATACAGAAAGAGAGCTGGAAAGAGCGAGAGAGGGGGGTAGTATAGTATAGAGGGAGAAATATAAAGAGAGAGAGAAAGAGAGAGAGAGAGAGAGAAATAGAGAGAATGAGGGAGAGAGAGAGGTTACTGTAGGGCAGCTACCCACACACTACACCTCTCCGGAGGATCATGTAAACACACAGCGCACTGAGCGCGCTCAGTTGGAGTGGAGATGGGTTTAATAGCGGAGCTGCTCTGGCCGATCACAGCCGCTGTGCTGCAGGTAATTATATATAATGCAGCGTACAGAACTGAGGAGAGGACAGAGCGAGGAGGACGGGGGCAGTAATTAGAGGAAATGTCTGTCTGCTCCAGAGATCAGCATTTATGAAGAAGAATCAGACGCTGTAGTGGGATTGAGTCGTGTATTACTGGTGGGGGGGGGCAGGGCCTGCTATTTCAGGGCCTCCAATAGTGCAGCAGAAAGCTCCAGCACAAAAACAAACAGCGTCGTCTCTATAAACATTTGTTACAGTGGCCCACTGCTGAAAAATGAATGAGTGAAATTAATAAAATATCATAATGTCATCGATTCCCATTCATGTAGCTTGCCATCAGCTGCTGGAGTCCCGAGAGAGAGCACAGTTGTACAGTAGATGGCGCTCTCTTTTTCCCCTTATCACTCCTAGGGTGATGTGGATCAGTGCAAGGCTGCGTCTGTGAGCTGATGTATCAGAAACGAGTCACTGCGCTTTCCTCCGAGCGTTAGCGCTGTGATGCTACTTGGCGATGCTACAGCATCAGCAGCAGTTCAAAAAGAGGCGGAGTCTGACTTCACATGTGTCGGAGGAGGCGTGTGCTAGTCTTCACCCTCCTGGTGTTGGGGGGCATCACTAGTGATAGGGGGAGTCCTAAAGAGTAGGTTGGGTAATTGGCCATGTAAATTACGGAGAAAATGGGATACAAACAAACAAACAAACAAACAAATGCTAATTGCTATTCTAGTCCTGTACAGCTAGTATGTTTTAACCTGAAGACAGCCTATACATTAGCCTACTACAAAAATGATATTTTGTTGACTTTATGTAGAGGGCTTTTAATTGGAAGCAACAGATATACGTGCTGGCACAGTGTGTCAACACACCACGCAAAGCCATGTGCATGTGTTAGTAATCTGAGTAAACTGATACCAAGTGTGATAAGTGATGCTGAATCGGATCCAAACCCTGCTGAGCCTGGATGCTGCATCTGTTAGCATTGTGGCTTTAAAACACATAAGCCCCACTGTTAGCAGCACATCTAATATACTCCAGGACTGTGGATCTCAGCTTTCAGCATGACAATTTTGTCTGAGCTCCAGCCCTGTGAATTCTGGCTGCTGTCCCTGGTAGCATAGTGGCTCTAAGTGTGCTGAGCCTGGCTGTTACCATCTTGGCTATACAGAGTATGATAAGTGATGCTGAATGCTTTATTTCATTTCATTTCATTTGCAACTAAAGCGTAAAAATGACCTTAAACCCTGATGGTTATCGTCTTTCCCTGCAGGCATTCTTCATTCTTTCATAGCAGTGCAGAAACGTTCCTCAGCAACGAAGACTGGAGTCAATGTGAAAAGAGCCATTATCCGTTCACTCCACTGCAGTGATTAGATTAAAATCGTTCAGCAATTTTAGTAATGAACCTCGCTCTGTCTCGTGGTGCTTTGTGTAAGTGTGTGTGAGCCAAGCGGGGGGGATCTGAACCGACTCAAAATCCCCTAACAGTACAGAGTAGAGAGTAGACTACATGTGACACCATGAAAGCACCACAGCAGCTCAGAAACAACAGTGAACAATCAGCCAGCAACCATAAAAGCGCCAGAGCATGTAAACAAGCCTTCTCACCAGAGGTGTAAAGAGGCACGGATGCATTAACAGAAGGGTGGCAGAGCAAAAGTGAGGAGAAAAAAAAAAAAACAACACTCTCCAGGCCTTCTGAATGGTTATAGATGGTTGCGCTGGTAAACCAAGTGGTTGCTTTGGTGTTGTCCGTTAGTGTTAGCTTTTGCTAAATGGCAAAACGTGAACAAGCTAGTTTATTCTCTTCTCTTATTCTCTGTGATAGAAGCACAAAACTTATTGTTTGAAAGTTCCTAAATCTCCCTTATCTGCTGACTTGCTAACTACAGACAGTAGGTACAGATCCCTCTCTCAGAAAAAGTCTCATCCATCTATCCATTCATCCATAGAGCATGATCTATCTACCATGGCATCCATTATTATTTAAAGTCTAATGGTTAGCTATGAAAAATAATACAGAGGAAGATGGATGATCACAAGCCATCAAACCACCAAACTGAACTGCTTGAATTTTTACACCAGGAGTAAAGCAGCATAAAGTTATCCAAAAGCAGTGTGTAAGACTGGTGGAGGAGAACATGATGCCAAGATGCATGAAAAAAAACTGTGATTAAAAACCAGGGTTATTCCACCAAATATTGATTATTTTTAATCTCTTAAAACTTAATAAATATGAACTTGTTTTCTTTGCATTATTTGAGGTCTGAAAGCTCTGCATCTTTTTTGTTATTTCAGTCATTTCTCATTTTCTGTAAATAAATGCTCTAAATGAGAATATTTTTATTTGGAATTTGGGAGAAAAGTTGTCTGTAATTTATAGAATAAAACAACAATGTTAATTTTACTCAAACGTAAACCTATAAATAGCAAAATCAGAGAAACCCTAACCCTAACATTCAGTCCTTCATGACCAATAGGATGGTTCCTCTGGCGTCATGGCAACGTCTCCTTGGCTACTGTATATGTAGAGGATGTCCTAATGTAAAGAACACGCCTCAGTGGCCCTCAGCCTCACCAACCATGCAGATCTTCACCATTCACCCTGAAGGTCCTCCAGTACCTGAGTGGGAGCCCCTCCCCTCGGTGTACGTAGATCAGCGCTGGGGTATTTTTAGCCTCTGCAGCAGGAACACAAATATTCCCCCGAGGTGCTCTGCGCTCCAGTAATCTCTCCGAGGGATGGGGGGAGGAGGAGCAGGAGGAGGCAGAAGAATCTATATCCACACTGCTGATAGCTATCTAACAGGAGGGGGCTTCTGGGGGTCTCTTAACAACTCTAGAGCAAATACAATAAGGGTCGGGTCACGTGGAAGCAGCATGGTCCTGAGATAATACCATCTTACACAGTATTATTGACATGGATTTGAGGTGTAGAACCAGCATTACAGTATTTGTAGAGTAAACACCATTCCTGGGGTTATGATTTAATATATCGCAGTATATTGTGATTGTTTAAATCATAGTATTAAGGCACAATATCATGCTTATTAATATTATTATAGAAATGTGTAGAAAAGTTGACTTTTTATCCAATCAGAAGAGTGTTAAACCCAAAACCACTGTTTATAAAAATGTGTACAATACTATTAGTTAAAATGAATACAGTGTTTTTACCACCCCTGTAGCACCCATCTACTGTCCAACACCATAGTAACATTTTAGCCACTGCCTGGCAACACCTTAGCAACCACTACGTAACATCATGGCAACCACCAACACTGTAGCACCCATCCCCTGTCCAAACCATAGTAATACTATAGCCACCACCTAGCAATACCCTGGCAACAACTAAGTAACATCATGGCAACCACCAACACTGTAGCACCCATCTACTGTGTATTATCACAGTAACATCATAGTAACACCATAGCAACCACTAGGTAACATCATGACAACCACCACCACTGTAACACCCATCTACTGTGTATTATCACAGTAACATCATAGCAACACCCTAGCAACCACTAGGTAACATCATGGCGACCACCACCACTGTAACACCCATCTACTCTCTATTATCACAGTAACATCATAGCAACACACGAGCAACCACTAAGTAACATCATGGCAACCACCAACAATGTAGCACCCATCTAATGCCCAACACCATAGTAATACTTTAGCCACTGCCTAGCAACACTTTAGCAACCACTCAGTAACATCATGGCGACCACCAACAATGTAGCACCCATATACTGTCCAACACCATAGCAACCATTCCTTGGAATGCCATAGCAACTATTCATTGATTGCACTGCATCAATCATGATATTGATACGAGGTCATATTATTGATATTCTAAAACCTTATTTTTTATAAAAAAAATAAAAACCTTTCATTTGCAACATTCTACAAGTAAACAACCCCAGTATGCATTTCCTCACTACCATTCAAAAAGACAATTTAATGTTTTTAAAGGTGACAAAAAAGCTTCTCTCCACAATATCACAGAATAAACATCTTTTCTTTCCTAAAGCCGTGTTCTTCAAACTGCTCCTCGTGTTTCTAAAAGCATCCATTGTGAGTTTTTTAGGGCAGTGAAGTTTAAACCCGTCCTCAGGGAGCTCCAGATGGGCCACATTTTTGCTCTAACCCTTTGTGTTGGTTGGGAGCGAATATCTGGACAGTCTGAAGGTCCCTGAGGAACGGCTTGAGATCCACTGCCCTAAAAACCTTTCAGTGAGTAGACGAGTCTACTGTGGAGAAGCAGTTCTGTAATACATGAGAAGAACATGCATTCATACTAAATATAATTTAAAAAGTGGTCAAATCATTAAACTCTTTATCAATGGGAACATGTGACTGATGAAACTGTCAAGAAATCAACTAATTCTCATCAAGAGAAACTATTGACAGGCCTGACTGCTCTCCAAAAACATATTTTGTCACAAAAAATGTACAAGAAAACTGATAATTACTATTGTTTGGATTACTATATACTATGATGTCCCATACATGCACTCTCATTGGCTGTAGCTAATTAATGCACAAAAATTTAGAGTCACTGACTGGTCCAGACATGTGTAGTGAGGTTGCAATCCATGATTACCACCTTTGATTCTGATCTTCTGGCTTCTGTTTTTTTTCAGCGATTTCCAAAAACAGTTTTTAACTGGAAAAGTGGGCCTAAAATCTGGTAGTGTGAACACAGTCACATTAGGATGTCACGAAAAGCATGAGGAGGCGGGGCTGAATGAAAAGCAAGGAGGATAGAAAGCAGCCAATTGGAGCAACCAGTGATAGAGAATATAGAAAAATAATATAGAGAAAACCCCTCTCTATTTGGGTTGAGTTATGAATGTAGCAGAAGTGAGTTGAGTGCAAAAATCAGGTTTGGACGGACAAAATTGGAATAAATCCTTCAAAGTTTTTTTTGATGGAGAAATATATTGTTTTAAGAAAATGCTACAAAGTTTAAGGACTCAAGGATTCAAGGAGACTGTCCATAGATATATAGATATTTATATATATATATATATATATATATATATATATATATATATATATATATATATATATATATATATATATATATATAAAGATAAAATAAAATAGAATTTAAAAAACGAAATAATAAAATAGATAAGATAAAGATAAAATAAATTAATTTGTATTTAAAAAAGTTTGTAGATAAAATATGTAGAAAACCATTTTATACAACCCTTCAAATGGTTAAGAACTTCTGAAATAATGTATTACTCATAAATCTGTTGATTCTTAGAGGAAACCATAACTGTTTCTTCAATTGGCACCAATCAATTTTAAGCATGAACTCCAATTGGATGTTGCATGTGAAGGTGAAGTAAAGGCCTGTATTGTTCCATATGCTCCCATCGTTCCCATGTTGTTCACATTGTTTTTCACATGGGAAAAGCCCATCTTTCCTCCATAGAAACACTCCTCCTTCTCTCCTCCTCCTCTTTTCCCTCAGATTCCCAACCACAGTCTGACAGAAGCTCAACAGAGTGGAGAAATTACAGCACTTCTTCACCTCCCTTCTTCCAGACCAGCCCATTCACTGTGGAGAACTGGAGGGCAGTGTTATTCCCCGAAGAACGAATGATGCAAATTTGTCGTTTTGAGCGTTTTTATCGCCGGCCATGGCTGACCACATTCCACTTCACTGGCCTGAGAGTCAATGAACCATTCCCACAGTGTCAGTACAGAGGGGGGGTGGGGCCTTAAACAACAGAGTCAGCTTTAATTCCACCAGATAAAGCCAGTCGATGTGTAATCTAGTATTAGCATTGTCCGGCCATCAATATTGGGTCAGAACCTGAACCTTAAATCTTTTTTTAACTATTAGTTGAACACAGTGTAACATAACGAATACAGTGTTTTTTTACCATCACTGCAGAACACTTCTACTGTCCATCACCACAGTAACATCATAGCAGCCACCTAGCAACACCCTGGCAACCACTAAGTAACATCATGGCAACCACCAACACTGTAGCACCTAACTACTCTCCATTATCACAGTAACATCATAGCTACCACCTAGCAACACCCTGGCAATCACTAAGTAACATCATGGCCAACACTGTAGCACCTATCTACTGTCCATTATCACAGTGGCTTCATAGCAACCACGTAGCAACACCCTAGCAACCACTGTCACTGTAGCATCCACCTGCTGTCCAACACCATAGTAACACCATGGCAACCACCTGGGATATCATAGCAACCACAAAGCAATACAATAGCAAGCATTCATTGATTGCACCTAAAGGAACAACATTCTATCAATCACTTTTTTTTAACCATCATTTGATGAAGGCCAGTTACTAGGGGTGTGACAAGACACTAATCTCACAAGACAAGACGAGACAAGACACAACACTGGGTTCAGGAGAACAAGACGAGACGAGATTTTAAAATATTTAAAAGAAAACTTCAATAATGAAAAATGACAAGAACATTTTTGCGATATATGATTTGACAAATACAACAGACTGGTTTCTCTCACAAATTGAGTCTATAAAAATAGAAACAATATGCATAAAAAAATGATATATTCATATTAAGCCTTAAACAGTTTTCTTGATCTGAACTGAAAACCACCTCTATTGATTGGCCTTTGGTCCAAACAGATTCTGGTTTAGAGCACCTTTCAAACCAGCTACAGTATTTTGGTTCAGGACAAGCTAATAAGAAACACTCATAGTCCAAGACCAGGTCAATCTAAACCCAAGAACCCATGCCAACTGTGAAGCATAGGGGTGAAAGGTCATGGTTTGTGGCCTGTGACCTGGTAAACACTGGTGAAGCAGAGATCACCACAACTCCTGACATGCTGAGGTCTGCTCTGACATGTAAAAACACCACGGTGCTTTTTGGGTTGGAGATGTGGCCAGAACATTACTTTTTCATGAGTCTGATCCATGGTGTCTGGCTTATAGGGCCCTGGAGCAGTACGAGAGAGGGGTGGAGCTGGTGTTCTTCTGTAACTCAACCCTCCAACCATCACTACCCCCCCCCCCCCCCCAAGAGTGTGAGTGTGTGTAGTGGGGTGGGCAGGCACTGATGCAGGGCAGACAGACAGCCCTAACGTAGAGCCATCAATGATTAATGAGCAGGAGCACCACCAGGCAGCAGAATCCAGCCGGACACATGAGCCTGGAGCCAAACGCATGCGTAGCCACGCCGTTACGAGACAACAGAGACTTCTAATATCAGATAAAGTCACGCCGCAGGAGGCTTTTACCTAAATCTACCCCCTTATTAATGTTTTATCAGCATCATCAACATCATCATTTCAGAAGATCGATCGATACGGTCTGGTTTTAATCGGCGTGATGCCAGCATTGTAAACGGCAAACGATTTTTTGCACAAACAAAAGAGCCAGAGCTTAAGACTGTGTGAACTTAGCTGAACTCCCAATGAATTCCCAGGATTTCTGAGCCAAACAGCCAAATCTTGCAGGTGAAAGGACCCCCTGTTCACAAGGGCTGAGTGATACGAAGTTATATTGTGGGCATACAGGGGTTGGACAGTGTGGAAGGATTAATGGCTAAATTGGAGCAGCCTTGTGGCCAATCTTCATTAATTACACATTGCACCAGTAAGAGCTGTAAGAGTGTGAAGGTTCAATTAGCAGGGTAAGAGCACTAAATATTTAGCACTGCTCTAAATATTGCAATGCACACAACATTATGGGAGACATACCAGAGTTCAAAAGAGCACAAATTGGTGGTGCACGTCTTGCTGGAGCATCTGTGACCAAGACAGCAAGTCTTTGTGATGCATCAAGAGCCACGGTATCCAGGGTAATGTCAGCCAGCATACTACCAAGAAGGACCAACCACATCCAACAGGATTAACTGTGGACGCTGTTAGAGGAAGCTGTCTGAAAGGGATGTTCGGGTGCTAACCCGGATTGTATCCAAAAATCATAAAACCACGGCTGATCAAATCACGCAGAATTCAATGTGCACCTCAACTCTCCTGTTTCCACCAGAACTGTCAGTCACTACGATCAATTATTGTGCTCTAAAAACAGGTACACCTTACTATCTATTAACCAATCAGTGTAAAGTACATAGAGGCACTGATTATAAGGATGTAACTCACGTTAACTCCAGTACTACAATAAATAGAAATCATGCTTTGAGAACCCCCTAATAAACAGCTGTACACATGCATTTACTGACAAGCTGAGATATCCAGAAGCATGTGGACTGAGGCAGTGGAGTTTTATTACAGGATTTTATCCTTTGAGCATTATTATAACTCGAAAAGTCTCATGCAGCTTCACCAAAGTTCCACAGTGCAACAGAAGCCTGTAGCTATTCTTTTCGCCCTCAATAGGAGCATCAATATGTTCTAAAGCTGCTTTTGTTAGCTACAGATGCTGCTTCTAGATGGATCTCTCAGCTTGTCAACAAATGCATGTGTACAGCTGTCTCTTTCCCATAAGAGAGCATTCAAAGCATGATTTGCATTTACACCATTAGTGTAAAGGTCAGTTACACTCCTCAACTGTAGGTGGAGCCCAGGCACAAAATGATAACCTAAAACCAGCAGTCGGTTTCATACTGGTTAACTCCCACTCCTGCTGCCTCCACTGTGAACGCTCCTACCCAATAACGTTCAGTTTCCATGGGAGTGCAGTGGAGTGTGTGAAAAATGTGGCTGAGTGGAATGTGTCAGGACCTCCCTCTCCCTGCAAATGTCAAGACACACACACACACACACACACACACACACATACACACACACACACACACACACACACACACGCAGACGGGAAGTCGCTTCTGAACCTGACCGGAGGCCGAAACGCCTGGACGCCTGGTCTGATCACGCCTTTCAGAACAAACACAGAACCAACATCACACTGTTCACAGAAACTACAGGCATGTCACATGTTCACACAGAAGACATGTGACAGGAGAGTACTTCAGTTTCTGAATCAGTTTCTCTGATTTTGCTATTTATAGGTTTATGTTTGAGTAAAATGAACATTGTTGTTTTTTTCTATAAACTATAGACAACATTTCTCCCAAATTTAGAGCATTTATTTGCAAAAAATGGCCGAAATAACAATAAAGATGCAGAGCTTTCAGATGTCAAATAATACAAATAAAACACGTTCATATTCATAAAGTTTTAAGAGTTCAGAAATCAATATTTGGTGGAATAACCCTGGTTTTTAATCAGTTTTCATGTATCTTGGCATCATGTTCTCCTCCACCAGTCTTACATACTTATTTATTTAGAAGTATTTATCCTCTTTAGTAATGTAGATGCTGTGAAGCATTGTAGAAGAATCCAGAACAATATTGTGATATTATTATTCATATTGTGAGCAACAAATTGTAATATTATATTTGTGAGATGCCCAATCAAAGATTTGAGTAAGGAAGGGCAATATTTTTCTCTTCTGTAATTGACTATAGAACTCTTAATAGAATAAACACAAAATGAGAGGAAAAGACAGTCGATGTGTGTGGGATGTTTAAGTCGTTAAATTACACTAAATATTTTGTTACATTATTAAAATATACAGCAAGCATTATTAATAGTGAAAAATATATGCACTAAGGATTAATCTTCCATACTGAATCAATACATATGGTTTATTTATAAGATGCACAATCTAAAAACCCACTATTCAAGAATGACCCATAGCGCACACATACAGGCGAGACCCTCAGAGAGAAGGTCAGCAAATATCCTGCATTAAAAAAAGGTCAACGAGGAGAGAAAAAGGAGGCGGGGCCAGAAACAGAGACAGAGGTGCAGAACCCCCTGAGTAAACCCTGAGAACCACAGAGGCTGATACACTCCACCAGAACCAAACAAAAGAGTCGGGGGTCCATGTGACCCACTTTCCTTTGTCTGACCAATCAGACGCACTGGAGTATAGAGCACAGGTTACCTTACCAGTCATTTAGTCACATGAGCAGACAGTCTGTGATTGTGTGTGTGTGTGTGTGTGTGTGTGTGTTTGTTGATGGAGTGCAAAGGTGGGGACATGTCTGACAAAACAGTACAAACAGAGAAGACTACATAACCAATTATCATATTTTTCGCACCATAATATATATATATATATATATATATATATATATATATATATATATATATATATATATATATAATATACTCTTTCTTTATATTCAACATTTCATGGTGAACAGACTAATAGAAATGCTCCAAAAGGAGGATTCATCAGAAATACACCAATAGAAATGCTCCAAAAGCAAAAAAAAATGGTTCATGATGAATGGTCCAAAAGACAATGCCAAAATGATGATTTATGATAAAATGAATCAATAGATATTCCCCAAATTGATGAGTCATAAGGAATGAACCAATAGGAATGCTCCAAAATAATGATTCATTATAAAAGGACCAATTGTTATGCTTCAAACAGAAGATTCATAAGCAATGCACCAATAGGAATGCTCCAAAATATAGTTTTTTGATGAACGGACCAAAAGGAAATGCCCCAAATTATGATTTATAATGAAAGAATCAATAGATGTTCTCCAAAATGACGATTGAACTGGAACAATGGACCAATAGGAATGCTCCAAAATAATAATTCTTGATAAATGGACTAATAGAAATGCTTCAAAATCATGATTCATAAGAAATGCACCAACAGAAGTGCTCAAAAATGACTTGGAACAGAATCCTTTTACTTTAATGTTTTTCCCTTTGGTTTTGTTCGGGTAGCAATAACAAACATATGGGACCTTTTATTATAACATATACCCAGATGTGTTCATATATATTCAATACACTGTTATAAATAGATTGTAGGCACTTACGTATGCATTATTACATATGCACAAGTTATATTTACATATATACTGTACAAACAATGGATTTGGTACACTACATACGACCCCATGTGATGACACTGTATCAAAACAGTGTGTGTGTGTGTGTGTGTGTGTGTGTACATGCACACTCACATGATCCTCACTCACTGACCCAAAGAAAGAGGTGGATTAGAGAGAGGTGGGGGCATGTTGGAAATCAGAATGTGCTGTAGTTCATCACCCCCCTTCTCTCTCTCTTTTTTCTCTTTCTCTCTCTCTCTCTCTGCTCATCCTCTCTCATGCTGTCTTGTTGAGTTTTGGCCTCGTGAGTGAGAACAATGCCCCCTCGCCCCCCCATGGGGTCCAGCTGTCAGTGGAGGCCGGAGACACAAGCATGCTCCATTACAGCAGATAACCCCCGACCCCACTGCACTCAGCATCACACCACTGCCGGGGGTAAAAGGGGCGGGGCTGAGTGACAGTGATGGGGGACCCTATGGAGAACCATCTGACCCCAGGTATTATACACTGCCTTTATCTCTCTGATTTAAACCCGTTCAGTTCCATCAGAACCAGATTACAAACCATCATTAGTACCTGCAGCATCAACAGAGCACCATCAACCAGTGCTGGCGTACAGTACAGGTCAAAAGTTTAGACACACCTTTTTTGGACTATTTACATTGTAGATTCACTGAAGCATCAAAACCATGAATGAACTAAAGCTGGGCGATTTGGCCCAAAAAAAAAAATCTTCGATTTAAAAAAAAAGAAAATCAGATTTTCGATTTAAATCGATTTTTTTCCACTACTAAAATATCCTAGAAGTCGCTAGAAGTCGCAAAATGACGGCATCGCCTAATTTGCATAATACATGTTTTTGAAGCTGTAAAGGGTTAACGTTGTGAGAGAAAAAAAGTGAGTAAAATCACTCTAAATATGTTAGAAATTATACAAATAAACTTCAACAAATGAACAACTTCTGTTGCTTTTTAAACAGGCAGTCACGTCACTTTATTTAGTTTTTGGCCGTGTTGTTAAATGTTATTATAAGCGCAGTTTTTATTTTATTAATTTTTTTTAGCTTTTAGTTTTCTTTATTTTCAAACCTATTACATTGTTGAATAGCTTTTTACATAGAGGGAGACACTGTGAACGAGGTGAGTGACAGGCTGCGTGGTGAATGAGCTGAGTGACTGACTGAGACTGTGTGAGTTAAATTCAGTGAGTTTTATTTTCGTGTCACACTGAAGACACTTTTATATTTATATTTCTGCTCTGTAAATACGGGGCGGGGTCAGTCAGCACGCACAGTGTGTTCGTGGAGCGGCGCGGGAGGGAGGGAGAGAGGGGCGGGGCTAAGCATAAAAACACATCGTCCTTAACTGTAAATTCGAATTAATCGATAAAATCAATTAATCGCCCAGCTCTAGAAAGAGTTTTATGCACTTAACAAAAAATGACCCGGCCTCCACAGTCACAGCTCCTCCCTCTCCACCCAGTCCCTCCTAACCTGAGAGTGAAGACCCACTGAACCACAAGACCACCTCCCTCAGAGGAACAGGGGGTGGGATCACAGCTCTCAGCCTGATGGAGCTTCTCTGGAGGACACAGGGTCAGACACTGTGTGTGTGTGTGTGTGTGTGTGTGTGTGTCTTTACTGTGAGGGGAAAGTGCCTGAACACCCCCCCAGCACACACACACACACACACACACACACACTCCCCAACACACACACACACACACACTTACTTTCACACTCATTCATTCAGCAAAGCACAGCAGAACATAACAGGAAAAGGATATTGACCCATCGTGATGTGCATGCGTGAGCGCGCACACACACACACACACACACAAACACACACACCTCCAATCTGCTTTTAATTGAATTCATTAATAACAGACATCATAAATTGTGGGCTGCTTTGACAGGATGTGTGTAATATAGCCCTTGCATTCCTCAGGGCACACACACACACACACTTCCCACTGCTGCTTATTACACTCCTCACCCCCCTGAGAGAAAGAGAAAAAGAAAGAGAGAGAGAGAGAGAGAGAGAGAGAGAGAGAGAGAGAGAGAGAGAGACAAAATAAAATAAGTGATAAAGAGCAATAATGATAGAGGGGGGAAATAGGCAGAGTGAAGAGGAAGAAGAAGAAAAAAAAAGAGACAGGACAGTTGGGAGACAAAGAGAAAAGAGAGAAAAGAGGGGGTAAAGAAATAAAGAGATAGTGACAGAGAGAAAAAAAGACAAGAAAAAGGAGAAAGAGAGCAATAATAATAGAGTGAGAGAGGAGAAAAGAGTGAGAAAGAGAGAGAAAGAAAGAAAGAAAGAGAGAAGGCAGTTGGGAGACAAATAGAAAGCAAAAAAAAGAAAGAGAAAGAGAGGAGGAAAGAGACAAGAAACAACTGATCGAGAGAAACAATGATAATGGGGAAGGGGGAGAGAGAGAGAGAGAGAGAGAGAGAGAGGCAGAATGTAGCAAAGGTGAAATCTGAGACACCATTTCAACCACCCTGCAATACCACAGCAGCCACCTCATAACCACTTAGTATCATCACAGCAAACACTTTGCATACCATAGCAACAGCCTAGCAACATCATAACAACCACTTACTTACTGTATAGGGACCACTCAGAAACATCACCTCTAAGAACATCACCTTAGATACCATAGCAACATCCTAGCAACCAAAAAATTATACTGTGAATCATAATGTATATTCATATCATTAAATTGTCTATTAAATTAGATTATACATTTCATATTATATACTACTGCCAGTGCATTCCTCTGTGACTGAACTAATAAATCTGTTTAAAATAGGTCGACTGTGCCACCGCCGGAGACAGTGCTGTGCTCAGAGAGACTCACGGTCTTAAGGAGACTGGACATTTCTGTGTCACAAACACAGCAAATACAAGCAGAGCTACAGTCAGCCCAGCCTCAGATCAATACAGCAAATCCAAACACAGACATTACTATTCACACGACAGCCCACACACTTCAGGAGTAAAGATAAAACACAGGGGAGCAGCGTGCATCACACGGCACAGAGATACACACTTAATGGATTATCGATGGATTCATTTCCTGGAATATAGGAATATAGCATTAAAAAAAGCTTATGAAAATATCTCTGACCACAGAAGCAATTAGCCCTTAGCTCTAAAATAATAACTATATACTGTACATGCTAATATTAGAATTTCAGGGTCTAAAATCCCAACAAATAAAATCACAATCACAAATCTCACTGTTATTATCATACTGAACTGTGTGAGGGTCTTAAACATGTTTGTTTGAGTTAATCTCTGTTATCCTGAGGTAAATATTTTCCTGTCTTAACTGAAGCTAAAGGTGCTATATGAATTAGCCTGCCATAGCCTAAGCTAAACCTGCTAGCTAGAGTTATCCTGAGGTAAACCTGTTAGCTACAGGCATTTAAGTTATTAGTAGAGCTAACCTGTCTTAGCTTGTGTTAAACCTGGCTTAGCCTGTGTTTAATCAGTTTTAGCCTGTGTTAAACCTATTTTAACTTTTGCTAAACCTGTCTTATAGCCTGTTAAACCTGGCTTAGCCTGTGTTAAACCTGGCTTAGCCTGTGTTTAATCTGTTTAAGCCTGCGTTAAACCTATTTTAACCTTTGCTAAACCTGTCTTATAGCCTGTTAAACCTGGCTTAGCCTATGTTAAACCTGGCTTAGCCTGTGTTTAACATGTCTGTTAAGTCATTAGTTAAAGCTAGTCTAACTAATGACTAACTAGTCTTTAACCTATTAGGTACAGCTAACCTGTCTTATAGCATGTGTTTAACCTGTTTTAGCATGTGTTCAACATGTCTTTTAAGTCATCAGTTAGAGCTAATCTGTCTTAGCCTTTGCTAACCCTTTCTTAGCCTGTGTTAAACTTGTCTTAGCCTGTGTTCAACCCGTCTTTAACTATAAATTAGAGCTAATCTGGTTTAGCCTTTGTTAAAGCTGTTTTAGCCTGTGTTAAACCTGTCTTTAACTATAAATTAGAGCTAATCTGGTTTAGCCTTTGTTAAAGCTGTTTTAGCCTGTGTTCAACCTGTCTTTAACTATAAATTAGAGCTAATCTGGTTTAGCCTTTGTTAAAGCTGTTTTAGCCTGTGTTAAACCTCTCTTAGCTTGTGTAATCCTGTCTTAGCCTGTGTAAAACCTGTCTTAGCCTGTGTTCAACATGTCTTTTAGTTGTGTCAAACCTCTCTTAGCCTGTGCTAAACTTGCCTTCAACCTATTAGTTATAGCTAACATACTAGTATATCTGCATTTTTATACATATTCACTTTACTGCTCTACCTCTCTACAGAAATAAACATTGTATTTCTTATATGTGATGCTTTTATTAATGTTTTGTGTGAACACTGCTATCTGTATTGGCAGATATGTATATTAAAAACATGTTCTACATCAATATTAACCCACAATCCCCAGTGAATCTCCACAAATTACACTACAAAAAAGTGAAAACACGCTCAGTGATCTCATCCCCGTCTCTGAGCTCTGTGTGATCTTCTCCCAGCGCAGCGCTGAGTCTGCTTTCATTCGCTCAGCTGAAACCAAACACTGGCAACTTCAACCCAGACTGAATTATGATTTCAGGGGTCTGCCAAGAGCAGCGCAATTCATCAATACCCACATATCGCTACGCTACAGCGCCGAGCTCACCTAATCAATAGCTATAAATGTTCTACAGCACGTTTCAGCGCCGCAATTCGTCACACACACATACACACACACACACACACACACATATATACACGCATTAACATTTTCTGCTCTGTAACGCAGCGCGAGGCAGTGATTCAGAGCTGAGGGCGGCGACATGAAATATTAACCGCAGCCTTAATTGCACACGCTCTTACATAAACATGTGTGAGCAGGAAAACAAGAAGCAAACATTAAAGAAAACAACACACACTCACAGACTATCTGATATAAATAAAGAGCACGAGTGGAGCATGCTGGGTAACCAGAGAAGCTTTTTTTCTTCATGTTCAGGGAATACACAGCCAGCCGTGCTGATCCTCCTCAGGGGCAGAATTAGCAGATTTTTTTATTCACCGCCTGTCGGGATAATATTACCAACTCAACATGGAGAGCTGCAATATGGAGTGACCTCTGCTGACCTCTCCACAGCAGCAAAAAACACACTGATTCCTCCGCCTAGAGGGAGAACTGAACAAAAAACATGTATAACGTATTCAATCAGCCAAGATATGTACAGCGCCAGTCAAAAATCTGTACACACGTTCCCATTCAATATTTTCATTTTATATTATTTTTCCAACATAGTAAATGAATAGTGAAGTGATCTATCAGATTATGAAGGAACACATAATGAATCATGTAGTAACTTAAAAACAGTGTTAAACAAACCAAAATACTCTGTGAAGAAGCTTTTAGATGCTCTGTTAACTTGCGTTAAATTTCTGAGGCTGGTAACTGAGGAGGAAACAGAGGAAACTCTTGCTACTCATTTCTTGGGGCAGTCCTGATGAGAGCCAGTTTCATCATAATTCATCATGCTTCTCATAATCTGGATTCGAACATTACTCAAATATTCACTATTCACTGTATACCTGTAACTCTACCTCTTCACTACTTTACTTTAACTGATGCTCTCAAACTAACATTAAGAGACAAGAAATTCAAGTAAGTAATTAACTCTTGATGAGTTCAGCACAGCTGTTAACTGAAAGCCTGAATTCCAGGTGACTCTACCTCATAAAGCTGACTGAGAAAATAAAGCCAAGATGTGCAAAACTTTTTGTTTACTTAATAGTCTGGATGGTTTGGATGACTTTAATACAGAAAATCATTAGCAGCTGAGTGTTAGCAGCTAATGCTAATACTGCTCCAGCAGTGCTAGCCGGGGTTAGAAGCAGGCTACGGGTCGATAATACTCACCTCTGAACGGCAAAAGAGTTAGCGGCTAATGCTAATACTGATAAAGAACTAAACTGAAACTTCTGTTTGCTTTACTGCTTTCTAATACCTGAGCGGTAGAATTCATACATGAAGAGCACTGATGATTTCTGGGAAAAGTAAAAGATTTTAAGTGAAAAGAAATTCGGTACATGCATTTCATGTATTTAGATTAATTGTATTAACCAAAAGAATTAAAAAATCCATGTAATGTATCTATGATACATGTATACATTATTACATGATGACATTAATGTGTAATTACACATTTATTACAGAAATCTCTACATAACATTACAGAAAGTGGAACAAATGGCTATTTCACAACGATGTTAATTTAAAAAATAGGAAATCATGAGCGATTCATGGAAAAGCAGATCACTAACTGCAAAAAAAAAAATAATAAGACAACGTCACTTCCTCAACAAACACGTCCGAGCAGAGGCCGCTTGCTCATCACCCTGATTAACTCCTCCATGCCACGCTCCTCTGTGCCCTCTGTGCCAGGCTGTTATAACAGGCAGCAGCCCAAGGCAAACGGGCCGTCTCTGCGACCACGGATCTGCGTTGGTCGTCTGGCAACCGGCGCTACATCCTCTGAGTCATCTGACATTGTCTAACCTCATATCCTTGAAACAAGCCTAATAAACATCCTTCCATCATCCAGCGGCGCTCTGCCGCACAAATACGGGCGACTGCCACGGCTGCCTCAAAACGGTGTGTGATGACCCAGAATTAGCACCAATAATTAGAGCTCTCTCCAGTCAGTAATCTGCTGCATAAAGAGGCCCTTATAATTAGTAGGTTTAAATAGCTCTGGGTGGCCATACTGGCACAGTTAGTGAGGGTGAGAGGGAGTATTTGTGTGTGTGTGTCTGTGTGTGTGTGTGTGTGTGTGTCCCCGGTGGTCACATCCTGGTAATTGCTCCAATCTGGAGCCAAAGCAAATACACACATGCGCCGGTGCGCTCTCTCTCACACACACACACACACACACACATATTTTGGTCAGGGCTGGACAGGAAGTCCAACGTAAAAGCAGCCTAACAGTCAGGCGATGTGATCTTAATACACATATCTACAGCTCTGGAAAAAAATAAGAGAGCACTTAAAAATCATGAGTTTCTTTGATTTTACCAAATTAAAAACCTCTGCAATATAATCAAGAGGAAGATGGATGATCACAAACCATCAAACCACCAAACTGAACTGCTTGAATTGTTGCACCAGGAGTAAAGCAGCATAAAGTTATCCAAAAGCAGTGTGTAAGACTGGTGGAGGAGAACATGATGCCAAGATGCATGAAAAAAAAAACTGTGATTAAAAAACACCAGGGTTATTCCACCAAATATTGAGCTCTAAATAACAATATATATTTATTTGGAATTTGGGAGAAATGTTGTCTGAAGTTTATAGAATAAAACATCAATGTTCATTTTACTCAAATATATAAATATTTTCCTATAAATAGCAAAATCATAGAAAGTGAAGTGGTCTTTAAATGAGGATTTTCCACAGCTGTATTGAATTGTGTGATATATCAATACACAGCCTTATTAGACAGCCCTATCTGAATCTTTATTCTGTTAAAGCTGGTGTTTTTTGTAGATCCTGCTGAGAGGAGAGGAAGAGGCCGTGTGCTGGTGGAGTCTGGGATACGTCTGGCCCGGCTTTGAACCTCGGTGGCCTTGGACGGCTTGCTGCTTCCTCCCTGTTGACACTGATTAGCATATGCCTGGAGGGCTCTGTTGTCCTGCTGTCAGACTGCCAGTCACATCCCTGACCTCTAGGCAGCCAGGAGCTCTGTGTTTATGTGTGTGTCTGTGTGTGTGTTTATGTGTGTGTGTGTGTTAGGGTGTGTGTGTGGGGACGTTCTTATGTGGAGATGATGCAGCATTCCCATGGGAAAGGAGGGTGAATATCCCTGGGAAGGATCGCGGAGGCATATTTTCACACTCCTACGTGTGACAACCCGAGAGTAATGGAAAAGTAAAGGAATTGGGGGGAAAAAAACAGAAAACACTAAAATGACATGCTGTGACTCTGTAACTGTAAATATATCTCTTGGGGAGCGTCCTGTAGATTTTGGGGCAGCTTTGGAAACGAAAAAAAAAGTGAATAGCACTGATGAGTGTCCAATAGGGATGCAACGATTAATCGATACAATTGATAATGCCGATTATTTAAATTTGTCAACTACAAATTTCATTGTCGACTAATCGTTAATTTGTAACAATACCGCATTACACAAAGCGCTAGGGACAGAAGCGCAATGGATGATGGGTAAACAGCTCACTCACACAGGTTACACTTAATTTAGTTTGTTTCCAAAAGTGCCCAAACACAACAGATTACATTTTTAATCATGTTCTCTTGTTTCTATCGTTTTCAGAGATGAAAGAAATAATCGTCAGATTAGTCAACTACCAAAGTAAAATCATTAGTTGCAGCCCTAGTGTCCAATTCTTTATATTACCAATCTAGTGCCCCCACGAGTCACATACATACTCAATCCAGTGGCCAATCCAGTGGCTGTATCCCTAAATGTAACTGGTTAATCAGGAGCAGCAGTTAGGTTGCTGAACTTTAGACACTGCTATAACACTATATCTCTATTGGGTGCTTGAAGGATCAGCCCAATTCTTAGGGGGAGGATTTTAAAATGTCCTTTTCTAACTCTGTTCCAAGGGTATGGGTTACACTCGAAAACAAGGGATAGGGTACAAAAGAGAAATAGGATTTCACACAAAAAATGTGCAATTAAAATATATTGTTTATCAGTGCAGTGATACAGAATACTGAATGTACCTTTTGGCTGCAAGTTAAAAGGTACAAATCTGTACTTATTGCTGTTAGAAATGACCAATATTGTACTTTATATCGTACCTCTGTTTTTTAGAGTGTTCGACTGGTACTTTATATATTAATATACTGAATTGTAACCCAACCAAATCCACCTTTAGCATGGCTGTAGAGTCTGAACTGACCAGGCCAGACAGACAGACAGACAGGCTCTGGAGCCATTTGGCTAACAGCATTTGGATATGGATATGGTTGTGGTCAGCCCCCGGTGAGGCCATTTGTGATTTGGTTCTGGGAAAAAACAGACCAAGCACACCAAAGGTTTGGACCCAGCAGAGCAGAGCAGCAGAGAACCTGGCCCCGAGCCCAACCTGCGAGCGTCTGCTTCTCCCATTCTGTCTGGGGCTGGCGGGAGCGCAAGGTGCTCCGTATCCAGGCCGAGACAAATCGTATTTGTGTCATTTCATTGTGCCGTGTGTCTGAAGCCGTTTTACCTCGCAGCGTAATTCAATTCATTGCGCGTAATCACGCTACATTAATCACGCAAACTTCTGTCACCCTTTCCGCCGAGCGAAAAACAAAAAGCCTGGTTTCTGTTCGGCTGAATTAAACGTTTTTCTTTTCTTCTACTCCACGCCACGCCGAGTCCTGTCGCAGGTGCACCAGGCTCCAGTCTCCAGCCACCAGCTCCGGTATCAGCCGAGCTCGGTTATGGATTTTCAGCTCTCAAGGTCACCTTGAAGGCAGCTCCATTCTGTCGTTTCTCCAGGCTGCCTCCTCCCTCCCTCTCGCTTTCCATATCAGCAGGAAAAATCCAGCTCTCTGAGGGAGATCCGTCCTATCAGATAACGCACCGCTGCAGACCACATTCTCACACAGGTGTAACCTATGCACTGTGTGTATTAGTCTCTGTGTGTGTTTCTGATAGGCCTTGTGTACCAAAGAGATCAGTAGTGCTGGGATATTAATTATGAATAATTGCTGTTTTTTATTTTTAATGTGATGATTTTAATGGAGATTGTACATCTTTACATATAGAAGCTTTCAGAGAGAATCTCAGCAGATAGGCTTGTGCTTTTAACAAAAATCTTTTACGTAAAGAACTCTTTTATGTGACAGCAATTTTCCTATTTTACACTTTTCCTGAGATATTAACAGAATTGCAGTACCAGTCAAAAGTTTGGACAAAACGTAAATTCAAACTATGAAGAAAAATCATTATCCTCGACTCCCAAACTCAGGGAGCACCTTCATTCCAGAGCTCAATGATGGGCTGGCTTAATAACCCTATATCTATACCTAACACTATATCTATATCTATATCTATAAGTACCATAATAGGATGCAGCACGTGTGCAACAAGTCCAGTTGACAAATTTCAATACTTACCACTGAATATTCCACAGTCAACTGTCAGCTCTGGAAAAAATGAAGAGAGCACTTCAGTTTCTGAATCAGTTTCTTTGATTTTGCTATTTATAGGTTTATATTTTACTAAAATTAACATTGTTGTTTTATTCTATTTGGTTTTCATGCATCTTGGCATCATGTTCTCCTCCACCAGTCTTACACACTGCTTTTGGATAACTTTATGCTGCTTTACTCCTGGTGCAAAAAAAAATCAAGCAGTTCAGTTTGGTGGTTTGATGGTTTGTGATCATCCATCTTCCTCTTGATTATATTCCAGAGGTTTTTAATTTGGTAAAATCAAAGAAACTCATCATTTTTAAGTGCTCTCTTATTTTTTTTCAGAGCTGTATTTGAATTAATTCATTAGTAGGTGTGTACACAAACATCTGGACGTTGACACTATCAGCCTCCTCACCACGACACACACACACACTAGCACTCCCCACGATTACCGAGATAGAACCTGATCCCTGAGCTCCGTGCGGGTTGATCAGTGTCAGGGCGAGCGTGTGTGTGTGTATGTGTGTGTGTGTGTAAGAAACACAGGCTGAATTAAAGTCTCATGTAGCAGCAGGGAATTCCTCTGTGGTCATGTGAGACGCTCTGAGAACTACTGTAACTTCAGCCGCTGTGAGGGAGAGAAACTCAACCTGCTCACGGTCTTCAGCAGCAGCACTGTTACGCTAATGAAGTGAGCGCAGGAACAGGGCATTATGGGTAAACAGAAAGGTGCTACGTGACACGTGACGCTACGACGGAAATCTCCACCCATCTCCACTCATATGACCAGCCTGGTTCCTTAAAGAAGAGACTGTGCCACTGAAGGTTCTCTAAAATCACAGGCATTTCTGGGGTAATTTTCTCTTTTATGGGTTTTTTTTATCCTCTGTGATTTTATTCCCGTCCAGAACGACCATGTAGGTGTTTCTCTCAGACATCTTCTGAGATAAATAATTACAGGCTGAATTATCTACTGTTTTTCTCTAAACTCTTTTCGTGCTCCTCCGGTAATTTTAGTCCCGTCCGGACGCACATCTCTGAGTTTCGTCTTCTTGCCTTTAATAAAATAGCTATTTGTCCACTGCCGCGCACCGTAGTTACACTAAACTTTGGGCATGCATTTCCACGGAGATCCATGTAAAAAACACAACAGCGAGTGGAAATGGAGGAGCTACTGAACGCAATGATGTCATGTGACCGATAAAAAAGCCTAAAAACTCACTGTTTTTTCCTCCTGTTTTTTCAATTGCAGTCCAGATGCAGGAGTTTTATCACTGAGTGGAAGAGTGAAATATTTTTAACGTCAGGCTCTTAGCGTCGAAAGGCCCCGGTGACGAGAAATGTTATCAATGCCTTGGGCAGAGCTTGGGCAGTTTCACCATGTCGAAGCCCCAGAGTTCACTCTATATCATAAAATCCGACCTGAACTGCACCCACTTTGATCAGTGTTCTGTCGAGTTGTGCTACCATGTCAAACCGTGCTTCCCTAATGCATATGTAAGGTTTCTGTAGAACGCAGAATCAACCGGAGATCCAATTTAAACCTATAGTTACTTACACAAGATAGCTAATGCTAAGTAGCTCTGTAAACAGAGCTGTGAGCTCCACCTCGGAGCCAAGGAGGGCGAGGCCATGACCTCTGGTTGACTGGTTGACGTTGACACCTAACATCTCTCTGATCAACTCGTATTTCTGAGGATTTTCTTTTCTTAGGTACTGCAGAATATAGAAGTTGAGGAAGAGTTTAATGTTCAGCATCATATACAACTCAGAGAGACCTATAGTATTTATTTCACAAAGAACAAGAAAAAGTGGATTTTAGAGGAAGGAGACCTTCTGTAAATGTTGTATAACAGCCATGAACTGAGTCTTCTAAGCCCCTAGGTCAAGAACAAGTGGTCCGTAAGTCATCATCCTAAAGATAAGATGCAGCCACTGTCCTGAGAGCAGCGCAGCTCCGCAGGGCGTGAGCGTCTCGCTGGGCTGCTGGAGCGGCGAACACGACACCCACCCAACAGCCGTTTCTGGTTGGGCAGGAAGTGGGTTGAATAATAGATGGCAGTGCCTGTCCCCGCGGGACCACCGCGTAGGAGGACATGACAGCAGAGTGGAAAACACACAGCAACCATCAGAACCATCAACCAGCAGGAACGCATGCTCTGTATGAACAAATATGCATGGACAGACGCTCTACTAAATACATTCAGCTACTTTAAGTTGCATCAATTGCTGACACAGATGGACAAATGCACACACAGCTTGTTCAGACCCTGGCGTGAACTATAGGGGTACAAAGTCCTCAGTTTTGAGGTGTAGAGTAGTGAAACTGTGCTCTCTGGAACAATGGAGCTCCATTTAATACTAGTTTGGTTAGTTGGAAAAAAAGAAGATGAGGTGGGGTATATTGGTGCAACGATTAGTTGATATAATCAACAATAGTAAATAAAAAGAACGTAAAAGTGTCAATTAATAATTCATTTGTAACAGTACTGCATTACACAAAGTGCTGGGGACAGAAATGCAAGTTTATTCAACTCAGTCTTTGTCTCCAAACATGCCAAAAACACAACAGATTACAGATTTACCATAATTTTCGCACTAAAGGCGAACTTAAACTTTTAATTTTCAGAAAAATCATCACTTAATATCAGTATGATCCAGATTTAAAGAACTTTTGGGCATTTAAATCCCAGGTAAACAGTTTATTTCATTTAAAGCAGTGAAAAGAATGGCAGAATTAATCATGACTAATCAACTAATCAAATTAACTTCCTGTAATTGCTCTAAAAGTGCAAACTATCTAGAAAATAAGAGTCTGGTCCTTTGATCCGAACATTTCCCACTTGCTATTTTAATCTGGAGCAAACAGGGTATTGCAAACACATTCTTAAATAATTCTCAGCCCTTATTCA
The DNA here is from genome assembly GCF_023375975.1 of Astyanax mexicanus. NCBI lineage: Eukaryota > Metazoa > Chordata > Actinopteri > Characiformes > Acestrorhamphidae > Astyanax > Astyanax mexicanus. The sequence continues at coordinate 45,939,847 of NC_064424.1, forward strand.
CTGGACTATGATATGGTTTGTCTGCAGTATTAAAACACTTTACACTTTACATTTTACACTAAAATAATCATTAGTTGATGCCATGATAGAGTGGAGATCATCCAACATCCTGACCTCACTAACCTCACACTAGTCCTTGTTGCTGAATGCAATGAAATCCTCACAGCAATGCCTTTAACCCTAAACCTATTAAAAGTCTTTCCTGGACAGTAGAGACAGCGCTTCTCAGGCAGCAGCAGTCTGTCGCTCACACTGACACAGAGACAGCGCTGTGTATCTACTTCTTGTTTCAAGTATTAAAACCTTTGCAACATGACGTGTTTAATTGAATTGCCTTAAGAGACATCATACATAGACATAATACAAACCTATTAAAAGTCTTTCCTGGACAATAGAGACAGTTACTCCAACATACGCAGAATAATCTCTTTTTAATAGCAGTTTACTAAGCATTTTTTCCCCATATAGTATATGAAGCTCAGTCATGTTAAAGTGGAAAGAGGAAGAATAATGTACTTCTATTCTATTTTAAAGGGGGAACAGTGAAAAATAACAGTTTCTAAAGATGGAAAATAGCCCTAATATAGTTTAACTGGACACAGAACCAAAGCATTAAAATTTATATTTATACATACATATTTCATTCCTGAGAGCAGAGAGTGAACCAGCCAAGTTCAGTTCTGATCATTCAGTGCCAGGAAAGAAAGAGACATCAGAAAGAACAAAAGAGAGAGAGAAGAGAGAGAGAGAGAGGAGAGAGGCAAGCGAAATAAAATAGAGAGTCTAAAACAGAGTCTAATGCAGGACAGGAGGACAGAACTGGGCCAATATCCTTCTGACCTTCAGACATTTCATTTTGGTTTGAACCAAAATTGAAGGTGTAAAAGATGCCATGAACCACAATCCAGACAGAAGTAGTTGCTCAAAGAAAAAGAGGTGGTTTTAGTTCGGATCAAATAAACCATTGTTCGATTTGTCTTAAAAAGTGTGAAGGTAGAACCGAAGAAAGAACCGGGGGTATGCTGACTTTTGATGCATGCAGCAATATGGATACAACAGTTTATACTGGTAATTCTGTATCTACTGTAACTGTAGATTAACACTTAATTGTTAAACTTGACAACATGTCGATATTCGATGCATGTCCTTTAACCCTTGTGTGGTGTTCGGGTCTGTGGGACCCGTTTTCATTTTTCATCAAATGATACTAAAAAAATATTTTTTCTAACTCAAACTCATTGGCATTGGCTCATTTTTTGTGAAAAACATATATCAAAACACATTTTCGATAAACACACACTGTACACCCCCCCCCCCCCCAACCATTTATATTACATACAGTATGTTTGGCCAAGGGCTAATAAACATTGCTTCATTTGTAAATTTAAAACTTAACAAATTTTCTACTCATATCTTGAGTTTGATTCATTTTCTTTTACATTTTATTAAAAAAACTAATAAAAAAAAGAGTAGCACTTTTTGAAAGAAATGTAACATAAGAAAGGTAAAGGGCAAATATTAACCATGTAAGCTGTTTATATTGCTTGCAGTTTAGGTGAAGCAAGCATGTGTAAAGCATTTTAATGCAGAATTGCTTAATTTTGCTGAATTAAATACAAGTAACAAAGTAAACGAGTAACAAAAATATGAACACCACACAAGGGTTAACAAAGCAATTAATATCAAGCGTAGGGAGACAGTTCATGTTTGTGACTAAAACGCTTTTCTGACACTGTTCTGGTTCGCAAACCTAATTTTGAACCGGTTCGACGCATTTTCACCAACAAAAATAGGTTCTGTTTGTACAGGAGCACAGCTGATCTGCAACGCCTTCTGTTGTTGAGGTATGATGTGACATTTTGATGGCTCCACTATCTAAAAACTTGAGAAAACATGGGCTGGTTCGCTGAAAAGCACCACGGCTCTTCTAAGCCCAAATGGAACTGGTTCCTTTGGTGTCTATGAGTGCACTAAGTCTATAGATTGCAGTGTGAAACCAAAACGAACCAGACCACAGTGACACAAATACATACTGTCATGTGGGAAACTAAACTAAATTTCTGGACATACATAAGTTCAAGTCACAGAGAAACTTCCTAAATTTACAGCTCTACACAGCAAGAGCCTGATTTCTGACCTAAATCCCCTCAGTCGGCTGGTTTTGAGACTCTTCAAGTCTTCCAACCCTCAAACTCTCCACTATCAAACTCATTAGCAATGGCGGCGACTGGGCTCATCCAACATTACTATAGTAAGAGCCTGGCCCAGCAAGCCAACAGGTAGATCCCTCCATTTTTAACCTCCCCTACTAAATGATCCTGTGGCCACAAGTATTATTATCAGCTAACCATGATGAGAAAATCAATCCCAGGCCTGTATGTTAAAGTGTTACACAGTTAGCCTCCATGCTCAGAACTGATCCCAAACCACTGGTGAACTGCATACCTCTCACCATGTACACGAGACAGACTTAAAGCATTAGGACAGACCTAACACTAACTCTCACTCTTTCTCTCTCTCTCTCTCTCTCTCTCTCTCTTTCACTCTCTCTCTCACTTTCTCTCTCGGCTGGCGGGCAGTGAAAGGAGCTCTCCTGGCTGCAGCTGCACGGTGGCACCCGGCCCACATTCTGAGTCTTAAATCAGACCGGACCCACCTGCCTCCGGACCCTCTGCTCTGCTTCCAGAGGGCAGTTCTGCAGCCTCTACTGCCTGTGATTTGTTTAAACAGTGAAGAAAAGAGTACATATTCAACACATGAAAGTTCAGGCATGGAATTGGAATAATGGTATGAAATAACACTTTAAGGATCTCCTGATAGAAATGGTCATTAACTGTTTGGGGTATAAACTAGGGCTGCACGATATTGGAAATATGTTACCTTGCAATTTTACATTTACTTTTTTTCTAAGATTCTGGGATTAAAAGCGTGAATTCAGCTGTAACTGGAAATATCTGCGCTGCCAAACTGACGTGCACAGCTTTCCACACGTGCTCACGTTTACAAGCACGTGCCCAACCATGTGGATGGAGGCCATGCGCTCCCCCTCACGCTTCTCAGGCAGCAGCAGCCTGTCACTCACACAGACACAGAGACAGTGCTGTGTATCTACTGTACTTCTTGTTTCAAGAATTAAAAACGTTGCAACATGACGTGTTTGATTTAATTGCCTTAAGAGACATCACACGTCCTGCGATGTGACTATTGCACATGCGCAAATGAAGGTGGCAAAGCTTAAACGATATACTGTGCAGCCCTAGTATAAACCAACGTCATCAATTAATAAAATACACTGATTTGAGCCATCAATGCAATCAACAAATTGCAACGATGGTAGTTTTTTTTTGGAGATGTTCTTACTGAGTCATGTAGAGCATCACAGCAGTTTGGTTTTTGTTTCTGTTTTTTTCCAAGTTGTTAAAGCAAATCAGGACTTTGATATTGTAATAAATTGTATTTTAATTTAAATATAGCCGTGAAACTCTCTAAGACTTACTATAGTTCATAGCTTCATTACTTCACATGGTGGCGCTAATCAAATTAATTCAGTGAAACTGACACCAATAATGACTCTATAGTTCCTGGTATTTGCTTATTTAGTATTTTGTATTAGTATTTTGCCCTCATCAGCAAACCAGTTGGTATCTTCATCTGCCCATGACAGAGAATGACCAACAGCATCGCCAGACCACACCAATATGGACACCATTAGGAACATCTACAACATTTGATGTTTAATCATTTTTTGTTCCTGGTAACCTTTTTGATCCTTCTTCCAAATATGTCGGCCATATAGTGTTGGGTAAAACAGAGTGTGCGTGTCTTTTTTTTCTGGGGGGGGGGGGGGGATACTTAAAGGAAAGGGCAAGAGTGAATCAAAGACAGAAACTGGCAACAGTGACGTTTGGCGTCAATCGGCCTGGCTCTTAAAAGTTATTGGCTCCTCAGGTTGGGAGCTTTGATCTCGGCTTCTTTTCCCCTTGTTTAGTGGAAAACACCGGCGCGCAGCACACAAAGGTGCAAGCGCAGTAATTGGCAGCACACACCCCGAAATTCGAAGCAGCTGTCCGGGCCGCGCGAGGGAGCAGATCTGGCTGGGAAAAAGAAGAACGCTTCATTTAGCCACAAGAAAGAGCTGTCTGGAGCGTATTACTTTTATCAGCAGTGCAAAGAGAAGGAGAAAAAGAGAGAGAGAGAGAGAGAGAGAGAACAGCAGCTGATTTATTTGTTAGCAAATGATACACAATTAGAGACGGGTCGTAAAAACAAACAGTACAGAGTACAAGCCGTAGCTGCATGTAGTGCGTCCAATAGACGCGTGGATAATAAGCTGTCTGCGATATGTAGGACAGCAGACATGTGGCGTCTTGTGAAAGCGATGATGCATTAAACGTGATGAGTGACACAGAAAATAAGCTGATTGTTCCTCTTCTGACTGAAGTGTGATTTGGAATGATGATGATGATGATGATGATGATGATGATGGGTGTTTGTGTAACCGCATGGGTTTAATCCAAAAATGCAACTGAACTCGTCTCCAGCGCTAATCTGGACCCTCCCACCCCCACCTCACCCCACCTCACCCCCACCTCACCCCCACTGTAACACTCAGAAACACACTTCAGCACTCCTCAGACCCCTCAGAGACAGTACAGCAATCAGTACAGCAATCAGAGCCACAACTGAGCAAAGTGGATTCACTTCTATTGCAGCAGAATGCAGCCGCGGTGGCTCAGAGGTTAGAGCAGGACTCGGCAATTAAATTTGACGGCAGGCCAGATATTTTCAAGCCATTAAAATAGCCAAAAACAAATCTGTTTTAAAATAATTTTTTGGAAGTGTAATGGGATGGAGATGAAGTGCCACAGACTAGTAGCTCTCCAGCCCAGAGGGTTGTTGAACCCAATTGGAGAACAGTTGATCTCAAAGCTACAGTATCCCCTTTGGTTGCTGTGAGGTTGCTAGGTGGTTGATGTGGTATTCCAAAAATAACAAAATTCATATGGCAAATACAAAATTATTTGTATTTGCATGTGTGCAATAGTCACATCGCAGGACGTGCAACGATGTCACTTAAGGCGATTAAATCAAACACGTCATGTTGTAATGTTTTGATTCTTGACACAAGAAGTACAGCAGATACACAGCGCTGTCTCTGTGTCTGTGTGAGTGACAGGCTGCTGCTGCCTGAGAAGTGCGAAGGGGGAAGGGTTGGAGTAAACACGAGGTAACCACACGCATGGCCTCCATCCACATGGTTGGGCACGTGCTTGTAAACGTGAGCACGTGTGGAAAGATGGCTCCTCAGTCCAGCACAGTTTTGCAGCGCAGATATTTCTAGTTATAGCTGAATTCACGCTTTTAATCCCAGAAAAACAAACGCTCTTATTTACTTTTTAAAAAAAAACATTTAAATGTCTGATTAAAGGGATGATAACTGTTGTTTTACTGTTTTTCTCGGGTTTTGAGTTGAGCTCGGTGCTGACTCAGCTCTTGATTGGTCCGGATGCGAGACAGCACACGTGTGGGGGCAGGGCTGATGACATCATGGGCCCTGCATCGTTTAATATTGCGGTATATACCGTTAAAAAAATAACACGCAATGTAAAGGATATTTTACAATGGTATCTTAGGTGGTTTCTATGGTGTTGTCGAATGTTTGCTACATTTGTGATAGTGCTGCAAGGCAGGTGCACTATAATATCCAACATATAGAGAAAGACCAGGACCAGAGTGGTCTAAAACTGCACCGAGCACAGAGCGTTCCTAACGCCCGCTCTTTGTTATTTCCCCCTGTGAGCTGTGTTTTTGGGATGGGAGCAAATGTGTTGGGCGACAAAAACGCCTGTGTTCGAGAACTTGGAGCTGAAAACACACACACACACACACACACGCACATACACAGACACTGTGGTGTGGGTAGAGTGTGTGTGTGTGTGTCGGGGCCATGGGCAGTGCCTGCAGTGGAGTGTAGTGTAGGGCGGGGTGGGTCAGATTGGGTTGGGTCCTCTACTCTTCCTCTGGGCCAGGGGTCACTGTCCAGACCCTGATCCCAGCCGCATGCTGGTGGGCACACACTGAGAGGGGGCCGGAGTGGTGCCCGGGTTCTGCCACCCTTGCTGTGCCCAGCGTTTTAGCCTGCCAGCCACCTCCTCACCTCCCCACCTCCCCACAATCCCACCGCCTATTACAACATGATTTACAGCCTGTATACGTTGTGAGATGTTATCTTGTAAGTGACACTGATGACTGATAAGGGGGTGCAGATAGATGGGACATTCCATTTTCCATAGTGAAAAGCAAGACAATAGGTGGTAATGATGGTGACCGGCAGTGTCTGGCTAGAATTGTCCATGCAAACAGATAAGTGATCCTCACAGATCCGTGCAGCTTTCTTTAACTTCCATGGTACATGGCAAAAGTCATGGGACACAATAATACTACATAATATGGTTACCATCTATTATGATTATTATTATTGCATAATATTATTTTTATATAATATTGACATACTACCAAATACCACTAATGCAGACTAAGTCCGCAAAGCAAGTTCAGATCCACCACCAGCACCAGAACCACCAGTACTCCACGCCCAGTCACGATCTCCAGTACCAACAAACAGATTCCAGCTTCAAGTTCATGGGAGCAGCTCAAACTCCACAGCAAGCCGAGCACCAGGTCCAGCTGTTCCCAGCTGCTACAGCGAGGTCCACAGAACCCCCACCCGGCAGGAATAACACCTTCTCCGCTGGAACAAAAAACACTCCGACACGTCCACTGAAGCTGTGTAAACCTTCGGCACGGTGAGATAAAAAGTTCGGTGTATTTTGGCTCAGCGGACAATAGAGAACATGTGTCTGAATCCAGAATCATCTCTGAGGCTCATCCTCTACAGCTCGCCAACATGAGAGCAATCCAGCTCTACTATTTTAAGGGTCACTGTTAAAATACTGTGCTTTCTGGCCCTCATTTTGAATTCTTTTTATTATTAATATTTACTATATTTGTAAGATATTAGAAATCCAGGGCCAGCACTATCCATTTGGGGTGCCATAAGCACAAATGCACAAATTAAATTTTAGCCGTCCAATGAGCATTAGCATTGAACCTCTCAAAAATCTAATATTTTTTAATTAATATCTAAAATGTTTTCTTTTGAAGTATTGAAATATACCAGTATTGCTAAAAAAAAATTGAAACACTTCATAACCTTTAAAAACGCTTTTATTGTGATAATTTCCGTCTCTCCAGCGCCCTATCAGGTTCCGTGTACTTTCACGAAATGCACATCTGTCAATCAATAATACTGCCCCCCTACTAACGTCCAACCATCTGCGTTTCACCAATGTCAGAGGCACACTCATTTCTCCCTCCTGCCCCACCCCTAAACCCATACATCACCCAGTAGCCCTCCTAAACTACCCCTCCCATTTTTTTTAGCCTTTTTTCTATTTGAGCTACGTGTGAGTCCGCTAAAATCAGGGGGTTTAGTGCCGCTTAAAAAATAAACCAGTGTGTGAATAAACAAGTTTGTGATTTCACTGATGTCTAAGCTTACGTTCATAAAGGGGTGTGGTGGACAGATTTTAATAGCTTATTATTTATTAGCTAAATAAATCATTGAAATGCCACCCCCCCATCCTCCACATTAAATAAAACTTTATACAAGTAACATATGTTTATGTTGTATACCTATTCTTATGTTTTTTTTTACTTTCGTAATGTTATTTATGAACACTGTCGCTAAGTGGAGGAAGTGCAAAGTAAGAATTTTATTCTGTTTTTATTAACAGAAAACCGTTACTATTCACACTGTTCTCATTTCCCATTATATATCCACTAGAGACTATAGATTATATCCGTCCAATATCATTTATTTTACTTTAATCCTGGATATATGGAGATATTTGGAGTGTATTACTATTATTATTTGTATCATGAAATTCTGGATCATTAACTTCTGTTACAAATCTGATACAATTCTTGTATATTTTTTTATATTTCGGTTAAGAGTGTGCCATATCATATTGTATGTAATAATAAAATTCCATTTTCATTTTGTTGCAGTTGTGTATTCCTGAAATATATATATTTTTTTCATTTTAATTTTTTAATAATACCATGAAATATTGTGATATTATTTTAGCGCCATATCGCCCACCCCTACTACAGTGTAACTGCTTGTTTCTGCACTGTGCATATGACAATAAAACTCTTAAATCTTAAAAAAAACACCCACAAACAGGAAGTTCAGACCCTGATTTGTTGGTGTAAACCGAGCAAACAGAGATTAGTTTATCTGTATCCTAAGCTCAGGCTATCCTGTAACTTTTCCCCAGTCTAAATCCTCTCTCAGAGTCTTAGTCGATCAGCTCTGGAAGCTGGTCTTAAAGATATCTGCTCTTCCAACAATCCAGACTCGAAAAGTTCTAATCCCCATCTGGATTTTCCCACCCCCTCCCCCTCCCACACCCCCCTCCCAGCAGGAGGAGCTGACGCTGGGATCCATCCAGCCTCTGTTTGCCTTCTGTGGTTCCGGGAGCTTCCACTGAAAAAGTCTCCAGCAGAGCACTGAGGACAAATGAGGCTTTTAAATGGGATTGAGACCAAATTTCAAAAATATAAAAGTCTACAACATTCATTATTTATAATAATATGGGAAAAGTGGGATGTAATCACAGTCATTCAGAGTGAGGAACTGGTGTGAAACACTTCACTGTACTCAAAGACTCCAATTCCCAGCATGCACTCAAAGACTCCACACTGGACTTCCCTGACTCTGCTGATCACGGCGCTCCCGCTCCCCCAGTTACTGATTGTTTCCACCTGGCCTGTCTAGTATGAATACCCCTCACTTTGCTCTATTCTTTGCAGAGTGTTAATTCTTGTTATCTAGCACTTCTACAACGCGTTTTCTTTTGTTTCCTACTCTAAATTTTTGCCTTGCCATCTCTATTGTTCTCTCTATTCTGTTGCAGAACTTTTTTTTTTTGCATTTTTGTCTACTCTTTTGCCTTTTCCTTTTCTCGGCTAGATTTACCGTATATGACCCTGTTCTGCCTGACTATGCTCTAAGATGTTGTTTAAATCTGCTGTGCTATGTTTCAACAAAAATATTGATATTTGACACTGCGTATCGATAACATATCAAACAGAAACTATACAATATTTTGTGACATCGAAATTTTATCCCACCCTTCATAATAATATATGTTATATATTAACATTATATGTATGTAGATATAGACTGAAGTGACCTAATTTGGTGCTTTAGAGAGTTAAAAGTACAGATATAATGGAGCTGGAAGGTGTGTAGGTGTGATGAGCTCTTAGCCGACCTGGATTAAGAAGTCTTTGGTAATTTATGACGTGAGCTGAGAGAGAGGCAGAGGTTATTTAAAACTGTCTTTTGTTGAATATTATATTGTTAATGTAATATTAATCCTCTGGTGTGTACCCGAGCCTCCTGTCGAGCTCAGGCAGAGGAAGAGAGCGAGTCATGACTCAGTGCTATTAAGAGATTTTAACAGGCGGTGAAGAAAAGCTTAGATATACAGTAGATGGTTCGTGATGTGAAGTGATGTTCTTTCATTTTATTAAGTGAGTCTATGTATAAAATGATATAAAATATGTATGATATAAAAATGCCTGCTGTGTTAATGTGCATCTATTTTAGCAGATGTTACTTTAAAAAATGTTAAAAGATGTTGCACTCTCCTGTTCTTACACACTACAGTTTTCCTGCTGCTGTAGTCTTTCACACTGTTAAATCAAACGATACACAGACACATCTATAACTTCTGTTCCAACTTCTCTATCTTTATATCATAAAAAAATGTGATCTGTGATTCCAAATCTGTGATTTTGATATATATTATCTACATTGGAGCACACAAGCAGAGAGCATGCACAGAAACGTAGATCAATCAAACTGTCCATAACCGTCGCTGTGCTGTCATAGGAAACTAATGGTCACCTGTTGCTTTCCAGTGTAAACGCAGGGTTAGGCGCTCGTACTGTTTCTCTCTCTATCTCTCTTTCGCTCGAGTGATCTCTGTCCTTCTCTCTCTCTCTCTTTCGCTCGTGTCATCTCTGTCCTTCTCTCTCTCTTTCTCTGTCTCTTTCTCACTCTCTCTTTCGCTCGCACTGTCTGTCTCACTACCTCTGTCTGTCTGTCTGTCTCTCTCTCTCTCTCTCTCTCTCTTTCGCTCTCTTTTACGCCCACGACGTCTGTCTGTCTTGCTCACGCCGTCTGCCTGTCTCTCTCTCTCGCTCTCGCTTTCTCTTTTTTGCTCGCGCCGTCTGTCTGTCCCTCTTTCTCTTGCTCTCTCTCTTTTAATCACGCTGTTTTTCTGTCTCTCAAACTGTGAACCGAACCGCGAATTTTCATTAAATTTGCATTAAATTAGTGCCAAAAAAATTATGATAACTAAGGGCTAAAAATGATGGTCTCCAATGGTTTAGGGAGAGAAAGATGAATAGCTGGATATATTGGTGTATGAGTGTATGGGTGGATGGGTAGATGGATGGCTGGATGGCAGTAGAGGAATGTGTCCTGGTCAATACTCTCATTGTCCAGCAGTACTGGACTGAGGTCAGACCTTCCAGCCTTGTCTTTATTTTTAGCCGAGCTCTCAGGACCCACTGCGTCCAGCTTTCCTGTAGCGGCTGGAACCCGAGGCTCGAGCGCAGTCCAAACTCGGGGGCGGATGACTGTGGTATTCCCCTGTTTACGCCCCCGAAAAGTATGTTATTTGTACTGTTTTATTTCTGTCCGAGCGGCAGGACCAGCCAGAAGCTCACACTGGGCGTCTCAGTCACCTCCGCCGCGGTGTTTCAGACACACAGGTTCAGAAACATTCCACTCAGATACGCTTCGCTTTAGGAGCTGGAAGGAAAAGGCAGCACTCGAAGAACAGAAGTGCAGTCATGCTAATGAAACAAAAACACTCAGTCACATGGTGCCACACGCTCAGATGTTCACACATGCCGGATACGAGCAGGAATTAAGTGGGAAAACTCTGAGTAACCGCCACCAACACAATACTCTCTTCACAGAGCAGCTATGCGTCTGTCTGTTAACCCTTTCAAAACCATTTAAAGGCCTTAATGTGGAGATACAAATCAGTACAGAACATTACTGTCATTTTAAGACCATTTTATGATGCTGTTATAATTAATACATATCGATACAATACTATAATAATGCATTTACACATAATAAATGTGTAATAAATGTAATTAAGAGTGTATGAATCGTAAGGTGGAATTAGAACATGACTTTGAGGGCACTATAAACTCCCACAATGCACGATGAAATACTAGTGCATCTCAGAAAATTTGAATATCACTGAAAAGTTACTTTATTTCAGTAAGTCAGTTCAAAATGTGAAACTCATATATTTTATAGATGTATTAAACACACAGAGTGATCTATTTGAAGTGTTTCTAATTTATTTTATTGTTAATGATTACGGCTTAAAATCAATAAAAACCCAAAAAGCAGTGTCTCAGAAAATTAGAATATTATATAAGACCAACTGCATGTGGATTGTGTGCCAAGTCCTGCTGGAAAATAAAATCCACGTCTCCATAAAAGATTTTCGTGGAAAGAAACACTGCACTGTTCAGACCATCAGTAAATTTTGCATTTGATTTGAAGAATCAAGGGACCAAAGTTTACGTCCTTCTGCTGACAGCCATGGGGATTTCATTTTCCAGCAGCACACTAGGGTAGCCTACATTTTTTTGAGTAAACATCTGTATCTGTACATATATGTAAGTACTTAAAAAAAACTTCTCTGTAATCTATTTGTCCTAAAATATTTTTTATATAGTTTTTGCCACTTTTTGGCATTTTAAAGCAAGTATGAACAATTCTGACTGGGTTGGTTTCTACAGAACACCAAAAATGCACTTTAAAAATGATCAATTTCCCATGTTTTAAACAAAGTCCAGGCACTGTGTCTGTCTGTAAACGCTTTTAATCTCTTTACATTCCTCAATACGGAGCTATAAGCCAGTACAGTACATTATTATTATTATTATTATCATTTTATGATGCTATTATAATGTTATTATAATATTATAACATTTTATTTTAATTTATATTCTAATGTGTGAAAGAAAACTTCCCCTTTAATGCATGTAGGCTACACTTATAGGGTCATGTGATGTGAGGAGGGAGGCAGCTGCACAGGGGCCGCACTCTTTTATCCATAATGAATGACTGATGTTTTCTTGGAAGCTTGTGTGAGAGCGGAGAGGGGGAGCTGTTTGTTGTCTTGATCCTCCTTCTCTGTCTCTCTGTCTCTCTCTCTCTCTCTCTGTCTCTCTCTCTCTTTCAACTCATGTCCAACTGACACAAGGACATTTCTTCCTCAACATCCATGTCCAGAAGAGACATGAGGAAACAATTGGAAGCTATATTTACGAGCGGGGTTCCCACTGCGGGAACAGAGCCACGGGGACACAGGGACACGGAAAGACCCAGACGGGGCTGCCCGACTGCCTTAACAGAACTCACGCAGTCCCTTCTGGACGAGTGTGAGAAACAGGCCTACAGAGAACACACACAGGAGCAGACTGTACTGAGCCAGAGTCGGGCTGAGCTTTAATAAATGCTTTAAATCTCAAATATACAACAGTGTACTACTAGTATATACACCATAAATTACGCATCAGACAAAAATTATGATGATATATTGATATATTATTTGAACATCGTCATCATGATGTGCTCATGCGCAATAATCACATCAGAGGACGTGTGATGATGTCACTTAAGGCAATTAAATCAAACACATCATGTTTTGATGTTTTGATTATTGACAAAAGAAGTACAGTAGATACACAGCGCTGTCTCTGTGTCTGTGTGAGTGACAGGCTGCTGCTGCTGCCTGAGAAGCGTGAGGGGGAGGGGTTTCAGAAGTAAACACAAGGTAACCACACAAATGGCCTCCATCATCCACATGGTTGGGCACGTGCTTGTAAACGTGAGCACGTGTTGAAAGCTGTGCACCTCAGTCCCAGAAAAACAACCGCTCTTATTTACCTTTTAAAAAAACATTTAATTGCCTGATTAAAGGACCGATTACTGTTGTTTTTCTGTTTTCCTCGGGTTTTGAGAGCTCGCCGCTGACTCAGCTCTTGAATGGTCCAGACATGAGGCAGCATGCAGGTGGGGGCGGGGCTAGTGAAGTTAATATTACGATATATATCGCCGAAAAAAGAACATTTGCAATATAAAATTTTTCTAATATCATACAGCTACCTCTATTATGCAGGAACGGTGTCATGTGTGTATTGAGAATATGTCATAATCCCCCCTCTACCCAACTTTACACTTCGCACAATGCAGTCAGACAAGTATTACTGAGATATAAAGATTTGCGATCTTGGGTTTATCTGTGTAATTTCTCCGTTTATGATCCATTTTTCACAAACTGAACTTCCATGAACATCCTGTGCTCTGAGAATAAAAGATTTTATAAGGAATACGAGAAATCAGAGGCATCAGAAGAGCTTCAGCAGGTTCTGCTATTTTTAAAAAAGAACACAGAGATCCTGCGCGGCGCTTAGCGTTCAGAGATTTAGCACCTGGTGGTGCCATATGTATGCTTTTACACACACACACACACACACACACACAGATATGACTACTCTTTCTCTCAGATACACACAGCAGCAGCCGAGCTGAGAGAGAGAGAGATAGAGAGAGAGAGAGCACGAGAGAGCGAACACGCGAGAGAGAGAAAGAGAGATGCTCATGCTGTTACGCAATAGGAGCTCTACCCATCTGTGCTGCTCTCTACAGCCCCCGCATCCCGGACCACCGGTGCACACACAGCGGATCTACACACACTTACACTCTCACACACTCTCACACACACTCACACACATACTCTCTCTCTCTGTCAGCACAACGTAAGGCCAATTTATACTTATACTGCATCAAACCTACACTATAGCCTGAGCAGAACCTGTGTGAGGTCACAGAGGACCCCAGGGTAACTTCTAAGCAACTGAAGGCCTCTCTCTCACATTGGTTAATGTTAATGTCCATTAGTGGAGCGAGTCTGTCAGCGTGCGTCAGGACTGCTGAAAAATATATGTTGTTTCATGTTTTAGGTGGGCATTCATGTATCATTCTAAATTATGTGTATGCAATATTATCGCCAACATTTTTGAATATCGTAAACAATATTACAGCCTGAAATATGGTGCCATATCACCCACCCCTAATTATCACGGTACTACTTCTTTGCTGTTTTTAGCAAAAGAAAAATTCATACTGTTCTCATTTCCCATTATATATCTTCTAGAGACAGATTATATATGTCCAGTATCATTTATTTGACTTTAATCCTGGATATATGGAGATATATAGTATCATGATATTGTGGATCATTGACTTCTGTTACAAATATGATAAAATTCACTTATTTTTTTAATATCAGATCGTATACAATAGTAAAATACAATTTTTATTTTGTTGCAGTAGTTTATTCTTGAAAGAAAATCAATGGCGAAAAAAACAGTGTTTTTCCATATGACCAAGAGTATCGTTATCGTGAAAATACCATGAAATATCGTGATATTATTTTAAGGCCATATCGCCCATCCCTAATATATATAAGTCAAACACTGAACAGCAATGCGGGCAGGGCAAGCAAGGCAGGGTTGCAAGGAGAAAACCAACGCTCTCCAAAAAGAACATTGCTGAGGTTGAAATATATATATTTAAAAAATTTTCTCAATAAATAAATGATTAAGTATAATATTTTTGTTTTCATTTCCATGCCATTATTTTAACTGGGTTCTTTTTCATCTACTTGTGTGATAATCTGATAATGTTTCAGGTCATATTTATGCAGAAATGTAGAAAACGTCTACCAAGTGTACTATCAAGAGGCTAAAATCTCCCTCACTCAACACACACTCTGCCTCTCTCCACCGCTGTCTCTCAACACACACTTGACTCTGAGGAGAACAGCACACACACTCGGCTCTGCAGTTTTAAGCTCTTACTCACAGAGAGATCTGACTGTGAGCTGGAATTTCCTGGGAGCAGTTCCCTGTTTCTGTCTCTGCTGTTAAACAGGAATAGAACGCAACAGGGAAGCAGGCGGCTCGGCTAGCGTCAGGTTAGCATCCTATCAGGTCTGGCTATTGTTCACATCTGGATGAATCAGTTTCAGATACTGATGACTCGCACTGACTCACTTTACACTTCTATTAAAAGAACACCTTCAAATATATTAATATATTAAAACAGTATGCTTGGAAAAATGAAAAAAATGAATTTTCTGTGAAACATGGTGGGGGTAGTATAATGGTATAATGGTTTAAGGCATCCGTGCCAGGCCTGGCGGCTCACTCACTCCGTTCACACTCAGCTCGGCCTCCAAAAGTGTCCGAAAACAATAAATTAAATATTTTTAAACATGTTTTCATAGGGTGAGATTTCTGCTATCATTTTGAAAGGAACAGGAGTTCAACCCACAGGAAGCAGAAAAGGATAAATGGCTGTAGAAAGGTCAGGACGGTCAAAACTACCCAACTCAACCCAAAAGTATTGGATGGAGCTCCATAATTCCAGAGAACACAGTTCACATATCTACTGTTCTACAGATCATTACTGGGTGGGGGTTTTATACTACTCTATATTCTCTTTACTCTTTATACTATATATACTCTATATACAGAGGGCTATGAAAATCATTGGTGAGATGGCGGCCCAAACAATCATAGAAACCCATACATTTAGGTATTTTCCTTGTTAAAAATTCTGATAACCACTATATTACCATAGTTTAATGTTTAGTGTCAATGTTCAACAAGCATAAAATAAATCGCTAGTAGTTTGTGTCATTAGCTGGATAGCTTGATAACTTCCCTGTTCCACCTTAAATGATGCAATAGATGGCAGAGGCGGCAGCATTTAAGGTGGAACGGAAAATTTAAATCTCAGTTCACCATCACAGACGAAATTAAGGAATGATAATGACAATAATAATTCATTGCTGCTGCACTTGCCCCCTTTCTAAAGACATACGATAAAGCCTTGTGATAAAGTTAACAAGATAATCAGCAGCAGTTAGGTTGCTGAAATTTAGAGCTCCACTCCAATACTGTGCATGGATGGATGGATGGATGGACAGATACTCTATTGATCCTGATGGAAATTTATCAATTGATTCCAAAGGAAATCTAGCATTTATATAAAATTAGCATGTATGTATGTATATCTGTATCGGGTTCTTTAAAAGGGATGTCCCAATTCTTTCATTAGAAAAAAGGATTTCACTTAAAACCAAATGAAAACGGTACATAGAATTAGAATTAGAACAAGATAAAATTCGGCCATAGTGTCCATCTGCCCTCTGTGTTATCTTATGTTTCTCCCGCCACAAAAAAGCCCTTCCTGGCATGAAGGCGGGTGATTGGTGCCAGCGCCCTCTGGGCCCGTCTGCTTCACACTGAAATGCCATTCACCCAGTCAGCACTAAGATACGAGACTGCAGAGCACACTCACACACACACACACACACACACAGACACACACACACACACACACACACACACAGCCTGCTGGCTTTTGGTGCCTCCAGGCTACATACAGGTTAAAAGATACTGGATCTGGTTTGAGGAAATAATCTGTCCCCAGTCCAAGACTTCCTGTAAGCGCTCTCATAAAACCGGTCAGGAGGTGGAAAAGTCAGTCTGATGAGTCAGCTCTCATCTCTGGCGGCATCACACACACACACACACACACACACCTGTGGTAGAATTCTTCGCACACAGCCTGAGAGAAGGTGAAGGTGTGGATTACAGTTCAGCTACAGTCATGTTGGATGCTATTAAATCTGGATAGGTTTTCTACACACAGGCCAATGAAGTGACCACAGGATGTCTGTAAATGTTAAAGAAGATCAAAGGAACCTCTATAAATGATAAAGGTTCTACATATTTTATTATACATATGTTTACTTGTACTGTTTTAAAGGTTCTAAACAAGATCAAAACTTCTAAAAACCAATGGTGATTTCAACAGCTAACTTGTTTTCGCGATGATATCTTGTTCCAGCACTTTAAAGCCACCCACTCTTTCACTAACGTCAGTAATGTCACATTCGTTGCAAAATTTACGAGAAGATTTAGGTGTACATTAATTAGGATTATAAATTTAGAAATATTGGTCTTTATGTCATGTCCTGCTGGAAAATGAAATCTGCATCTCCATAAAAGTTGTTTTCAGCAGCAGAGGGAAGCTGTAAGATATGAAGTGCTGTAAGATTTTGTGGGAAAACAAAACTGCACTGACTTTAGACTTGATAATAAATCACAGTGGATCAACACCAGCAGATGACAGACATGACTCTCCAAACCATCACTGATCATCAGTAATTTTTACATTTCATTTAAAGGAAATCAAGGGAGCAGAGTCTGGAGGAAGAGTGGAGAGACACACACTCCAAACTGCTCGAGGTCTAGAGTAAAGCTTCCACCAATCAGTGATGGTTTGGAGAGTCATGTCTGTCATCTGCTGGTGTTGATCCACTGTGTTTTATTATCAAGTCTAAAGTCAGTGCAGTTTTGTTTTCCCACAAAATCTTACAGCACTTCATATCTTACAGCTTCCCTCTGCTGAAAACAACTTTTATAGAGATGCAGATTTCATTTTCCAGCAGGACTTGGCACACTGCCCACACTGCTAAAAGTACTGATTGGTCTTATATAATATTCTAATTTTCTGAGAGACTGATTTTGGGTTTTTTAATTGAGAAACTTTTCAATGATATTCAAATTTTTTGAGATGCACTCTGATAATAATTACATTACCCCACCTCTAAACTAATCTCAACAGAGCAGCAATTTAGAGGTCATCATCATCATCATTATCATCATCATCATCCTCATCATCAGCACTGCGACAGTACTGCTCACCTTACTTCCACTCCCAATCACAGCACACACACACACAGAAAACGACAAAGACACACTTTCATCTGTGCTGGTATCATCTTTTAGTCGTCCTACTGAACTGAACTGAAGTCAGCTTCATTTAGATCATCGTCTGCCAGCCTGGGAGATTCCCCCCAACACCAGCAAACAATGAACGAGTGAGACACGGCCAGAGTAGCCAGAGCAGCCGGCTAGCCATGTGACACACACTGGAAAAAACCTCCATCCCTCCATCTCTCCCTCCCACCCTGCTCTTAACAAAGAGGCCAGCTCAGCAGCCTCACACACACAAACACACACACAAACAAGCATGTACACACACACTCTCAATCTGACCTCATCATCTAAATGAGCTCTTTCAGTTAATTACTCAACATCTCTCCAGCCCAGTGGGCCTGAGTCACTGTTGTCCCCGTCACGATGTTTGAAGGACACGTTGGACAGCAGAGACAGTGGACAGTAGCACCTAGTGCTGGGCAATATGGGAAAAATCATATATCACGATATGGAATTTTTTATATTACGATAACGATATATATATATATCATGATATACCACATTTGAGTATGTTTTCAGTTATTCTTTGAAAAAATAAGAGAAAATAATATAATTGCTTACTTTTTTCCAACTTTATTTCAAAGTGACGTTAAACCCAACTTTCACAAATGAGAATTACTACCTTTTAGTGCAGCAATATATATATATATATATATATATATATATATATATATAAAATGAAAACAGATGTAGTAGAGGTAGATGCAGAAGCTATTTTTTTTTTTTTAATTTATACAGGTATTTAAATTTGATCTATTAAAATAAACTCAATTAACATTTTTTAAAGTGTCCGTCAAATAACGTAAAGCAGCGTCACGTCGCAAAACCACATTATGAAGATTTTTTTTGCGAAGATTACTTTATTATCACTTATATAAACCGAGTTTATGCAAAGTGTGACCACACCAATCCATTTCATCATAGTCTACTTTATATATTTGCATGAATAATTGAAGAAATCACTGTAGAAACGATATTAATCATCATATCGTACAGCACTAGTTGCACCTCAGTGCCTTTATTAGATCCCATTCTAAAACCACATGCATTAGTGTGGAGTCTACAAAACATTTGCATATCCAGCTCTGAAAAAAATGAAGAGACCATATCAGTTTCTGAATCAGTTTCTCTGATTTTGCTATTTATAGGTTTATGTTTGAGTAAAATGAACATTGTTGTTTTATTACATAAACTACAGACAACATTTCTCCCAAATTACAAATAAAAATATTCTCATTTAGAGCATTTATTTACAGAAAATGAGAAATGTCTGAATTACAAAAAAGATGCAGAACTTTCAGATAAATCTCAAATAATGCAAAGAAAACAAGTTCATATTCATAAAGTTTTAAGAGTTCAGAAATCAATATTTGGTGGAATAATCCTGGTGGTTTTTAATCACAGTTTTTTTCATGCATCTTGGCATCATGTTCTCCTCCACCAGTCTTACACACTGCTTTTGGATAACTTTATGCTGCTTTACTCCTGGTGCAAAAAAATCAAGCAGTTTTTTCAGAGCTGTATACTGTGTTTCACTTAATATGTTTTCATAAACAAGCTGACTAAGATTCAGCCAGTGGCATAACACACACACACACACACACACACACACACACACATACAAACACACTAGTACTACTCCTACTACTGTAATGACACAAACAAGCTGATCTTCTCAAAGCAGGCCACGCCTCCAAGCACCTAACACCTAACCTAGCATTAACCTGCATGTTTACATTACACTTCCTATACACTCCTGAAGGATGTAAAGAGGATTCAAAGGGTTCTTTGGTGGTGGATAACAAAGAAGAAAAGCTTTTAATTCCATAAAGAACTATGTGTATGTTTATTATAGAGATGTGTGAGCGTGAAGAATCTTCAAAAGATTCCTTGACAAGATATCTGAGACGCTGAAACAACCATATAGCTACCATATATCTTATTTTTTAAAGAATAGTCAGTTATTTTCTTTACTATTGTTACTAAGTTATTTTATTACATGGTTATCATAAGTATATTCATGACTGTAGAAATTTTATTTAGGAAGTCTAAATAAAATATAATTTAGGTTTTTAATGTTGAAAAAAGAGTTGTCCAAATTCTCAAAAAGGGAGAAATGTAATCGTCTAAAGATAATTAAGAATATTCAGACATTACTAAAAGTCTCTAAAAATAAACACAATATGTGATACTGAGTCCTGCATCACCCATTGATTATGTTTATGTTCTTTTTGTTATTTTTGTAACATGTCTATTAACATGTAATGCTTATGGTGGTAAAATATGAGCAAAAACAACAGAAATATACACCTTTTTGAATGACTATTTTTGTCTTACAAAGCCCTGCATGTAACCCTCAACCAGTAACATGTATATCTTTTAGAAACATATTTATGTGTCATGTAACACACTGTATATATATATATATATATATATATATATATATATATATATATATATATATATATATATATATATATATATATAAGCAATTCATAATTCATGTGCATTTCATGTCTTAACTTTCTGTGACTGAGCTTTTAGACACTTTAGAGACTTTAGAGGATTTAAAGGCTTAGAGGATTTCAGGTGACTGGTTTCATGCACCACCACTGTGAACAATTCTGGATCAAAACTGGAAACTGGATCAGTTTCTCCACAAAGGAAAATGAGTTAATGCACAAATAAAAAAATAGTGGATTTCCTTGTTACAACACTGAATAATTTGCGAGGTATGAATGTACAATTGTGTAGGTATCTATATGATGGTCCCAATGATGATTTAGTGACGTCATTCAACGATACAACACAGACTGAAGAGTTTTCCCTACTTTAACACGCAAGAACCACAACATTCGGCAACCATCAACCCGTTCTTGGACTAAACGAGAATAAAGCTCTGTATTTAAGAGCAGGACAAACCCAGCAGGAGTTTGTACAGTTAGGAAACGCTGTACAGAAGCTCTGAGAGCAGATGGCTGACCTTTGCCTTGCAACTATCCATTCTTTCACAAACCCACTCAGCAAACCCAGGCCAGGCTGCCAAGTTTAACGAACCACGCAGAGCACAGTGAGGACACTCATCACTTACCAAGGTCTCCATGGTAACTGTTGTCATGGGAGGCCCTGAGGCCGGAGGGTGCGGAGTCTCCATCTCCATGGGGCCAGATCTGCCCGGTCTTGCGGACGCCCACGATGGTGGCCTCGGAGACGACCACGTGCTGCCGGTGTCTCTTTTGGGACTGCGGCGTCGGGGGGCTGCTGCTGTCCAGCGAGTGCTGAGAGTTCTGCGATGGCGACCGGCTCTTCTCCCGGAAGGGCCGGCGGAAGGCCGCGGTGGGGCTGGGCGACACATGGCTGGACGACTGACCTGACGAGAAGTCCTCTTCGCTTGACGTCAGGTTCTCGTTGGAGCTGCAGTCAGGCGTGTAGCCGCCCCCGCCTCCGCCCCCAATGTCTTCCAAACTGCCAGGCGAGTAAGACCTCCGGGGCCAGGTGAGGTGAAGGTCATCGTTGCCTCCTCCATGCTCTCGCATCGCCACCCTGCCATCTCCTGCATCAACAGGAACACCTCCAACATAAACGGTGCTGTAAGGTTGGTAGTCTGTTGGCTGCCATGGAGGAGGTGGAGGCTTGTTCCCGTTAGACCTGGATGCGCCATCTCTGCTAGACCGTGGGTTGGGTTCCCCATCTTCACATTCCGCATCGTACCCGCAGGTGCTCTCACTGGAGCGACCCCTGTAGACAGGCCTAGCTCTCAGCTCACCTGCCACTGTGGCCAGATTGCCTGGCAGTGAGTGGAGGGACCTCTTGCGCTCCATCTGCATGGCTTGGGTACCCAAGGAGCTGATCTTCTCTGAGACCTCACGATCATTCACTCGCACCAGGCCCCTCTCGTGATGAAACTCCACGTTGGTGTAGAAGGGCTGCTTCTCCTGGCATGCCTTGCCATCCCCCGCTGAGTGTGAGTTGGCTCGCTTGATACGCTCAAAGTTGGAGCGCAGTGCTGCCACTCCAAGCCCCATGCCTGACTTGTCTTTCAGAGATGGGTCAGAAGGGAGCTCCTTGTCAGGAGGAGGATGGGGCCTGCGGGGAGAGACCCCTCCCCTCTGTTTGGACGGTGACAGCCCATCTGTCTCGCTCCCTGGCCCTGGCTGGTGGGGCTCGAAAGCTGACTGCAGCTCCAGTCCATCCCCGTGCGAGGCCGACTTCCTTGCAGGAGGAGGCCTCGGCTTAACCCTGGCTTCTCCTCCGACAGGCTGAAACCTGCTGCGATCCCCCGGCACTTGCCCCTGCACCGGCTCCTGTGGGTGTTGTTGAAGGTGCTGAGGGTCCATACCGCCTCCGGCCTGCGGATCTCCTGCCTCGTTCATCTGCGCCTTCCTGAAGCCCCAGCGCTGTCGGTCATAGCTCTTCCTCTCTTTCGCAAGCAGAGTCTGGAGGTAGATCATCCGAAAGCGCTCCTTGTTAACCTCCATCTCCAGCCTCCGGATGGACGCCTTGCACTTCTCCAGCTCCTGCTCGATACCCCCCACAGAACGCAGCTCCATCTTTGGAGGCTCCGACTCTGGAAACTGTGCTTTCCAGGCCTCGATGAAACCTACAGGCTCCACCATTGTGGACATTAAAGTGTCACTTCCAACAGGAAAGATTTGAAGATTTCAAGTTCAAGAAGATTTCAAGTAACAAGACCAGTGGTGGAGTTGGCTTTTTTGAGTTGGCTTTTTGTAGGGTTTTGGTTCAACTCCAGTCCAGTGGAGCAAAAACGTGCTTAAATTAAATGTGCTTGTGCTGAAAGTGGCTGAGAAAGTGTTTTAGAAGTCAAGAGTAAGAATTCCGAACAAGAAATAAGAGCGTACACACCACACCTGGGACACCTCAAGAGTTCAGGGGTCTTCCAGTCAGGCAGAGGGGTCTTCCAGGGAGTGAGGTCTGGTCTTCTTGTTTTGAAGCGTCCAGCCAGATTAAATGTCCATCAGTGAGAAATAACGAGAGAGACACAGCTTGGACTGTCCTTGCTTGCATGATCCCTTGCATTCACTTCCAGACCAGGACCAGGCTCCCAAATCACAGACCCCTCAATGACACAATGACAGCATCTGGACACCTCCACCAGCAGGGATGGAGATGAGGGGAGATGGACAGAGAGAGAAAACACAAACATCCACAAACATCCAGCCGCACCAATCAAACTCCTCAGTCCGTTTAGAGATCACTCCTCCAGACCTCTGCTGCTCAGCTGGTCCCTCTCTCTTTCTCTCTCTCTCTCTCTCTCTCTCTCTCTCCAGTCCTCCTCATTCAGAGTGATGCGCCATCATCCGCTTCTCCATCATCATCCCCTCTTTTGTACGGACGTCTGAGAGCAGCGCACTAAAACAAAGGCTCTGAGGGGGAAACGGCTCTAAAGCGGGGGTCTCGCGCCTCCGTGCTCCACGCAGACACGCGCTCCAGTCCCGTCGCTTCTCCGGAACACCTCGGACTCGGTGAAAGCCGCGCGGCGCGTTATCCCATTGTCGCAGCTGTTAATTAGAGGAGGAGACGCGCGCGCGCTGCTGCAGCTACACTGCCCGCCTGCCTACTGAGAGCCTACAGAGCTTCTGCCTGAGGGGGGAGGGGCTTGAGCAGGAAGGGGCGGGACTACGGGGTGTGACTGACAGTTAAAGGAGGACCCTGCTCAGCGTGAAAGCATTACAGCATCACATACATACATACACACACACACACACACACATATATATATATATACTTGTACACATATACTTGTATATATATATATATATATATATATATATATATATATATATATATATATATATATATATGTATACTTGTAGATGATATACGAAACTGAACTGATACTATTATTATTATTTAATTAAATAATATTTGGGGAAAATATCTTGTATTATATATGTAAATAGAAAAAGTACTCTTTTTGTTTATTTTTATTATTGTTCATATTGTTTATGAAGGTTATGTCTGTATGTCTTTGATCAAAATCAATTCAACCTTCCAATGCTTCTGTGTTTTATACTGTTCAGTAAAATGTATGCATTAGTTTTGATTAACATTTAACTACTATGCCCCTGTAAGCATAATAACAATATACAACAAATATATAGCATTGTTGAAGGTAGTATACACCAAGATTTATTTATGTAGTACCACTATAATATTTAGTCTCTGTCTCTCTCTAGTGTCAGGGTGGAGTGATTACACCACTGAAAAATCAAGTTTGTATAGGTTACACGTTCAATTCCAGCTGTTCTGCAGTTCGGTATGGAGGACGAAAAATGACAAGCATAAATAAATACATGCACATATAAATAAATAAATAAATAAATAATAGTATAGGTAACTTAATTAATAAATATATTTTGAATATCATATTAGGAATCACTGTTCATATTTCCATGCGTGAACCTTTATTATTCTTTTTTTTTTTTTCAAAATTTCAACATTTATATTCTGTTATATTATTCCCACATTTCTTTATTTTATTTATGTATTATTTATTTATGTACGTATTACTATATTTCTTTATTTATTCATTTCTGTATGTATCAATCAATATATATGTATTAAACAATAAATATATAGATAACAATAAATGCAGAAAAATACAGAAACAGACCCAAATAAAGTGGATGGAAAGTTAATGGAAACATGATATAGTTGATATCGTTTTAAGTGAGTGCTTTTTTCATAAAAATGTATTTATTCATGTATTTACTTGCCTATATATTTATTTATTTTATTTTATTTATATGTGCAATTATTTATTTACAATTATGTATTTTTGTGCACTGACTCGGCAGCGCTCTCTGGTGGGTATTCGAATCTAGAGAGATTGGCGATTCTCTGAACGCTGTAGTTTTTGATACTCTTCGCTTTCCGTAGTTCTGACTGGTCAGCAGGCAGCATGGAGGCAGTGGGAGATTAGTGGTGTGGTGTTTACAGTCAGAGATAGAGATATGAATACAGTTACAGAGATATTTCTGTGATTTCTCTCACTGTACTGTAATATAAATACTGTAATATATTCTGTAATAGTGGAGAACTGCGTTATTCAGAAGTTATAAAGCTGTTTATAGTAACTTAGTTAATAATGCCGCGCTACGCTCAGCTGGTGATGGGACCCGCCGGCAGCGGAAAGGTAAAACTATTAGATCAGAGTTTAATATAAAACTATCAAGCTAAATTAAAGCTGTTAAATCTGATTATACTGCTTTATTTTAGTGTTTTATACAAATCTATCCCTATTAACATACATTCAGTATTTTCTCTGGCTACCGTCACATCGCAGGAGTGTAAATAGGATACTAAATTAATATTTAGAGCTAGGAGTGGGCCCTAAAATAATATCACGATATTTCATGGTATTTTCGCGATAACGAAAGTCTTGGCGATATGACAAAACACTGAATAAAAAAAATATTATTATTGTATACAATATGATATTATATATGTTACCCCTAACTGAGATATTAAAAAATGTAATGTAATGTAATGTAAAAAAAAACACAAGAATTTTATCAGATTTGTAACAGAAGTCAATGATCCAAAATGTCATGATACTAATAATAATGCGTTCCAAATATCTCCATATATCCAGGATATATCCAGTAAAATAAATGATACAGAACAGATATAATCTGTCTCTAGTAGATATACTATTTATATATAATGTGAATAAATAAGATAAAACTCGAAATCACTTGAAAAGCTTAATGGATGACTGTAAATTAAGTACATTTTCACTTACAGACACTTACAGAAACATAAATAAGATTAATCCCATTTAAATAAACACAGAAAGAGAGTGGTTTTTGATTATTATTTGATTATGCTGCTCATTTTAATAGTGAACTACTCTGCTCCTCCACAGAGCACCTACTGCTCCACTATGATACAACATGCTGAAGCCATCAGCCGCTCTGTGCAGGTGGTGAATCTGGACCCGGCAGCAGAACACTTCGACTACCCAGTGATGGCAGGTAAGACTGGAGACAAATCGACCAGCAATAAATCCAGAAATACTCAGAATTGTACAAATGATTGTTTTTATTGTTAATGTTAATCCAGGTCAGTGGATGAGGAATATAACACAATGAAAATGATATTTGGTGCCACGTAACGATAAAAAACAATATGGTCAAAATGATGCGATATATTGATATATTGTCCCGCCCCTAATATTAAAAGACGGCTACAAAGAATCTTGTTGTTTTCTGTTGTTTTTGTAATGGTACAGATATCCGAGAGCTGATCCAGGTGGATGATGTGATGGAGGACGATTCGCTGAAGTTTGGGCCGAATGGAGGACTTGTGTTCTGTATGGAGTATTTTGCGAATAACTTCAACTGGCTGGAGGAGTGTCTTGGTCATGTTGAGGATGACTACATTCTTTTTGACTGTCCAGGTAATTCTGAAATTCATTGCCATTAATCCATTATTAAGATTATGGTAATGATAATTGTGAAATAAAATTGTGAGGAAATTCATTAATACAAAAAAGTGACTTTAATGGATGTTCTCGCCTAAAACTATTCTTATTTATGTCTAATTTGACCCCATTTTTACACAGTTCCTATCAGCTGGACCACTCAAAGCCCCTAGACTAAAACTATTAACTATTATCCATTCTTTTATTCTATTTGTGTTTTCATCAACATCTGTGTTCTCTTTAAATCCACATTATTTATTCCCATGTGTTTTTTCCTCTCTGGCTGCAGGTCAGATAGAGCTGTACACACACCTCCCGGTTATGAAGCAGTTGGCTGAGCAGCTGCAGCAGTGGGAGTTCCGGGTGTGTGGGGTCTTCCTGGTCGACTCTCAGTTTATGGTGGAAAGCTTCAAGGTAGGAAATTAATATTGTTTTTTGAAAAAATAAAATAACAATCAGGATTATTGCATTTTCAGCTCAAAAACACCCTAGAGCAGGGGTTCTCAAATGGTCCTTTATTTTTCTCCTGGTCATTAAGTTACAACCCACTTTAAATTCAAACCAAACTAATTAATAAAAATATAGCTTTCAAAAAGCAGTTTAAACATGCATATGCAAGCAAAGTGAATTTTCAGAGCACTTCAGAGCATTTAAGAAACTAAGGAGGTTCATAATAATTATATGTATAAAAGTTACTACTATTAGGTTAATATTAAAATTGCACGAAATAAATAATAAATAAATAAATAAATATTTCACTTCTCTGCATATCTCTGCATTGAGAGTATATAAAATACAAAAGAGTACAAAACCAGATGAACATAAATTATTTTTAATTTTAGATTTTTTTTTTATATATATTTACTTTTACAGTAAGCTTTTTATGACACGCCCAGAACGTGCCCACAGCCCACTTTTGGGTCCTGAACCACCAGTTAAGAATCACTGCTCTAGATTATCAGTTTCTAGCAGTTTTTTGTGATGTAAACTTCTGTATTGTCTTTAAAAGCAAAAGAAACACACTAATATTTTTCATATTTAGTCAAAACTCAAACTTTTTAAAACACTAAAATTTATTTTTTTTGTCCTTATGTATTTATATTTTTACTTATTTTAATCATTTCTTATTTCCCTATTATACCATTTTATAAATCCTTTTTAAAATGTATATGAATAATGTGAAATACTGGAAAAGGGAAAACGTAAAATTGTATTTGTATTGAATTACATTGTACTATGTAAAATAAATAAACAATAAGCCAAAAAAACATTACAATTTGGATGGTAACATATCTTAATGTGTGACTAAATAGATGTTATTTAGTTTAAAAAAAACACCCATCAGAAATGCTCTGTTTTCTAGTTTATTTCAGGTGTAATGGCGGCTCTGAGTGCCATGGTGGCGCTAGAAATCCCTCAGGTCAACATCATGACCAAAATGGACCTGCTCAATCCAAAAGCCAAGAAGGAAATAGAGAAGTAAGTTTCCCAAAGAGTGTCGGTCTGTATTTGACTGTATTCGTGTGTAAAATCTGTAATAAAACACAGATAAATATAATGTTTTTACTTCAGGTATCTGGATCCAGACATGTACTCCATGATGGAGGACAACTCTACAACCCTGAGGAGCAAAAAATTCAACAAACTCACTAAAGCTATCTGTGGTTTGGTAGGTTTACAATGATGCCTGTTTTTGTATTATATTTTATTAAACAATTAAATAGATTTTTATGGAACAGAATATTTTATTTTAATATGTACATTATAATATGTAAAGAGTTGTCTGTCATTGTATTTTGTTTTATTGAAACTATTTCTATTATTATATCTATTTTTATGTAATGCAATTGAGGAGGTAGGTAGGTCCCAAATTTTATATATTTTATATGTAAATATGACATAAAATACATTGTATTTTAAGAAACAGATTTGTGTTTGTGTACAGATTGATGACTACAGCATGGTGCGCTTCCTGCCCTTTGACCGCACAGATGAGGAAGGCATCAACATTGTTCTACAGCACATCGACTTCTCCATTCAGTATGGAGAGGACCTAGAGTTCAAGGAGCCGAAGGTAAACACGTTATTTAATTTGTCTTTTTAGTTTACCGTGTAGATTATCATGTGGTTGCCAGGTTCAGTAAAAAATATCCAGCCAAAATAAGTCTAAAACTTGCCCTTCAGAAGCCTAAAGTAGCCCAATATCTAAGGTTTAAATGCAGTTGATTTAAATACAAAGGCTTTAAAGGTGTATGATTATTTCCATTTATTTTTCATCATTATATTACTTAACAATTTCCCTTTTTCTTTAGGAGACTGAGGAGGAGCCTAGCAACACAAATTATGATGAATTCTTTCAAGACAAAGTGGATTACTAGACACTTCATCATAGAAATACAGCCTGTTTGACACATAACAAGACTAAAAGTCACAGAGATGCAGTGCTGATGAAACGGGCACTCAGCAGCAGGGTGCTGTGACCCTCCCAGCCTGGAAGTGAAGAGCACCGCTGCAGGACATGAGGAGGAAATGTCGGGCAGTCTGAAGAGTCTGAAGTTCCTCAAGAATCTAGTTTCTGTGCGTGTGGGTGTGTGTGCATGTTTTCAATACAGACTGCATAATTATTATTCTCCTAATTTTATTCTTCCTGTGTTTCCTGTCTGTTCCTACACTCTTTAAGTATGGGATGATGCATTCTTACATTCTTAGAGCTGTATAATAAATATTTTTTCAATAAAATATTTGTAAAAGTTTATTACATGTGTTCTGATGGTTGTTGATCTGAAAAATGTAATGTTTAAATACAAATTACATATACATAAATAGGTATGAATTACTACGACATGACAATGGCCATACTATATACAATTATGTATGATTATATAAATATATATATATATATATATCAGTATGTTTTTGTTTAATATGTGTTTGATGGTTTATAATGATCTACAAGTATGGCCAGTTTAATAGTGTGTGAATGAACATTTCATGTAAACTTTTTTCATGTTAAACTATTTAATATACCACAGTGGATCAACACCAGCAGATGACATGACTCTCAAAACCATCACTGATCATCAGTAAATTTTACATTTTATTTAAAAATCAAGGGAGCAGAGTCTGGAGGAAGAGTGGAGAGACACACAGTCCAAACTGCTCGAGGTCTAGAGTGAAGTTTCCACCAATCAGTGATGGTTTGGAGAGACATGTCTGTCATCTGCTGGTGTTGATCCACTGTGTTTTATTATCAAGTCTAAAGTCAGTGCAGTTTTGTTTTCCCACAAAATCTTACAGCACTTCATGCTTCCCTCGGCTGAAAACAGCTTTTATGGAGATGCAGATTTCATTTTCCAGCAGGACTTGGCACACTGCCTACACTGCCACAAGTTTTCATTGGCTGTAAGACATAATCATCACCAATAAAATAAATAATTTCATGCTTAAAATAGATCATCCTGTGTGTAATACTGTAAGACGTTTATGTAATATATGCGTTTCACATTTTAAACTGAATTACTGAAATAAAGTAATGATATTTTTAATAATATTATTTTTTTTTTAGATGCTCTAGTTTTAGTATAGTATATGCGGTTATCTGCCCCTAGTGGTCAGTATGGGAACTGCAGCCCAAGCTCTTCCTGTATAGCGGTTGGGTGGGACTCACAGCGGAAGCGGCGTTTTGCAGCGCTGACACTATCCATATTTTCCTCACCAAATCCCGCTTACCTATCAACAAAATGCCGGTAAGAAAATGTTTAAAGTCTCTTTTAATAGAACGTCATATTAAAACGGCTTTTAAACAGTATAATCTTCGTTTTCGGGTCTTTTTCTGAGCCACGGTAGCTGGAGCTGATGGTCAACCGAACGAAGCTAGCTGCACGGCTAGCAGCTTCCCGTCCCTCCTCAGACATTTTCAGAGAATTTTAGCTGGACTTTCTGATTTTAAAGCTGATTTTAACGTGTTCTGTTTGTTTAAAACACCTGCATGTGTTTTATGAGTCTTAGAGGTTTGCTGGTATCGCATATAAGCAGTTAATACACATTTTTTTTAGGGATTTAGGGAGCTAACCCCAGCTAACTAACTAATACATAGCTTTAGCTTAGCGAATGTATTGCATTGGTAATGTAACCCAGTGTAGTTTCAATACTGTAACGCTATAACTAGCTATAGCTAAGGCTGTTGGTATTTTTATTTGCTTTAAAAACACATTATTGCATATTTAATAGATTTAATACTAATTCCAACGGGTTTTCCTCTTTTTTTTTTGGATTATCAGGCTTACCACTCCAGTCTGATGGATGGCGACACCAAGCTGGTGGGGAATATGGCATTACTCCCTCTCAAAACACAGTTTAAAGGCCCGGCTCCAAAAGAAAGTGAGTTATTATTTTAGTAATAAATGTGTTTTTAAAAATACATATGCTGGCTGTGTCATGTGTCCAAGCCGTAGGGCTCCAGCATTACTTCCTTAAATGGTTGCGAACTGGCTGCACTACTAACTACATCACCATAGACTCAGATTCATCATCTTCCTGTTTTCTATTTTGACAGCCAAAGACCAAGATATCATCGATGAGGCTATTTATTACTTCAAAGCCAACGTTTTCTTCAAGAACTATGAAATTAAGGTACGTACTGCAAGCCTGCAATGTACTGCAATACCCAGGAAGTAGCTGAAGGACCCAGGACTGTAAAAAATGCACTCATGCCTCAACCTGCATTCTTCTAAGATCTGCCTCTGCAGCCACCTTCAGTTTAGCCTGCACTGGTGCTGTATTCGCATGCTTTTTGTACAAAAAAAAAAAAAAAAACACATAAGCAAATATGCAATCAGCTGTTCTTTACTACTTTACTACTCTACTTTACTATTTCATGGTATTTTCGCAATAACAATACTCTTGGCAATATGATAAAAAAACTGAATTAATATATATATATATATATATATATATATATATATATATATATATATATATATATATATATTTCAAGAATACACTTCTGCGGCAAAATTTTAATTCCATTCTATTATTGCATACGATAGAATATGACAAACCCCTACTATTCACTGATCACAGTATGGGAAAGTATCTGAGTAATGTTTTATTAATCTTTCACTACTGATGCTTTTTGAATGTAATTACATGTATCATAATAAATGCTGTGTATTGTTAAAAAAAAAAAGCAGACATGTTATTTGCAAGGCGCTATAGATGATTTTTTTCTTTAGTCCAGCTTTTTTTGTCCAGTCCAATATGGCAAAATATCCACGACACACACATATATTTACATTTACTGTTACATGTATGGTATATAGCTGAAACACACAATTTTAACTGGTACTGTAATTTATTATGGTAACAGTGAAATACAGTCATGCCTTCATATAATCACATGTAGGGTCGCTCTCTGTTTTGTACTCTTTTATGTATTGTATTGTAAGCACATACGTCTTTTCTAGCAGTAATTGTTTTATTTGCTTAATTTTTATTAGAATGAAGCTGACCGAACATTGATCTACGTCACCCTGTACATCTCTGAGTGCCTCAAGAAGCTACAGAAGGTGAGTGTGCCTGGAGTAATAATAATAATAATAATAATAACAATACAATTAAATTACACATACTCAGTTCCTATTGTACTTCCTGTAAACAATGGTTTCTCTTCAATACCATCCTGAAATGATAGTGGTACTTCTATACAGTGGAGATGGTTCTCACATTTCCATAAAAGCCCTATTAGGAAATGTAATGGACTACTTAAACGGCGATAGATAGGTGGGAAGTATTATATATTTTATTTTATCATTATTTTCTTATCGTAAGTACAAATATAAACTTTTCAAGCATATTGAGGATTTCTTCAGTGTTTAAAAGTTACTGGCCTAATTGTATATTTATAGATATATATTATAGAGAGCATAATTAGTCAAGAATAACTGGAAGTATTGCAGTAAATTGTACATAAATCTTAGTATGGGAAAATTGTCTTTAAAAATAGTGTTATTATATTTGTATCATGTCGCATAGCCCTACTATCAACTATTTGTTAGTATGGATACACACACACACACACACACACACACACACAGTGCAATGGACAAGTGCTTGCTTGGCTGAATCTTATCACAAAAACCCTCATCGTAATGCCAGGTGTAAACCGACTCCAGTAATACATGGGCACGTTATTATTGTTATATTGTTTGTGGCCTCATCATTTATGCTGTAAATTAAAGGGTTTACTGATACATGTAACAAATACATCCTTCTTTATGTCCTGCAGTGCAGCTCAAAGGGTCAGGGAGAGAAGGAGATGTACACGCTGGGAATCACCAACTTCCCCATCCCAGGAGAGCCTGGATTCCCTCTGAACGCCATGTACGTTAAACCCTCCAACAAACAGGAAGAAGGTACGAGATAACTGCTGCTTCAGTGAATGAATGAATGAATGAATGAAGTTACACTTAAATAACGCCTTTCTAGAAACCAATGACACTTTAGAATTTACACATTTTTACACACAACCCTTTATACTCAGCACTCATCCATACACCGGCGAGAAGCAGCAGCCAATAGAGCACAGCGTACTCTCAACCGGAAACCACAGTCCACCTGGAGGACTGCATCGGCCACTACAGCATTTTACAGCAGAGTCCATATCTAGGCACACAATTCCCTACAATACATATATAAATTAATTTAGAGTATTAAATGTTTCTATTTTTTATGTAACTATATCTGTTCTATCTGTCTATCTGCAGTATGAGTAATCAATTTGAAATGCCTTCATATCAGTGTCCGCTCCCTTTCTAATGTTGACCAAGTGATTGTTGATTGTTTTTATCAGAGACGATGAGGGCTTACCTGCAGCAAATTCGCCAGGAGACCGGCCTCAGACTGTGTGAGCGCGTGTTCGACCCACAGACAGACAAACCCAGCAAGGTAAGCATATATTGTTACACACACACACACACAGGTTTCAGGCTGGTAATCACAGTATTATAAATCAGTGGCTCTCAAGCTGTGATACACAAAGCATTTCAGGGTAGTACACCAGATTACTTCAGAAAATTAAATGAATTTACAAAAAATATTTAATAAAGTTTTTACATCTAAGGTTTGTTTGTGTTTAATGTTTAATCTGGTAGACCCTGTATGTAAGATAACACTTTTACACAGTTTTTTACAGTTTCATAGGCCTTACAATTGATCTCTGTGGAACTCCATTCACAATAGTCTCTATTAGTAATAACAGCAAAATAATTAGTCTGGGGTGGAGCCATGTAGACTCTGTAGTCCACTACATTCTCATGTTATTTCCCACTGTCTCAAGATTTCTCAGTAGGTATACTGCATTTACAATATACAATAATCAGTAATTTGCAGATTGGCTAAAGTGCCAATAAGTTTTTTGGTTTAATCATGGCGCAACATTGCTTTAAAAAGTTTGAGAACCACAGTTATAAATCATTTTTCTGAGCCATAAGAGAGCATTTAGTGTAAAAAATAATTCCAGATCTACAAACAATACAGCTAAACATAATTACAGTTTTACAGAGTTCAATTCCATCAGCAAGTCACCTGATTTACCATTACTAAGCTCTGATTTATGAAACCAAATGTTAATATGATGAGAACTATAAATAATACTCAGACTAAGAAACAAAAGTTTAAAAACACCACTTTTTTATTAATATTTTTTACATATATTCTAATAATGTTTTTAACATTACTAACAAGTACTGATCAGAAAAGCAGCTTTTTTTTTAAACTTATCTTTTTCACATTACTGGTAATTATATATTATATATATAGTTTTATTTTTTAATGTTATGCTTCCAGTGAAATATTAGATAGTACATTAATCACATGTTTAATGTCTCTGCTCTTTTCACAGTGGTGGGTGTGTTTTGTAAAGAAACAGTTCATGAACAAGAGTCTGTCTGCTCCTGGTCAGTAGGAGGCAGCTGGGATTTTCTCTTGGTACTTTTTACACGGCGTGGATGGATGTGATTGGATTATTTTTCCAGTGTCTGATGTTTTCCTTTATTTTTTGGGGGGAGGGCAGGGTTCCTTCCATTGGATCGATGTAAGATTAATTTTATACTGCAGATTTGCAAAATTCCAACATGTTTGATTTCCTTTCTGGAACCATACACCATGTATGCAAACTTGAGGCGATCAAATAAAATATTACAAAATAAAAGTTGTTTATTTTTCATTTATTCACAGAAATGCTACTTGCACATATTTGTCTTATTTTGGGCTGAAGGTGCTGAAGTTGACTGTACACTCGAATGATGTTATAGAAGACAACTTCAATAAAATAAAAATTGATTTTAACAAATTGAAAATCTCTGGAATATAATCAAGAGGAAGATGGATGATCACAAGCCATCAAACCACCAAACTGAACTGCTTGAATTTTTGCACCAGGAGTAAAGCAGCATAAAGTTATCCAAAAGCAGTGTGTAAGACTGGTGGAGGAGGACATGATGCCAAGATGCATGAAAAAGAAAACTGTGATTAAAAACTAACCAGGATTATTCCATGTTCATTTTACTCAAACATATACCTACAGATAGTAAAATCAGAGAAACCGAAGTGGTCTCAATTTTTCCAGAGCTACATATCTATATATTGTACAATAAGTTGATAATTACCTACAGCAATGGGACTAAATAATTACCCTAATTTAACAACTAAAAGGTGCGTCACAATACTTTGAGGAACGTTTGAGGAATTGCAGTGAAACAAGTCAAAACTGAAACTCATATTTAAGTGCAATTCTAACATGTAGCACCTTTTTAAGAGTTGCTTATTGCTGTTAATGGATTGCGTTTAGAGTTGTGTAGCTTCTGTAACCTTCCTTTAACAGGCATGAAGAGAACAAGAACAGTGTAAATGAGGAAAAACATAAGACAAACAAGAACACCCTAAAGGGTCAGAAATTCACACACTTTCACTATAGTATGAGTTTTCACCCCCTAAGATCTCTATTTATTTCTATGAACTTGAGAAAACTGCACTTGTTATGGCATAATAATGAAATAATAAATGAGAAAACAATGTTTGTAATGAAACCATTAATTCAGGACATTGATAAAATTGTAATAATAAAATACATAATTCAGGATCTTGAGAAAACAGCATTTGTTATGTCGTAATAATCAAATTCCTCATTTAAGATCTTGAGAAAACAATTTGTTGTATTGTAAGTAATTTGGTATGTTGAGAAAAGTATTAATAAAGTTGTCTCATAGTAATGAAATATTTAATTTAATATCTTAAGTATTCAGTATGATGTAACTTAAAAAATAAAACAATGAAATTCCTAGAAAATAGTTTCATTGTGTCAGAATAAATTAATTCATCTAATATCTCTAGAAAACAAGAGATATAACTTTTTTAGATTGAGAAAACGGAGTGTGTTTGTGTGTTGTGAATAAGGATTTGATATCTTGCGAAAACCCTTGTTTTGCATTTGTTACAAAATTAAAACATTTTTCTAATGTCTAAAGTCTGAGAAAACTAAAATAACTTTCACAAAAAAACAAAATCCATCTAAATCTGTGAACCCGTGGCCCTTTAGAGCTTTAATACAACCAGGATTTATAACAGGACACAAGACAGACTAGTACGTAATGTCGCACAAACACAGCTTTAATGAGCAATAAATGTTGATTTGGGGAAAAATGGGGTAAATATATTTGTGGGGAAATAAAAGGTGGTGTGCTACTGAAGGCTGGATCTAGCCTGAGCGTCAGCAGCCTTTAGACTGAAACTAGACTACAGCCAAATATGAGATTCACAGAACTGTACTGAGTACTGAGGAGGGGGCGGGACAAACACAAACACACGGTTTTGATTGACATAGCTATGGTACATCGTATTTACATACACAAAAAATACAGTTTTTGAGCTTACGTCTCATACAAAAAAATATTCTCTGTCTCATGCAATATTTTTTGGTTTGTCCAAAAAACAAAATGAGGATTTTTGCTCAAAAACTGCAGAATAAACATCCTGACATCACTGGATTCAATTTCCTTCCGTGTAGGAAAACAAATTAAGGCAGCAGAGATCACACTGACTCCTCTGAGAGAGACATTTGTGGTATGCTTTTTTCCCAGGGAGCAAGGTTCTTTACATTTATGCAATGGGATGAAGTGGGTGTGGGTGGAGTTAGTGGGCGGGGCTTAAATGGGGGGGGGGGGGGGTAACAGCATTTAACTCTCTCATTTAACCTCTGTCACCAAAAATGCAAGAAAATCTTCAG
The DNA here is from genome assembly GCF_023375975.1 of Astyanax mexicanus. NCBI lineage: Eukaryota > Metazoa > Chordata > Actinopteri > Characiformes > Acestrorhamphidae > Astyanax > Astyanax mexicanus. Next base: position 45,976,602 of record NC_064424.1, read on the forward strand.
AATTGCATAAGAGGCTGTTCATAGTCGATGGCTCAGAGGCAGGTAAAAAAGCGAACGTCATGCATTACACTTCATCATAATCTAGACAATAAATAAATCAGGCTCTCTCATTAACTCACTCTCGCACACACTCACTCACTCACTCACTCTCACACTCACACTCACACTCGCACTCGCGCTTACATGGGTGGGCTGGAAAAGGGGGGGGGAAAAGGGTGACATTTTCATAACATCATTCTGTTCTCACTCATTCAGAGGAAATCCTATGGTTCAAAATGGCTAGGTTTACTTCCATCTCAACGTTGGCGAAGGAAAACTGGTGCAAAACTTGATCGTGCAGTGGCAGATGCTCGCCCTGTAGATCAGAACTCTGTTATCTGTGAGAGAATAGAAGAGAAAAAAGGTGATAAAAAAAAAAAAAAAAAACACATTCATTCCAAAAAATTTCTGTGTCAAATTTATTTACCGAATGATGTTGATGCTTCACTGAGTATAATGGGGGAGAAACTGCACTATGTAACTTTGGTGGAGCTGAACGAGACACACTCTAATACTTGTTTTTATGCATTCACTGTTGCATTGCTTTAATAAGCTTCTGAAATGTTACAAGATTTTTTTCCAATCCAGTGTTGCTGGATTAATTTTTCACCAAGATCTTGCAGCAGCATTGATGATGGTAGAGTCTGACCACTGCACAAAGCAGCTCTTCTCCATCCAGCACATCCCAAAGATTCTCAATGAGGTTAAGATCTGGACTCTGTGGTGAACTCTCTCTCAATCCATGTGTGAAAATGATAAATGATGATCTCATGCTCCCTGAACCCTGAACTCTTTCACAGTTCCAGCACCATGAATCCTGACATTGTTATCTTGGAATATGAAGAAAAAATATCAAAATCCATTGATTCAGGAATAAGCTGGTCTATATTCAGTATATTCAGGTAGTCAGCTGACCTCATTCTCTCAGCACATACTGTTGCTGAACCTAAACCTGCAGACCAACTGCAGCATCAACCAACCAACACATCATTTACTTACTTACATCCAGGTGGAGACATATTAGATATTAGAGATATTACTGTACCAACTCAGTCCTCATGCATCTCTCATTCAGATGCTGTTTACAGATTATTCAGGTCACTCTGAAGTCTCACTGTATTCAATTTCTTATTTAATTTTTTTTTTCCTTTATTTTTTATTCTCCATTGCAATTCTGTTTTGTCCAGAAGACTCATTGAATAAACTGGCAAAGCTATTTTTGGAATAAGGACATAAGATTTTTCCTTATGTTGTATCACACCAGATCAGGATCTCATCTGACTAAATGTTTCGCTTTAATTTCCTTAATAAAAAATAAAATAAAAAATCTGGTAAAACTTTACTTGGATGGTCCATTTGATGGCCGCGTTGATGCTCAACTGACTTTCAACAAACATTTAACTGAATGTCTATTAACTGCAACTTTACCAGTTAATAAATAGAACATAATAGAACATAACCCTACACCCAATCCTAATCTTAACCCTTTATAAACACGAACCCGAACACCTAAAAAAAAATCTAACCCTACACTTAACCCTAAACTAAACTTTAAATCTAACACTAAACATTCTCTAAATATTTCCATCCTTGTTTAACTTCACCAAAATAAACACGGTTTCACATTCTAGAGCATGTTAAATGCTAAAAAAGTTTGTCTAAATTGGCCATCTTTTTTTAATAATCAGCACTGCAATTTCACTGCAAACGATCCATCTGATTAACTGGTTGCTAAACATATTTTTACTACGCATTTCCCCAAAACTAATTATAACATGATTTAAAATGCTTGTCAATTGCTCTGGATAGAAAGTGTGTGTGGGTTTTGGATCAGAACGTCCACTCTGAAGAACCCTGAACATTTCAGATTCAGTGCCATCGTGTCTACATGCCTGTAGGAAACTGTATACTGAAATAAAAGCATAGCATGTGATTGCTGTAGGTCCCTACACGGAGATACATCTCGTGATTGGTTGGTTGGGATGTAAATTACCATTTAAGTGGGTGATGCTCTGATGGGAGGGCTTAGTCAAATGCCATTTCCTGGCTTTTCCTCACGCAGCGGGCCACCTTCCTCTTGAATTCACCATTAGGATCCTCTCTCCACTCTTTCTGTTAAACACAAAAAGTCAAACTACCATAAACAAACTACCATACTTTTGGATCTTGTTGGAACAAACAAATAATTAGTGTGATTGTGGCGCTTTATTAACTGCTTAAACTACAAACATTTAAAATTTGTATTGGGATTGAAATGAGGTTCATTGTACTCACAGAAAATGTGCAATATGCATTAAACCAAAATTTGACCGGTGCAAAAGTATGGGCACCCTTATCATTTTATTGATTTGAATGCTCTACTAAAACTACTTGGAAACTACTTTTTACTGACTTACTGAAGCACTAAATTGGTTTGGTAACCTCATTGAGATTTGAGATTCATAGCCAGGTGTATCCAATCATGAGAAAAGGTATTTAAGGTGGCCAATTGCAAGTTGTTCTCCTATTTGAATCTCCTCTGAAGAGTGGCATCATGGGCTCATCAAAACAACTCTCAAATGATCTAAAAACAAAGATTGTTCAACATAGATGTTCAGGGGAAGGATACAAAAAGTTGTCTCAGAGAAACCAAATTTACTTTGACCTTTCGGTACTCTGTAGTACTGAGACATTTCTCTCAGTGCCTTTTAGATACTGAATTTTGATAAATCAGACCTATTCCTGAACTCATCCCACTGTTAAATACTAGATTGAGCTCACTAACATTTGGACAGTCTGTGTCTCTGGACTTACTGCTGCATCCACATTGGCAGGAGAGTCACTGTTGGGGTCGGCCAGCATGGAGATGACGCTGATCATGATGGTCTCCACAGTGTGGATCGGAAGCCAACGCTCTTCAGGTTTCTCATAACCAAACTTGTCCTCTCCGGGTTCGTGCAGGATGGAGATGCACACATCGCCATTCTTTGCAACTGATAGTAAAGAAGTAAAGGATGTCTCACACTCATTTTTTTAATATAATTTTATTTCTAATTTTTCACATTTTCTCCCCAATTTACACGGCAAATTACCCAACCCATTCATTAGGAGTCCCCCTATCACTAATGATGCCCCAACACACCAGGAGGGTGAAGACTAGCACATGCCTCCTCCGATACATGTGAAGCCAGCCACCGCTTCATTACGGAGCAGCCAGTGCGCTTGGAGGAAAGCGCAGCAACTCGGTTCGGATACATCAGCTCACAGACGCCCTGTGCTGTGGACATCACCCTAGGAGTAATGTGGAGAGAGAGCGCCATCTACCCACCTGGAGGGAGCAGGGCCAATTGTGCTCCCTCTGAGCGCCGGCAGCTTGACGGCAAAGCTGCATGAGCGGGGATTTAAACCTGCGATCTCCCGCTCATAGTGGCAGCGCTTTACACCGCTGGACCACTCAGTGCCCTCAGCGGCACATTTAAGTGATTTAATTTGACCTGGTTTGGCCAGTGTGAACCAATAGGAAATATTTGTATGGTTTGATAAAGTAAATAAAATGAGTTAAATATATCAGGAAACTAGGCCTGTTTACAATAACCAGAAGTTTTATTGTGACAAACAATATTATTGTCTTTTTAAGATCATTTAATGTCCCTGATATAATGATAATATATTGACATACTAATGCATTTATTTGTTATTGTTAAAACAGCCATTTTTAAACTTTTAATTATTAAAAATATTATAAAAACAGCAATGGAATATAAAGATAAATAAAATCAAGCCACTGATTTTAAACAAAAGTCAACAAACCGGCCCATTTAAATGAATGGGCTCTCCCTCATAAACTTAACAGACCTACTTTCAACAGTTTAATCCCTGCTTTAAGAATAAATTGACTAATTAAATTAAAAATACTCACCATTAGGGTGCCAAATTTCTGTGATAAATTTCATCTTCGGGGGTCGAAGAGGGTAGTCCTGAGGAAAGGTGAGGTTTGCTTTGAAAAATCCACCCTCACTAAAAAAATAAATAAAAAAAAGAAAACAGGAGTTGCAGTTAATATTAAATGCTTGAATTAGAGTGATTAGCCTACGCTAAAAGCATAAAATAATTAACAGACTGTTTTTTTGTTTTGTTGTTTACAAGTCAGGTTTTGAGTCCAGCTTTTGTGCATATTAGCATTGTGGCTCTAACCCTGCTGATCCCAGCTGCAATCCTGTTTTAACCCTGCTGATCCTGGCTGTTAGCATTGTGGCTATCCTGCTTCAAACTTCTGGACTGTATTAACAATGTGTTTGATGATGATGTCTTGTCTCCTGGGGAGGGCCTTAATTTCCACAGGGCGGGACTATGTTAATGCCAAATTATTAAAACGCTGTGTCTATATTACACTGCTTTTGATGAACTGGCCATTGGGAAGGGGTGCAGGAGTTCAGGAGTTGTCTTTTTATAGTTGCAAATGTATATTTTTGCTTATCATGTGAAAATAATAAATAAATAAATAAATAAATAAAACAAACAAACAAACACTGGACATACAACTTTTAAAAATGTTCATGTATTTATAGTTATTAGTTTGAAATTTTAGATTAAGATTGTTACAACTAGAACTGCCAAAATTATGCGTTAATTCTGAATGATTAATCAATTAAAAAATGTTGGATTTAAAAAAAAAAAAAAAAAAAGATACGCATATTAAAAATGCTAAAGTTTTTGTCAATGTTACATGACAGAGGTCAGGCTGTATAACCAAACCTGTAAATAAGAATATGTTCTTAATGACTTGTCTAGTTAAATCAAAGGTTAAATACAAAAGAATAAATACATAAATAAAGACCAGCAGTTTCTGATTGTTTCATCTCGGAAAACAGCAAGCATCAGGGCTAACACACGTCAATGAATGATGTGGTTGATTTAGATGAATTAATCCCAGAGCATGTCATTTAAAAAAAAAATATATATATATATATATATATATATATATATATATATAGATAATTTGACATTACTAGTTTTCAAAGGATCTCATTTCCAACGGGGGAAATGCTAAATGTTGAGAATATGACAAACATACAAGAAATTTACTCACAACAGTGTGTCTGGTGGTCCGATGACAACAACCTCCCACTGATAGATATCATCATCATCAATCAGACCGGCAGAAAAGCCTTCAACAGGGTTTTTGTTGAGCTCTGTGGGGGGGGGGGGGGGGGTAAATCAATATTTACACAAACTGAAAATACAGTACACTAAAAGTATTTAAATTTAAAACATTCTACTACAAGTACAATTGCTTGTGTCTTTGCTTGATCTAAATATCTTGTTAGAAAATTTCAACAGAGAAGTGTTAATATAGTTAATAAATAAAATATAGAAAACTAGAACTCTTACAATTGTTTTTAATCAATGTAAATGTACCAGGTGGTCATGTCAATACGGTGTATTAACAAGCCAATAATGTATAATCCTAAGCCCCATACATCTGAATTCAAAATCCAGTCTCTGGATATGATGTGGACCCTGGCAAGGCCTGTTATGAGTGGGATCTTTCCTGTTAAATCGCTGTGTGGTCTTGTCCACCATGCTAAAGCTCAGTTTCAGGGTGTTGATGATCTTCTTACAGCCTAGGCCACCTTTAAGTACAGAAACAATTATTTTTTTTTCAGGTCCTCAGAGAGTTCTTTACCATGAGGTGCCATCTTGAACTTCCAGTGGCCAGTATGAGAAAGAGTCACCAGTATGAGAAAGAGTCACCTCTCACCTTGAGACTTTGTAAAATTAACAAGTCACATGACACCAGGCAGGGTAAAAGGCTAATTGGGCACAGTTTGGTCATTTTAAATTAAAGGTGTACTCACTTTTGTTGCCAGAGGTTTAGACATTAATGGCTGCAAGTTGAGTTATTTTAAAGGGCACAATAAAACTACACCATTATACTAGTCTACACTGATTACTCTATATTATATGAAAGTGTCATATCTTTAGTGTTCTCTGATGAAAATATAATATATATATATATATATATACATTTATAAAGATGTGAGAGGTGAACTCATTCACTTATGTGAGACACTGTATCTGAGCTTGTAGAAAATCAGGCCTGTGAGTAACACGTGTGTTTCACCCCCTCTTGTGTCTACAGCTAATGCAGCTTGACATTAACCTATATTTGAGCATGTTGATAATTTAGAATATATAGATATATTAGAAATATGTACAGTATAGAAAACTACACTGAAATAAATGACAGTTAGATACTTAAGAGTTAAGATCTAGTTATCACACGTTAAAACTACCAATTCAATCCTACCAATCTACCTAACCTAGCTTAGCTAACCTACAGCACAAACAGCTTACTAGATAAAACCAAAAGATACTATATAAAACCAGATATAACCAAACTTAACCCAACTAATTTATGTCCGATAGAAACAAACAAATAGAAGAGAATTTCAGCACCTAATCCTAATTTACAGAACCCTGTAAACAAAGTCTTAACTCGTGCTCACAGCCTGTCCAAGTTAGCTTGGTTTAAGCCCAAACGCTTACTGACCTATTTAGCCAGCTAGCCTTCTCCCAACTAAACTAAACCAATTATCTGAAACATTAAGGATTAAATATTTTCCTATTTTTCACCATTATCATCCAGTTGATAAACATTAATTAACAGTATTATTAATATTATCACTGAAACATTAGCCAGGATAGCTAGCCCAGCAGCCCTCAGTCCTCCAGCTACCAGGTCCCGGCTAGCGGATAACTCCGGTTTAAACAGCGCAGAATAAGTATAAATAAGTGTAATTAACTCCTTTACCCGCGAGTTGTTTTCTCAGAAGAAGTGATGACTGATCGGTCATCTTATTTATCCGGTTACAGCGGACTGAGCTCTAAATTACAGCCACAGCTCTCAGCTAAAATAATCCCCGGCTACTTTCCGCTGCTCTGCTGGGTGACAACGCTGCCGTGTGCGCATGCGCCGCCCGCTCACGTTTTATCCCTTCCTCTCTCTCAGCAATTTATTTATCTGAAATAGTTAAAATATATATATCCAAAAAAATTAAAATAATGACAATAATCGTTCAATCATTTTTTCTACAATAAAATAAATAAACAAAAAAAAGAGTAAAAATATAATTCAATTAATTTCTCTGAAATAGTAAAAAAACATTATATAAAAAACATTATATTAAATTAAACATTATATAAAAATAATTGCTAACTTATTCCGCTGAGATAGTAAAGAAAGAAATGCATAAAAAATAATAATCGTTCAATTAATTTCTCGGAAATAGTAAAAAAAATATATATGAATAAATATATATATAATAATAATCATTTAATTAATTTCTCGGTAATAGTAACAAAGAAAATACAAAAACATTGTTCTAATAATATCTTTAAAATAGTAAAAAATAAAATTCACATTAAAAAATATCATCATTCAATAAATTTCTCTAAAAAATAGCAAATACATAATAATCGTTCACTTAACTTATTTGAAATAGTAAAATAAATAATTGTTCAAATTATTTCTCTGAACTAGTAAATAGTATTTTACGTTTTAAAGAACGTCTCTGAAATAGTAAAAAAAATATAAAACATAAATTAATTTGTCTGAAATAGTAAATAAATTAATTATCTATATATATATAATATATCATTCTTCAACACAAAACATCCCCTTGATTTTGTAAGTCACTGATTTGATAAATCCTTCCCTCGACTTAATACATATTTAATTCCCTCAATTTAATAAATTGTTTCCTTGAACTAAAAAACATTATTTTCCCCCTCCTTTAAAAAATCATTACGTTGATTTACTAAATAATTCCTTACTTTAATAAACCTATTAAGCAGCATTAGCTACCTATTCCAGTGATAATAGGATGTGATAACAAAAAATAAGCTCTAGATGGAGCTCAGCACACAGGCTGGGTGTCAGATCTTTATGAATTTACACCAAGTCAACACAAGGTTCATCCACAGTGTGATAAGTAGTTACCCATCTACTGCCCAGCTGCAGAGTTTAACACTGTGCACACAGTAATGCCAGGTTCACACTCTATCAGTGCTCTGCAGCTGAGTGAACATGTGACTAATTATAAAATAGAACATGTGAACATGTCTGTGTAGGTCTGAGCTCTGGGTCTCCATCCCATTTTCTATCTTGAGAGCTTTATTATCTGCCTGACCTGCCAGATTCTTACATGAGCTTTTTTGCAGGACCGTATAAGGCAGGCACGTGGCTCTGTGCCCAGAGGCTGATACCAAACATAGCCTTAATATGGGAAAGGGTTGGTAGCTCTCACATTCCTCATCCATGAAGCCAAAACATGAGGAGGGCTCTCCGGACAAAGACTCACTGGGACTCAGGTGGAGCAGTGAGGACTTGGTGGGCCTCGGTTTTAGTGATTCTCTCCTAAAACTGTAAATCTGCAGTGATCTATGGAGAGATGAGGAAACTTCCCTGTAATGTAAATAAACCTTTAACCCAGTTTCAGTGGAAGCAGACCAGCAGACCATCATCTCACAGATAACAGCATAAACTGGAAAAGTGCATTTCCTGAAGGAAACGCAGAGCAGATACACTATTTGTACTGTTTATACACTACTGCTTATAGAAGCCCATTCCCACCATCTAAAATAAAAAAACCCAGACTGTATTTATTTATTATTATTATTATTATTATTATTATTATTATTATTATTAAGTTAATTGTCATCTCATTATTTTGAAATACTAAGTACATTTTTGAGGTTCTGTATCATTATTTTAAAATACTCTCATAATTTTGAGATATTAAGTCATTATGTCAAGATACTATATCATGTTATCTCAATATTTCAAGATATTATTTTAAGATACTAAGTCATTATTTTGAGATATTATGTCATTATTTTGAGATATTAAATCATTGTTTTGAGATACTCTTTACTGAGATACTATCTCTTTATTATGTTAAGATACTAATTGTTAATTGTTATAGTATTTCGAAAAAATAACTTAGTACCTTAAAATAAAGATGTACTATCTATATATACAAAAAAACCTTAAAGCATCACAATAAACAGACAAAATGACACAAAAAAGCTTTCAACACATTCTGTAATACTGCTATTATCACAATATATATTTTTTTATTGTTTAAAAACTTTTAAAGATATTATTGTGTATGCTTCTATAAAGCCCGCCCTTTTATATACAGCACACTGGAACTGGCTGTTGAAGTCTTATCTTAATGAAGGCTTCAACTCACTGAATCGCTGACTGGCTCTTTTGCTGTGGCTGCAATTAATGTGTCAGTCACAGGCTCAGTGATAAATGGCCTATAAATGGCTGGAGAGGCCGTTGGGCGAGAGATACGGTGTATAAGCAGCAGAACTGGGAGGCTCCTTTTCCTGGTCTTTGTTCAGTTTAAAGGAAATAGCAGAGCCGGTTAATTTTGTATTTGTTTTGTTATTTACTATATTTATTTTTAATAGTTTGTTTGCAATACATGCAGGTAGATTTTTGTTGTTACAGGATTTTTTTTTTGCAACATTTTCTTATTTTGTTTCACTATCATTACTTTATACAACATCTGGGTCTCCCAGAGTTACTGTTTGGGAAATAGACAAATGTTTATAGATTTTTTTCAGGGATAGCAAGCACCTCTTAAATGAGTCCCAGCACCATTCAACAGATCATTCAACCAAAATACAGTAGCCTCCCCTCAACACACACATGCACAATTAAGCTGCAGTATGCTAGTTAGCTAGATAAGTTGTTATTTTAATGTAGTGGTTAGCTAAGCCAATATGTAAATTGTAAAAATTAAATGCCAAATTATAAACGAAAATAAAAAAGATTTTATAATCACTCCTATCTCTTATCTATCTATCTAGATACTTATCATTCTACCTATACTTTTTGTTGAAAAAGTGATATTATGGTTTCTAGTGAAATTAATTCTTCTTGAAATTACTGTACATGTATATCATCGAGAATACAGTAATAAATATTGAGATGTTATAAAAAAAAGAACATTTTCATGTTGTTTCTTTATAATTCCATGGATATACCAGCTCTCGAAAAAAAAGGAGAAATGAGAATGAGAATCTTAAAAAAAGCTACGTTTCTTTGATTTTACCAATCTAAAAAAAAAACTCTTAAATATATTCAAGAGGAAGATGAATGATCACAAGCCATCAAACCAAGCTGTACTGCTTGAATTTTTGCACCAGGAGTGCAGTCATTAAGTTAGCCAAAAGCAGTATGTAAGACTAGTGGAGGAGAACATGCCAAGATGGATGAAAACAAGGATTATTCCACCAAATATTGATTTCTGAACTCTTAAAACTTTTTGTTTTTAATATAAACTTGTTTTCTTTGCATGATTTGAGGTCTAAAAGCTCTGCATCTTTTTATGTCATTTCAGCCATTTCCCATTTTCTGCCAATAAATGCTCTAAATGACAATATTTTTAGTTGGAATGTGGGAGAAATGTCTGTGTGTTCAATTTACTCAAACATATACCTATAATGTCGCCCAGCCCTAGACTGTCAATCACCATCTTGCTTTTATTCGCACACTTATCAAACCACTCAGTGAACCGCTGCAGTGAATCAACTGTGAGTCATTAATGAATCAAACGCTGGGTTTATGCGAAATGATCCGTTTGAAGGAATCGGTTCCATACTCGGAATAAGTGAATCGATCTCTCCTTGGAACAGCGTGGTGCGGGGGAATCAGCCAATGAGAGCCTTCCACATGCGGACATCGGAACAGTGCTGGAGGAGGAGAGAGAGCGCGAGGCGAGCACTGAGCGGAGCGGCTGCAGCTGACGGTGCTGCCTGTAGTAGCTTTAGCCAGTTAACTAACCCGTGATCCACCGGCACCTCGCTGCTCCAACACCGAGCTCAGGCTTCTCTACAGCGGCGGAGAACTCGAGGAGAGACCGGCCGGGCGCCTCGCGAAGTCGCCGGGACTCGGAGCCGCTTGTTTAACGTTAGTTTAAACTTCAGTAACGTTAGTTAACCTAACCGTTAACGAGCTACAGCTTCTCTACCGGCGACTCGCTCCCGCTAACAAACACACGAGCGCTCTTCCTCCTCTTCCCAGCAGCCGGGCTCAGCCTGCGGGCGCCGCTCCGGTACCGAGCTTAAAGCGGTGACTCGGCTCTTTAGTCGGATCCGGGAGTCGCTGAGGGAAACCGGGACGGTTTTAGAGGAGCTCGAGACGCCGTCCACCATGGAGAACGCTCACACAAAGACGGTGGAGGAGGTGTACAGCTATTTCAGCGTGAACGAGAGCACCGGGCTCGGCCTGGACCAGCTGAAACGGCAGAAGGAGAAGTGGGGACCGAACGGTGAGTCATCTCAGCCGGCCTGCTTCTGCTTAGCCACGGCGCTAATGCTAACTAGCTAACCTAGCTAAGTGGCTAACGTGTGGACGCCGGTGTTCTGCCGAGTTGTGCAACTCATTGATGTGTGCTAGTATTCCTTCTGCGCATGCGCGGTCCAATTTTTAAAATACCCTTTTAATGTTTTTCTTTATAAACCCATAAATATCCATTACCGCCACTTAAAATTGAAGAGAAACATCTAAGATAGCACATTTTCTTATATTTTTAAGTAAACTAGTAGTCATTGTTTCGAGATAATAGGTTTAACTAACCTAGCCAGGTAGCTAGCTATAATAAAGTAACGTTAGTTAGCTAAGAAAGATAGTTTTGTTGCTTTTGTAATAAAAAAAAAAACTTTATGTAGTTTTTGATTGAGCTTTAGCTAGCTACTAATGTGTAAATGGCGAAATTTAAATGTCAAATAAAAAAAAGCAACAAAAACTCCTATCAATCTAGCTAAGTAACCTAACTCTTTATATTATATTATATAAAATTAGTTATTTAAGCCGTCCAATCATCCTACATGTACTTAAATAATAGTCATTATTTTACGTGTATACACACAATTATTAATATATAAATTCATTATATTATGATACTAGTTAGCTAAGTAAAATGTCTCTTGCTTTTGGAAAAAATGTTTTTTACTATTTTATTTTTCAATGAAGCCTTTAACTTGCATAGCTCCAGTACAATCTATTATCAGCTACAAATAATGGCTTTATTATGTAATGTATGTATGGCAAAGTTTTAAATGCCAAATTAAAAAGGAAAAAAAAAAACAAGATAAATCATTATATAGGCCGTCCAAACATCATACCTGTACTTCTGTTGAGAACAATGTCTGATATTATGTTTTATCCTGTTTATTCTCTAATAATAGTCTTTTAAGTCTTCCAATTGTTTTATTGAGGCTGCCCTCTTAACACTGTACAGTAGCACGCTTTGGCAGAGTAGCACGATCCGGCAGAACACCGGCGAAGCGCAGGTGCCATTGTGTAATTCCACTGTTTCCCAATCCAGCTTCCCTCAGACCTTCTGTATCTGAAAGTTCAGAGTTTTAACCCTTTTAGACGGAGCTGAACTCGGAGGCAGGAGGTTACTTAGAGTGTGGGGGTGAGGGCTGGAGCTGGGCTGGGGGTGTGGGGTGATACAGGAGCTGCTGCAGGACCAGGAGCAGCAGAAACCCGGAGGATTTAGCCGGACAGGCGGAGTAACGTGTAGCTGAGAGACAGGCCCGTGCGCCCGCCTGCGCGCGCGGCTCTCAGCGAACCGGCGAGATAAAAAAAAAAGCGAAGAAGAGCTGAAGTGAAAGTGTGACGTCAGTGCAGTCCGTGGACGCGCGCGCCTTTAACAAACACTAGGCTGAATATGATTAGAGATGATTAATTGATTGATGTTTAATGTTTAGGATTAAACATGAGGTTATCTATTATTTGTTAGTGTCTATCTATTTATATATGTATGTCTGTGTTTATATGTCTCTTTCTCTCGGTATAAGTGATTGATTTGTCTCTCTATCCATCTGTCTGTCTGTCTCTGTCTTTCTCTAGCTGATCGATTTGTCTATCTGCTTGTGTGTCTGTCTATATATTGATCTGCCTGTCTCTATCTATCTTTCTCTCTCTAACTAATCTTGTCAATCTATCTGTTTTTGTCTCTCTCTCTCTCACTCTCTCTAACTGATCTGTCTGTCTCTATCTATATATTTGTCTGTTTCTCTCTCTACATCTGAATGTCTCTGTGTTGGTGTGTCTGTCTTCTCTCCTTCTCTATCTTTTTCTCTAGCATATTTATCTCCCTGTCTGTATATATTTTCTCACTTTCTATATGTGATTGATTGATTGTCTTTCTATCCATCTGTCTCGCTGTCTCTTTCTTTCTCTCTCTCTAGCTGATCGATTTATCTATCTGCCTGTGTGTCTATATAATGGTCTGTTTGTCTCTTTCTTTGTGTCTCTCTAAATAATCTTATCAAGGTATCTGTCTGTCTTTGTCTCCCTCTAACTGATAGATCTGTCTATCTGTCTGTCTACTCTGGTCTCTCTCACTAACCAATCTATTGATCTTTCTTGTTTCTTGTCCGTGTCTTTGTCTCACTCTTACTGATCAATCTGTCTGCTTCTCTGTCTCTTGTTTATGTATAAGTCAGTTCCTGTGTCTTCGCCTATCTATCTATCTCTCTCTCTCTATCTCTCTGTATATATATATATATATATATATATATATATATATATATATATATATTATTTCCTTTTTTATTAACACCTCCTCAAAGCTCTCCTCATAGACTCTAGTATTATTTATAGTTCTCATATCAACAGCTGGTTTGGTAAATCAGGTGAGCCGCTGATGGAATTGAACATATACACTGGGGTGCTGGCTGGAGTCATCCAAGAGAAATTTGGAACCAAGTTTTGTACTTAAGACTAGCTCACATCTCACCTTTTGCATAATAATTAAGACAATGTTTGCTTAGTTTTCTTGGCCATCCGTGTTTTTATATGTATATTCTCATATAGCTTCTAATCTGAAGATTACATTAAAAGTAACTTCTAAATATCTCTCTCTATCTTTCTTTCTCTCCTTTCTGCGGACCTCCTGCTGTCCTACAGAACTACCGGCAGAAGAAGGTATGGCTGATTCTTTTGTTGTAGCCCTGGCTATTCATATGCTTATTCGTGGCACTTTCTATCAGCTGTTCTTATGCAATCATGTCTCATTGTTTAACAGGAAAATCACTGTGGGAGCTCGTGGTGGAACAGTTCGAGGATCTCTTAGTCAGGATTCTTCTTCTGGCAGCATGCATATCTTTTGTAAGTACCGAGTCTGTGGTCGTTTGTGGAGAGATAAAGAACTTCTTTTGCGTGGTTTATGGTGGGTGGGTGGTTGAGATGGCCAGGGCTGCTTTACTGGCCTGTTTTATTAACTGAAAGCTGACTCATGCTGATGCACATTAATGTCATAAGAATATCTAAAAATGTTAATATTTAGTCATGAATCCATTTTAATGTGAGGTTATTGATTCAGCCATTCATTTATTTCTTATTTTTAATGCTCTTAAATATAATTGTTTTATTTAATTTCTATTCTGAACATTGGTGGAGCTTCAAGGTTCCTCTTGCCAGAAGTGTGTAATTCTGCATAACCCAAATCTTATTGGTGTAAAACCCTGTGATATTATTCCACCACATGCTTTCATCATTCAGATGCTGCTTCTGGATCTTTCAGCTTGTCAACAAAAGCATGTGTACAGCTTGTATATTTGTATTGATTTGGTAAAGAAATCCCCCACTAACTGTGGAGATCTGTTTATTCAGATATCTGTTTGTTTGTTGTTGTGCGTTGTTGAGGTTACAGACACAAGTCACAATAGTTTTGCCAGAATTTATCAGCTATTTAAATTGTGTTTTTGAAACAGTAGTGTTTTGTTTTTTCTCTATTTGTGGAGATAGAAGCTTTGTCTTTGCTGTTTTTTTTAGATAACCCTGGCTGAGCAGACTTTACCATAAGCACTTTGATACCACTCCTCAGCTGTAGCAAAAATAGTGATTTAAATTAAATTAATATTTTGTAATACAGATTTAATAAAGATCTGTGTATATTATGGAAACTGATTTATTCACAGTTTTATGAGTATTTGTTTATTTGAATAGAATATTATTTGAGAGGCTCAGTCTAAAGAGACTTGTCTAAATTGGGGGGTGGGTTTACTTTTATATTTAAATAAGGAAAAAACTGATAAATTAGTTGTTTCGATCCTCTGCAATTCCATTGTTTAATTCTGTAAGTGATACGGCTGCAACTAATGATTATTTTGGTAGTCGACTAATCTGATGATTATTTTATTTTTTCCGATTAGTCGATTATTCAACAATTATTTCTAGTCATGTCTTTTATTTCTAAAAACGATAGGAACAGATGAACATGGGTTTTAAAAACCATTTAAATTTCTGGATGTTGTTTAAACCACATATATAATATTCGATTATGTCAACTCATCGTTTCAGCCCTAGTAAGTGAGGTGGTTAACTCCTGTCTGTTCTGCTCGGGGTCTGTTCTGCGTGGTTGGAATGAGAGGCACGTTGTGAGTTAAAGAGGGATTAGGAAGCCAGCGCTGTCGGGAATGGTGTGAACAGCATATTAGATTAGCATCCTGGGTGTTACTCACTCTGCAACTTTACACCGCCACTGTCTGTTTGTCCTGCAACAGGACCTGAAGCCCCTTAACAGTTGCAGTGTTTGTTGCACCAACACTGAACTCATCATCGTAATGAATGTGTTGAATGTGCTGCATAATAAGAGCCTGGTGAAAATGACGGGCACGCGAGTGCAGTGTTTAACCTCTGTGACCTCGCTCTCCTCTTTCCGCTCTGCCACTCAGGGCTGTAGTGTCCTGCAGCACAGTGACGGCTGGCAGTGAGCTGGGTGATGATAGCCTGGAATCTGGCCTGTAAATCAGTCGCAGGGTCCTCCACTCACTCACTCTCTCTGACACTCTCGCTCACTCACTCTTCCTCTGGTGCTGCTTTCCCACTGCTTATCCCGGGGGGTTGTGTTATTCAGTCAGCACTTTGTGTGCTATTGCTGTTTACTGCAGTTTCTGAAGGGTGGTGTGATTACGAGCCTCCAGAGATTTCTTGATTTCTTAGAAAAAAAGCAACTAGTGACGACTCATTTAATTGACATTGATTGCTTAATTGTACTTGCTATAGATAGAGAATAATAGTGATTTAACCCGATGTTTTTGTGATATTTTTTTGAGTTTTGAGTGAACAGTCTGCTTAGGTCTCGTCTTGTCTACAGCATAAGGCAGGTTCAGTCTTGTTTACAGGTCTAGTGTGGCTGCAGGTTTTTAATCCACCCAATCAGAAGCTCATGTGTTCAGTAGGGCTTCAACTACTGTGTTTTTCAGACTAAAAGGTGCACCGGATTAGGGGTGGTTGATATGGCTCTAAAATAATATAATATTTCATGGTATTTTTGCGATAACGATACTTATGGAGATATGAATATGAATACACTACTTGAACAAAATGAAAAATGTAGTTTTATGATCGCATGCATATTGCACATCAGATTTGTAACAGAATGATAATAATAGTAATGCACTCCAAATATCTCCATATATCCATGATTAAAGTAAAATAAATGATACTGGACAGATAAAATCTGTCTCTAGTAGATATATAATGGGAAAATGAGAACAGTGTAATTTTTTGTTGTTGTTGCTAAAAACAGCAAAAGAACAGTATCCTTATGTGATTGCATTATTTCTAAAAAACGTTTATTTGGTGCTCCCGTAAAAAAGCGCTCCCGTTTATTTACAGCAAGCTTAGAATTCTAATATTGTGTCTAAGCATGAGTTTTTAGTGAAGTTTTTTTCTAGCACTAAGGCTGGGTGCAGCAGCATTAGCATTAGCTGCTAGCAGAAGGTAAATGCCGCCTGATAGCGCTAGACTGAGGAACCTTAAGTGTTCTGACAACCCAGTGTGCTATCAGCTAGCGGTTCATCCCACGTAGCTTGTTTTAAAACAGCAAACACGCAAACTACAGTTCGATATACTCACCTCTGAATGGTGAAAGAGCTAGCGCTATAGTTAACGGCTAATGCTAATACTTCTCCAGCCTTAGTGCTGGAGAAACTTCACTGAAAACTCACCCTTATAACGCTGTTGAGTGGCTTTACTGCTTCTTAATACCTGACTGGTAGAATTTATACAGACCCAAAAATACTTTTTCTTTTTTTTTCTTCTCTCCATTAGTCGATTAGTCAATGATTATTTCTGATATGCAATCCATTACTGCTTCCTGTGGGTACAGTTTTTATTCCTGGCATTTTTTTTATCGTTTTAAAGCTGTAGAAACCACTGATTGTGGTATTTTTAAATGACCAAAAAGACACTTAACTGTGGAATGTGCAACAATTTGGGCTTTTATTATGTAAATTTGTAATCTATTTTGTTAATCACATTGTGACCAATCTGAGTGTGAACTGAGTGAACAGCCTGCACCCCTCCCCATTGTGTTTCTTTCTTCAGCACTTTGTATAGTGCATTTAATTACAAATTTGGGGTCACCAATTGTTCCTAATCAACATTTGTCAGTTATATTGACTACTCGGTGCAGCCCCAGTGATCAGCTTACAGATTTGGATTTATAAACAATATATTTAAATGCAGTGGAGATCTGTCCATCTAAAACAGCCTGATTAGATTTATTTTGTGTCTTTGGACTTTGAAGTAGGTTACAGGCAGCTGGCTTGAGGGAATACTATGTGACATAGTTGTAGAGTGGCCTAGATTATTCCTGTTAAGACAGACACTCACAGATTCACAGCACAGACTGAAGCTAGTGCGTTTATTTATTATTCGCCGCTTCCATTTAGTAATTATCTGTGAAAGCTCTGTCCACGGAGATGGATTATTGTTTACTAACAGACATGACAGTCGTACACACACAGCTTGAAGCATATAAACGGTGCTTTTTGTTTTCGTTAAATAAATATAAGATTGTCCTGTTCTCAGGGAGTCTGAGTGTGTGTTTTGTGAATTTTGAAAGTTCATTGAGAGCACAATGTGTCTCACCATTAGATCAAATGTTAAGTCAACTTATTTTATCCACTTTGCATCTATACTGCTCAGAGGACTGTTGATCTTCCTAATAGGAGGTTTTGAAAATTACCAGCATTATATTTGCACTATAGCTTATTTAAATCCTGCTCAAATAAGTGCTTTTACAACTCTGGGGGAAAATGACTTCTAGAACGTAAAGGGTTAAACTAAACTCCCTGAATGGAGTTTGCTAAAAAAAAAAAAATGCTAAAAAAAAAAATGGGAGGGGAAGTTTGGAAGGGCACTGGGTGATGTATGGGTTTAGGGGTGGAGCAGAAGGATGGCTGGTTGAGTGTCTGTGTACTCGCCTATAGCACTGTTAAACACAGAAATGACTGCAATAAAAGTGTTTTTTTTTTTAAGGTTTAGAAAACTATATAAAAAATTTAAACAGAGCTGGTATGTTCCATTACTTTTAAAGGAACAGGTATCAGCTATTGATGAATTCATTTAAAAATATGGTTTAGGATTTAGTGACTTTTTTTAAAAATAACTAAATAAATGAAGTGAGTAAGTCTGTATTCCTAGGTTATATAAAACTTATTTTTTAAGGTAAGGAAATCTTTATTAAAAAAAATTAACAGAGCTGGTATGTTTTATTACTTCAAAGAAAGACATTTCAGCTATTAATACTCTATAAAAGTCTATATTTCTAGGCTATATTTTAATACTAAATGAGCACAATGTTAACATCTGGTTTTGACATTAGGTATAGAAATCAGTATTGTATTCAGTCCCATTCTATTGGAAGTATTTCCTTAAGCTATATTGGCTGTGTGCACAAATATAGAACATCACCTTTACTGCAGAACCTTCACACATTTATTTCTTTTTTCAAGAGCATGCTTTTCCCCAAATGTACCAATTGCAGGACTATTTGTTCTGGGTGTTCTAGTGATGGATCAGTAGTAAGTGACTTATGGTCTGCTGGAGCCGGGTGACTCTACTGCAGCATTCAGAGTGACTGGTCGCTCTCTCTAAGAAAGCTCAGCTTCTTCTGATATGAGATATACATTAACAAGCTTCATCATCTGCCTAAATTTAAATGTCTGTCCAGCAGGCCGGACTGCTTGCATTGGCTGAGCCAGGCCAGCAGGAGAGCATGCATTAAACATAACTCCCCTCATTAAATAGCCGACAGCAGGCTCGCTGAGACCGCAGTCGTGCCTCTCGATGAAGGGCGACATGCCCAGGATACAGAATCTGTGACTCAGCAGGCCGTCATGTTCTCAGACCCCATTGTCTCTCTCTGAAATTGCTTTGATGCTGGATGTCACACTGACCTTGCAGTTGTCTTTGCAATTTCAATTTAATTTTCAGGCTTTGAAGCTGAGCGCGATCATGTGATTGAATAAAAATAAAAGCCATTATTCTGTAATTAGTGATCAGCGTCTGACTGTGTCCAATTTTCCTCCTTTTTTCTCCTCTCTAGGTACTGGCCTGGTTTGAAGAGGGAGAGGAGACCATTACAGCTTTTGTGGAGCCTTTTGTAATATTGCTAATTCTTATAGCCAACGCCATTGTAGGGGTTTGGCAGGTAAGTGTATCTCTCTGTCTCTCTCTGTCTCTCTTTCTCTCTCTCTCTCTCTTGCCACCATTCTGTCTTTTATTCCCCAGTGTAACAGGTGGCTAACCACCAAACGATTGAGATTCATTATTTAAGAAGGAGGTTTAAGCAACCTAATACTTAACCTAATGTAGTGCTGGGTGGTATGGCCAAAAAATTATATCATGGTGTTTTTCAAGATTCTCACGGTTTCACTGCGAAAAAATATATAATTACAAATTTGATATAAGTTTGTGACCTTACTGTACTGTTAGGATTATTTATATATATAAATGGTTTAAATTGGTTTAAATTGAGGCTTTGTTTAGTATTGAGTTTACTTTGTCCCACATAATTACACAGTCTAAGAAGAAATCAGATTTCATTAGCAGAAAAACAGCAGAAGAATATAAACAATAGACCTTAAAAACAGAAACACCAACAACTTGAACACTACTTCCTTTTTAAATATAAATATTTAAAACAGTACCTTAAACACTATAAATGTACCAAAAATACTTAATGTTTTTTACTTAAAATCAATTTACAATTTTATTATTAAAGCCATTGGAGGCATTACAGTAATAAAGTTCTCTAGTATTTTTGTTTCTCTAGTTACAAAAATAATTAAATTCTCTGTGCATTTAAATTATTCGGCAAGCTACGGTATTAATATATATTTAAAAGTACTTTTAATTCCTTTTTTATAATTACCATCATTGGAGAAAATTTCTACTTAACAGCTCAGTACTGGGGGGGTTAATTCCCCTCCAATCCATGCCAAGTGCCAGGCATGGGGACAATAGGCTAATGCTTTTGTTCTTTAAAGGGTCTTATTCTATTGGCAGTATTTCAGTACTTGTCTACACGGAATACGCAAGCTGATGTTTGCTGTCTATCACAACTCAACAACAACGACATAGACTGTTCACACAGGTAGTCTTGGTCTGTGGGCCACATCCAGATGCTTTTTATTTATTTATTTTCTCAGTCAGCTGCATTGCAGTGGCTTGAATTTACCATTTGCTATGTTTGTTTCTTTTTTCTTAATGAAATTAGCCTTGTTATGGAAATGAAAACACGTGGATGCCTCCGTTCTGCCCGTCTTAAGATAGCCCTGGCTTCCCAGTGGCTCCCCAGTGTAGAGCCCAGGGCCTATTTTTTCACAGCACCTCCCAGTGGCCCTGAAACCCATGTCCCAGTTTGCACTCCATCATTTTTATTTTAGTCACCATTCATTACCCAGGCTGGCCTGAGAATCCCCAGCCTTTACCTCTCCAAACTGCCAAGTCCACTCCTTAAAGGAGAAGGCGGTGCAGTGTGTGTGTTTGTGTGTTTTTCTCTTTCTTATACTAGAAATGTATTTTTGCCCTGTGGACGTTTTCCTATTAAGGATAAAATGCATGCTTAAGTGATTGACTTTTCGTGCTCTGCACACACATCTGTTTATTTTTCCCACATAAATTCAAATTGTGGTTAGGGAGGAGCAGCTTTATGTAATATTTACAAAAAAAGACGATGGAAATGTTCTCAATTTCTCATTAATTATAATAATCTAAGGCCGTTTTCACACAAGGTCCATTTGGTCCAGTTAAAACGGGCTCTGGTTCATTTGTACTCTTAGTGTGGATTGATTAAACAGGTGTGAAAACAGTAACTGCACTCAGGTGCAGATCAAAACAACCAGACCAAGATCAGCAAGAGGAGGGGGTATCAGTCTGATCCCAAACGAACTGTGGAGCGGTTTGCTTGTGGTGAAAACATGACCCAGTTTTTATCCAGTCCAGCTATAATATATACTTCTTTTAGTTGAACTAAACTGCTGATAAGGCTCAGTTTAATCTGATATATGATCGGGAGATCACTAGTTTGACTCCTAGTCATGTAGCTTGCCATCAGCTGCCAGAGCCCCGAGAGAGCACAATTAGCCTATAGTAGATAAAGCTGTTTCCACTCATCACTCCTAGGGTGATGTCGATCAGCTGCGCCTGTGAGCTGATGTGAGTCACTGCGCTTTCTTCCGAGCGGGCTGTTCGAAAAGAGGCAGAGTCTAACTTCACACTTGAGGCGGAGGAGGCATGTGCTAGTCTAAATTGGCCTTGTAAATTGGGGAGAAAATTGGAAAAAACTTTTAGATAAAAAAGAAAATACAATATTAATGATTTATAAATTAATAGAAATATATAAAATACAGTTCCCTAAAGTAATTTAGTGTTTCTTTGTAGAAAACAGATGAAATGGTCACTTTATGAGTAGGGCTGGACCCGAATATTCGGGTATTCGGATATTCGTTCGTTGAGTAGGTATTCGGTTTTTAATTTTGGTATTCGGATATTCGTTTTTTTTCTCCTTTCCAGAGTTCCACCTCACTCTAACCACTTCTGTTCTCGCGGGTCCCGTCAGAATATCTTGCGCGCGGGACAGAACTGAACTGTTATTGGCTGGAGCGGGAGTTTAATCCAGACGATGCGGGAGCAAATTAATAAATAGTTAAGAAAACTGTAATAATTGTAAAAAAAAAAAAAAAAAAACCTAAAGAAAACTCTCAACGCGCAGGATGGACCGACACACACACGCACACACCGATGGTGTTTGGACTGGGGTAAGGAACGGGACCGCACTATTCAGCGCTGCTGTTTTAATAAATATATAAGTAAATTTGAAGCATTAAATGTAGTTTATTTAATTTATATTAGGAACGTGGGGCGGGAGCGGCAGAAATGTGTATGTGGCGGGCGGGCGCGGGATTAAAAGAAGCAATTTTTTTGCGGAGCGGTAACGAGACAGAAACGCGGGAGCGTGGAAGAGTGGGTTTAAAAATCAGTCTCGCGCAGACCTCTATTATACATGATAAAAAAAAATGCAGGCTCTTCGAAACTGATTTATATAATAAAACGTAAGGGGTAATGTGGCAACAGTAGGGGCTAAATCGGTTACAAAAGCCTGGCCTACAAAAATGATGTCTGAACGAATTTCCTCTTATCTAATATAATTTAAAATGGTTTAAAAATATAAAATAATTTCTAAGCAAACTAAATATTTAATATTGAGCTTATAGCCCAAGTGCAAAAATACAAAATCAGTAATACGGCTATGCCCTGCACAATGCTTAAACCGAAATAGACCAAGTACAGTTTACAATGACTGTCCTCTAATATAATTAACAATGTTTAAGAATATAAAATACTTCCTGAACAAACGTTTTTTTTGTTTGTTTTTTTAAGCAAATAGCCTAAGTGTGAAAACACAAACAGCAATTTACTGGGCTGGCTTGCGCAGCGGAGAAACCGTGCAGCAGCCTCCTAGCCTGCTTACGCAGCGGATAAGCCGCGATTTGCTTTTTTTTATTTATTTTTTTTACCTCTTTTTTTAAAAACGAATATTCGAATATTCGCTTCGAATCAGTGCCGAATATCCGGAGCTCAAAAAACGCTATTCGGGCCAGCCCTATTTATGAGGTTCCTCATCATTCTATACAGCTATAACTGTAGCTTTCTAGAGCCTCCACCTGTAGGTGAAGAGTTGGATTGTGCAGTACTTAACTCCTTGCCCTTTGTTCAGTAAGGGTTAAAGTCATGGAAGTACGTAATTTAGCTTGGCACTGTGTCTGCTCCAGCAGCTGCTGCAGCGTATGGGATACAGAGTTAATTCCTGTGTTCCTAGTACGCAGTAAGCCATCTTCCTTCCTCCTTAAACTGCTTAAACACTTTTTTTTTTATTAATCAGAGAGTAAAGCGAGCCTTGATCTCAGGGAATGCTTGTTCTATACACCTGCCCTGCAGGCAGGACCGAAGATTTACACACCTATTATACGTCCGCACTAAATATCTGCATCAGTTCCTCGGCAACCAGGCCTGGAGCAGCTGCTAAAGGGGACAAAGGTGAGGTGCACAGCGCCTCAGAGATATCTGCTCTGTGCATCCAGCTCTCTCTCTCTCTGTAATGTTTTATGAGAGGCTGGATTCACGGCGAGCTGGAAGGTGAAGGATTACTCATTACAGTGCTGGGAATAGGATCAGTGTTTCCCCACACGTAGGCTATACTTGGGCACCCCCTGCCAAGTGTATTGCCAGCCACCCACCAGTGTGCATTTCACGGCTTTTTCTAACAATGTGAAGCTTCCGTTTCATCCAATTTTAGCACTTTTAAAAAAGATGGTTTTTATGTTCATATGAATCAACCAGGGTTTATAGAGAAGATGCAGATCAGTTTACAGTTGGATCTGTTACACTACGTTAAGGAACCAAGAGCTTAGCAATAAACTGCATTAAATTCAGACGCTGTTAAGACGCACAATCTACAAACACAACTCAAGATCAAATTAGACAATCTATACAAGGTGCCTATGACCGTATAAGACAATCTAACTATTAAGAAAAGAACATAAAAGAAATTTATATAAAAAAAAAGATACATATGTAGCCAAATATGTTTCCCTTATCGTGCTTATAAACATATAAAACATAAAATATAAAAAAGTGTATGCCATAAATAGCCAAATATGTGCTGAAGTGGCAGTAAAACCCCAAACAACCAACACTACGTTTAGGGGGGGGGGTCAGAGAGGTCATTTACACCTGCTATTATCAGTTTTATATCTGGATAGTATATAAAACTACATATCTGGGTTATGTTTACACTTAAAATGTTAAAACCTTTAAGTGCGATTTTTCACCTTTGAAGAAAAAGGAGTTTTTTTTGTTTTGTTTTTTTTTGGCTGAAAAATCGCACAAACACACACACATTTATTTAAATTTTATTCCTATTATTCCTGTTATTTTGATATTCTCTATTAATTATTGTGCATTTGTGTTGTTTAAATCTTTATCCTAATCCCATAGGTGTTTAAAAACATCTAAAATGGAAAAACAATGACTTATTTACTGCTATTTTTAAATTCCAGAATAATTAATCCAGTATTGCAGTGGTTCAGGGTTCAAGTTAATATCCCCACATATAAAAAGAACAGCCTCTTTTTAATTCATTCCCTTTGTACATTTTGTGTGTGATTTGATCAACTCAAAAAATCTCATACCACTGACAGTATAGGATGTACAATATAGACATAAATGTAATGTGAGATAATCCTGTTGGATATACCGATATCAAGGTGAAACAAGATAAAAGCGTAAGTTTAAAGTGTAAAGGATAAGAAGTATAGTTTGGTGTGTGGGTTTACTGTGGACCTCTACCTCACTCTGTTTTATTTTACCTCACTCTGCTTTCAGCCTGTTTTTCGTGGCTGTGATGCTCTTTGCTGCACATAAATGATGTAGTTTAAGTTTTAAAATTAAGTTTAAATATGTTATCACAGCTCTTTTAGTGTATTTACAATTTGAAAAATACGATAATATTGATAAAATACAATTTATCGTACAGCTCTCTCTCTTTTTCTCTGCCTCTCTCCATATACTGTATAAGTCATTTATTTATATATATTTAAGATTCTTAAAGGGGAAAGGAAACATCATATATTAAAAGTCGTTTGATGGTTATGTTGTAGTTAACTACAGATTTAATGGTGAAGCTTTGAAATGGTCAGAGAAGTTAACACTATCACTGTATAGTGGTTTCCGTTTCCCCCTCTAAATGTCTAAATATTGATGGTTTCTTTTATACCGACGAGTGCGACCATAAGGAAGTGCTGTGTTTTTAATGTCGTAAAGTCCTTTTATTTTATTTTATTTTTTAATTTTGTGAATGGCTTATTTGGATTTACTTCTTGGTCCCATTTGTTCTGATCTTTATCAGAAACCACAGTTTATTAAAATCCCACCAGAGCGGTTCTGAACGAGCTGCTTTTACTATGTGAATATGTGAATAAGCCGGGGCTGTGGATCTGGTTCTTGTAAAAATAAAATTGTCCCCTTGGCCTTTCTCAACCACATCCTGCCACAGCCGGTAAGAGCTCAGTCTGCAGGGCTTGCGATTCTTAAATAATGCCTGAAAAAGCTATTTCTGGAGTTTTTGCAGCGGATCTTTTTATGAGGAATGAAAAAGCTCAGCATGCTGTGTCTTATTTAGCTTCATACTCTTCAGTGGTTATGCAATAAGAGCTATAACTGCGACTCTAAATCCACCCCCCTCGTCCCCTCCTCTTCTTTGGTGCTTATTATAGCATATCCGTCGAAGTTGGCCACAACCTGTGTTGATTATTGTCAATGACTGTTGCGTTTCCTTTCCCTGCGTCTCGCTGTGCTGTCTCACTCATGCTCTGTTTGAGTGTGAACTTCATTTGAATGCAGTCAGAGTTCCTTGCCCTTGGTCTTCTGCCTGGATGTAGACTAACAGGAAACCAGTCTGTGCTGATTTAAACTGTTTGATGTTCTGAATTAAACAGTGTTTATTTTCTTTGACTGGATCTTATTTAATATTAATTAATCATTACTTACAAAAACATCTAATTACATTGTTTCAGTGAAGCTTAGTGGTGCTGTCAACATTTCATGTAGTTGATTATAGAATTGCAAGTACATATACCTAGTTTATACCCCAAACAATAGTGTTGTGTTTAGTGTATAGTGTATCGTGTTCCAAGTGGGTTCTTATGGTTTTGCCAGGTGGTTACTATGTAGTTGCTGTGGTGTAAAAGGTAGTTACTATGATGTTGCTAGGTAAGTGCTTATCGTGTTTACTGATAGAATGTTGCAAGGATGTTGCAACGGTGATTCAGTGAAGCTTAGTAGCGCTATCAGCATTTTATGTAGTTGATTATAGAATTGCAAGTACTAATACTCAGTTTATACCCTGAAATATATTGTTGCTGTGGTGTCCCAAGTGGTGGTTGTGGTTGTTTTGCCAGGTGGTTACTATGTAGTTACTGTGGTGTAACAGGTAGTTACTATGTTACAATGTTGCAAGGAGGTTGCAATGGTGATTCAGGTTGATGCCAAGTGATTGCTGTGGTACTCCATGCGGTTGATAAGGCATTGTTAGTATATTTTGTATAATGATTACATAAGAAGAGTGCACAAAATGTTATACCCCATTGAATTTTATGGGGAGAACAGAAAACAACAGAAAACATACAGAAAGAAAACATACAGGTGCATCTCCAAAAAAATTGACTGGAATATCATTGAGAAGTTACTTTATTTCAGTAATTCAGTTCAAAATGTTATATAGATGTATTGCACACAGAGTGATCTATTTTAAGCGTTTATTTCTTTTATTGTTGATGATTATGGATTACAGCCAATGTATCTGTTCTTCATAAAATGTAAATATTATATAGGACATATTGGTACTTTTGGCAGTGTGGGCTTTGTGCCAAATCCTGCTGGAAAATAAAATCCACAGGTCAGCGAAGTTTAACAGCAGAGGAAAGCATGAAGTGCTGTTGGACACAGTGGATCAACACCAGCAGATGACAGACATGTCTCTCCAAACCATCACTGATCAGTAAATTTAACATTTCATTTGTAAATCAAGGAACCAGGTTCTGGAGAAAGGGTGGAGAGACACACAGTCCAACTGTTTCCACAATCAGTGATTGTTTGTTTGTTATTAAGGCATTATATGTGGTGCCAACAGGTTAATGTTTAGTTTATCTTCTCTCAAGACAGTCCTATTATTTTGTCAGTACTTCTCTGTTGAGAGTAGACGAGCTGTGGGTGTACATTTGCAATCATTAGAAGTCTTGTCCACAAACATTTGGACCAATGTTAGCCAACATCCGGCCTAGTGATGATGATGCCCGTAGAGGTCTGAACCTCAAGTTTGTACCTCATTACCCAGAAGCTAGTTAAAGCTGTTGGCCTGAACTGAACGCTTTGTGTTCCCATCGTACGTAAGCAGCCAACACAGGCCTCCTGCCAAGAAGCGCTGCCAAGTCGGCTGCCACCAGCGGGCACGTCCCTGAGGATTGATCGCAGTGCAAGCGAAAGGTCACGCTAAACAGAATGCCGGGTTCTGGGACGGGAGGAGGAGGTGGAGGGGCGGGGCTGAGGAAATCTGCTAAGCCGTATCTGATGGCACACTGTGTGACATTTATTACTTAGTAAACGTAATTCCCAGGGCTGACCGGCGTGGCTCGGCCTGGCATTGTTTGACCAACTGAGAGATATGCCCTCCAATTAATGTTAATGACTATTTTTAGCAGTTTGCTTTTGTTGCAGTTCTTCATGGATCAGGTTTTCCTGCATTTGGTAATGTTGTTGCAGCAGCTTGAAGTTCATGAAGCCTCTGGGCTGTTGTAGATTAATAGTCCATAAATGGCTCTTAAGGCTCATTTATACTCATATATTAATTTGTGTTAAAAAAAAATGCTAACCCTGGCTAGCACTGCTGGAGCTGCATTAGCATTAGCTGCTAAGTGCACTGTTCAGAGGCAAGTATATAGGACTGTAGTCTGCTCGTTTACCATGTTAAAACAAGCTACATGAAGCAAAACTAGCTAATATCGCCCTGGTTTACGAGAACACTCAGGGTTCCACAGTGTAGCACTGTCAGGTGGCATTTACTACAGCTAGCCGCAGCCAATGGTAATGGTTATCCGCTTATGCTAATGCTGCTGCACCCAGCCTTAGTGCAAATCTGTAAATCAAAGGTTACTATAAATAAACGGTAAAAAGTGCTTAACTCACTAAAATAAACAATTTTCAGGAAAGGAATCTATGTAGATTAACATCAGCACTCGTTTGACTTTTTTTTTTTTTGTTTGTTTTTTTTAACAATTACAGTTTTGTTTCCTTAGCTTACCTTTACCCTTTACTAGTTACCCCACTACCACCCAAACTCCTTGTTCCCTGTTCCTTACTAGTGTTGCTTAATGTGCTTAGTAATGAGGTGCACCATATGTTTGAAAATGGACCAGAAAATAGACTTTTTATTGATGGTGCGCCTTATAATCCGGTGCGCCTTAAAGTGGGAAAGATATGGTAATATTAAATATAATCTAATATAAATAATAACTAAATAAAAGTACTTTATAGTATTTTGTGCTTTTGTACTCTGGCTCACCTTATTTTACCCTGACTTGTTCTTACAGGAGCGAAACGCAGAAAATGCCATCGAGGCCCTCAAAGAGTACGAGCCTGAGATGGGCAAAGTGTATCGGCAAGACAGGAAGAGCGTGCAGAGGATCAAAGCCAGAGACATCGTGCCCGGGGACATAGTAGAAGTTGCTGGTAAGTCTGCCTAATTTTAGACCCTTCTGATATTAAATTCCACTGCACTCAATTTACGTTTTACGCAGTCCATGGAAACAATGACCGGCTAAAGCAGCATCACCAGCTGCCACTGCACCACCCAGATGGTCTCCGTCAGGATTGTGAGGTGTTCGGTTACCTAGGGTTTAGTGTTGCACTGCCCCTGTCATTAGCCTGATCGCACAGCAGCACAGTGTGTATATATATATATATGTGTGTGTGTGAATGTTCAGAATAAAGGTGTCGTCATAAAACATGCCGAGACATGAGAGGAGGACTAATCAAAGGCCTGCGTCATCTCTGCTGCAGAAGAAACGTCTCACCCACGAGTCTGAGCTGTGTTTGTCAGGGCTGCTCGGCGCTGAGTGCAGTAATGAAAGCCTTTACCTCCTTGTTCCCTGGAAAGCCGAGCTAATGATGCAGGAAATAAGGAGCTGTGTCTGCTCGAGGCCTCTGTGCTGACGGGTTTTGCGTGGTTGAGGTTAGGCCTGTCACGTTAATTACACTGTCGACTTGTCGTACGATAAATAGACGTCACCTGAATCATTTATGTGGACCTGCATATTGTTAAATTGTGTTTCCTTGCACGTTTGATTACGTAAGAATGAACATCTCTTATGTTGTGCAATGATCAGTTGTGCAATGACCAATGCATCAAATACAGCACCATAACAGGTCAAAATTATTTAATGCAGTTAATTAAAAGCCACCAAGTTTGACCCCAACTTCCGCCATCCTCCACCCAAAACCGACTTAGCGCTTCCTTCCTTTCACTTTTCTTATGAATTAACCAAAAGAACGGTTCCTTTTTTTCGTGGTTTCATGTAGAATTATCCTCCGCTCCACTGATTTACCGCCTATTCTGTTCAGCTAAGTCTAAAACAATTGCCGTTTCTATCTAAAGCTGGCTGTTTTAACCACATGCATCCTGCTTTGCCTCTGGGGCAGTGTGGAGGTGTTTGCTTCAGTTGTGAGTAAACATTGTGAAATTCATCCTCGGGTGTATAGAAGCTAAGGAACGAAATATGATTCCCAGACAGCACTGCATACATTAAAGCTTTTGCTGTGTGCCTTAATGTTAAAAAAAATCTAAAAGAAATAGGCTTAAAGTACAAATATGAAGTGCAACATATGAACAAAAGTTTTGAAACATCTGCGCACCTCGTCCCAAATTAACTAACTTCCAGAACTTTAGGACGTAGCTCCATTATTCCATTAAATATTTTTCCAAACGAATGATTTGTACTGTATATACGTACATTTTGCTATTTAAAGGTTTATGTTTGAGTAAAATGAACATTGTTGTTTTATTCTATAAATTTCAGACAACATTTCTCCCAAATTCCACATAAAAATATTGTCATTTAGAGCATTTATTTACAGAAAATGAGAAATGGCTGAAATAACAAAACGATGCAGAGCTTTCAGACCTCAAATAATGCAAAGAAAACAAGTTCATATGTATTAAGTTTTAAGAGTTCAGAAATAATCAATATTTGGTGGAATAATCCTGGTTTTTAATCACAGTTTTAATTTAATGCATCTTGGCATCATGTTCTCCTCCACCAGTCTTACACACTGCTTTTGGATAACTTTATGCTGCTTTACTCCTGGTGTAAAAATTCAAGCAGTTTTTCAGAAAGAAACTCATAATTTTTGAAAACCAGCTGCAAGAATGGCTTTGTAGATACCTGTTTAAATTTAATTTTCCTGATTCTCGTGATCTTATCTTATTTTTCTCATGTTACCTTTTGCTTAGTAGGGTTTTTTTTTTTCCCCCGTTGTATAATTTTTGAGATTTATTTGTGTAGAGCCTAGTTTCTCTTTTCTGTTGATTGTTGGGTAGTTTTGACACCAGAAAAGACGAACTGCAGCCTTGAAGCCATTTTTGTTGTTTCCTTTTAATGAACAGTTCTCATCTTGGTTAGTGTCGGATGATTCTGATCGTTGTTCTCCAGCAGGCCATTAGGAACATGGGCCTGATACTGGCGGACACCTTCATCACTGGATGTTCTGGCTGCTGGGCCATTTTTAAACAGCTAGACTCTTAAACGCTGAGTGTGTGGGAGCCGTAACGCGCGGTGCAGCCCCTCCTTTTCCCCGGCTCGAGCCAGATGAGGCTTATTCACTGGGCCGTGTGTGCTGGAATTAGACTGGTACTAGTGCAGCGTTTATAGCGCAGGTGCTTCGTCACGGTGAGACGGAACAGGCCGTGCTGAGAGCGAGCCGTTCGATTAGGCGGGACTCAATCAGCAGGTTTGAAGGGTCTGAGATGATGATGATGATGATGATGATGATGATGATGATTCTGCTGCTGTGCTTATAACTAATGACTAATCTAGCCTTTCTAGTGTAGTGGATAAGTGCACGTGTTATGTAAGGCTAGATGAGCACTGCACAGGCATGCAGGGTCATGCAGAATGTAAAAATGCCCACGCGGTCCACAGACGTGGGAGGCTGAGGTGCTCAGCACTCATCCAGCAGCGTTTAAATGCTGAGAAGATGAAGCAGAGGAAGATACAGCCGCCTCAGGCTGGTCCTTTTTCAAGGCAAGACTCCACCCTCTTCATCAGGCTCCTCCAAACCTGATTGGTCACCATCCTCCTTAAGTCATCAGTGACTGCACGGTCACTGCAGAGTGAAAAAGAAAGAGGGTGCTTTATTTATTTATTTATTTATTTATTTATTTTCTCCCTGGGAACGAGAGAGACGAGGGAAGATTGGAGGCAGAATTTTGATTGGTTTTCTATCCCCCCTGCATGAGCTGCAAGAAACGGAGGGCTGGGATTAACCCACGCCGCTCCAGACGACTGGGATTGACGCAGAGGACGAGTGTGAAGAACAGAGCCGAATAGAAAAGATCAGGGAACAATACTGAGAATGCAGCAGGAGATGAATTTTAATTAGTCTTTTAGAGAGTGCTTTTGAGAGTTACTAGTGTGTGTACCAGTAGGGCTGGACGATATTACTAGAATTTATATCATAATATATATATACATATATTTTTGTATCATATGATAAAATTCAGATATTAATGCTGCCAGTGGTGCACGTGATTACACACTGACAGAACTGTGTGGTATGATTTTAAAAATACCACATTATTATAATACCATATTTAATCACATTTTTACAATACTACATTTGTCACATTTTGTCATCATGTCAAAACATTGTGTATCAGCAGTTGCTGATTCTAAAATGTGCATATGCATTCAATTATTAAGCATATCATCTTGTAAATTGACCTATTTGCAAAAGTAATATGTGTAATGTTTTTAAAATACAAGTTTTGGGAAAATCACTACAATGTGCTCAGTATCCTCATGCTATTAGCATAGCCGCCATTTAGCTATTTTTCAAGTTTTTGCCAATTGAATGCTAAAAACTCATTCCTGTTACTTTTGTTCCTGTTATTCAAAACATAAAGAGTAACAGGAGTGAGTGCCCGTAACAGGAGTGATTTATTTCATCATAAAGATAAATTATTTGAACATGCAGTCAACCACTTCTTTAAAATAAAGACTTTTTAGACAGAAAATCTTAGAAATTAGTGGACTTACTTTTTTTCAAACATGCTTTTTAAATGTCACATGAGATTTGGAACCATCTTCAGATTTGAAATCTTGTAAAAATTTGAGTAAAGCTGCCTGAGATTAAGTATGTGTGTCATTATATTCAGATTTTAAAATAAAGATTAAAAAAAAGTGTAACAGTCCACAGATTTTGTTCAATTTGTGCTGCACATTTTCCAGTCAATCAGTTTTTTTCACTCTATAACTGTGAAAAATAAGTGTGCAGCTTGGTTAGTGTACTTTACACATTGATAATATCCTCAAAATGCTTATTAAAGCTTATTGTTAATACAAACATTATAAAAATCTATAATTATACAATAAAAAAATAGTAATTTTGCCCTGTTTAATGTACTAGAATTTACCTCTCAGTATGTATTGATGACATTAGAAACTAGTAATTGTAATGTACGGAAAAAATAATGCATCAATCTGACCTCATCCTCTATCAGATCTTGTTTAAAATAGCTCACACTCACACTGAGATGTGATGTGGTTAGTATGTTATATCCGGTGTGGTGTTTGTGTGTGTCAGTGTTTTGAGTAATTTGTATAGGTTGATGGCCTACTTTTAGATAATCGTCTAACACTAGGTTTCCTCTAAGGGTGCAGTATGTGTATATATCGTAGTGTATATTAAACAGTATATATTAAAAAATTACCTTATCCTAGTGTCACACCAACTGTGCAAGTTATCTTTTGAGTGCAATATATTTCCAAAAAAGTTGTCAAAACCCCAGCTTTGATTAAGTAGCTAAAAGATGTCTGTGTCGACCATACATGTGGCTTTACATCCGATACATATAAAGCCACACTCCGCCTCTTTTTCTTTTATCCCCAGCTCTGATTAAGCAGCTATTTATGAGGTTAGTTATAAGTGGAGAGAATGCAATCTACCCACCCAAAGAGAGAGAGAGAGAGAGAGAGCATGGCCAAATGTGCTCTCTCTTGGACTCTGGCTGCTGATGGCAAGCACTGACAATGGTCTATTGCATCTGGCCCATGAGGTTGTTTGAACTATAATGAACAATAATGAAGGAAAACAAACATAAAATGCTTCTCTGGAGAGCTTTTGTTTACAATCCACCCCTGTCTCTCTCTCTCTCTCTCTTTTGCGCTCGGCGTGACTTTAGTTTTCGCTGTTCTTGTTTCTCTACCTTTTCTTGGGCTCCTCATCTCTTTTTAAGGGCATCTTATTTATTTTTTTCCCCGGCCATGTCCCATTTCACTAGCCGGGGAAGTGGTAGTGAACTGCTTTTGAATTCAACTGTTCTGCAATTGGGTTCAACAACCCGCTGGGCTGGAGAGCTACTAGTCCGTAGCACTGCATCCCATTACACTTTATTTTCCAAAAGAGATTTTGTTTTTATCTTTAATGTCTATATTCAAAGCTTAATTGTAACCATATTCTTAAGCCATGATTCAGTTCACAGTACTTATGTTTTAGAAGTAATACATACCAGTAAGTGGTGTGTTATATATACCCACATACTCCTCTAGTTCTCACAGAGCACAGGATTTCTCCAGGCGTTTCGTAGGTGTTGTGTGAGGCTGAGCTCCGAGGTCAGTGACCTGTCCTGCTGGGGTTTTTAAATCAGCCCTGATCTTGCAGTGTCCTTTCTTCTCATGCCTGGTGAGGTCTGCTCTCTGAGCTTATCCCCCCAGAGCTCCTGCGTCACTCTGCATAACTCTGCAGCCTGGCTGACAGGAAGGAGAGCAGCTCCTCTTCGCCTCCTCGCTCTCCCAATCACAATCAGTTTAGTTATACTGCACTGAATAGGTTAAACATGCAGGGAATTTATCTCCTGCTCGCTCTGTGGTTCTTTTATAATCAAGGGTATAAAGAGAGGTTATCCTGCTGTTTATGCTTCAGTTCTGGACCACAGAACCACATGTATATTTAGATGATGTACTGTATTCACCAATGTTTGGACTAGTGGCGTCAATCAATTACAAAAAAATAAATACTCAAATTAATCACAACAATAGTCTGAGATTAATTGTGATTAATCGACCCATTCTTAAGCTTTTATATGTTAAATGACTTAAGATTTCGATAATACACTTAAATGTAAATAATTGAATACATTTTAGACATGCAAAATATTAATAACTGTATAATTGTATTAACTATATTTTGTGATTAATTATGATTAGAACTAGGAATAAAAGTTTGAAATTAAATGCTGGTATTTCCCTGTGTTTTTAGGGGGGGAAACCAAAATAGTGTAGTCTGGCATGCCTGACAAATGGCCTACATTTTAAAATATATAAAATGTATATTTCTGTGTGTTTCAGTTTTGAAGCTTTTTTATTAGAATAATTAAAGTGTGTTAGTTATGAGATTTAATCCATCTTTTAGCATAAATAAAAATAAATCCAGATACTTTCTGACCTCAACAGTAGTATTGCTGTGTGTATATATAGCTATAATAAAACCACTTACATGTCACCAGGCTCTGTAAATTTGGTAGTATGATGATTTTTGTTAGTAGTTTTCAGATTAATGGTATGTGTTAATCCTTTGACAGCACCTCTCTCTCTCTCTCTCTCTCTCTGTGAGTAAGAAAAAGACTAGGTATACTAGAGATGTAATGATCTAAAAGCTTGGTGAGTCAATCTGGCTTTTAAGTCTGACGTTGAGATTCTTTTCAGTTTTATTTCTGATTATTCACTGAATACATTTAGCTTTTTATACAGAGCAGAATGTTCTGGGTTATTCTGACTCTTCAGAAAGGATGGAATCAGTGAAGCACAGTAATGCAGCAGCCTTTCATCCACCAGCTGTAGAAGCAGCAGCAGCAGCAGCTAATGGTATAAACGTCATAGCTCTGAAGAGTAGGAATAAGAAGCATCAGCATCATCATCCCTCCTGCTCTGAGAGAGAGAGAGAGAGAGAGAGAGAGAGAGGAGTGAGTCATAGCCTGTAGACCAGGCTGCAGCTTTTGTTTCCAGTTTGCTCTACAGCAGCATGACCTTGAAGTGTCTGTCTGACCCTCGCCCAGCCCACCCTCGGCGGCGGCGGCGCATTCTCTCAGAGCCTCCTGCTGAGCTGCACTTCTCCTCCACTGTTCTCTCCGTCTCTTCTGCACCTGCTCACTGCTGCCCTGTAACGCCGTGCCAGTCCTGGCTCGGGTTCCTCGCACCTGATCCACTGTTTGTCCTGGGCAGTGCCTCCCGTCAGCTGGCCAGCGGCTGCTGTTACTGCAGTAATTGCAGTTATTAAGCGTTTAGAGGTGTGTAGACTGTGATGAGATACACTGTGTGTGTGTATATGGTGTGTGTATATATAAGGTGTAGCTGATGGTTTCCAGCTTCCTCAATAAAACTCCCAGCATATCAGCACCTCTTACTTACCAAGGAATCTCCTTTCTTTAGTAGGTATCTAAAGACATATGGTCAGTAAGAGATTGGAGCATTCAAGGTAAACAAGTTAAGGATGGGTAGATAATGACATTTGTAAAGGTGGATGAGTCAGGAATCAACTGACAATGGGTTTCAGTGGTTTTCTTTTCTCTAGATTACACTCATACTCATAAATGCGTTTCCATTTAAAATCTCCTGTATTTGAAACTCAAATACCAAAGCCAAACTGCTCACCAAAAGCATTAAATAAAGCAGCTTTTGTTTTTCCGATATGGCCCTAAAATAATATCACTATTTTATGGTATTTTCACAATAATTATACTCTTCGTGATATGACAGAGCACTGAATAAAAAAAAAGTTATTTCAAGATTTTCAAGACTTGGTGGCAAGACCTGTAAAGCTAAGTTAAAGTTAAGTAAACAAAATACATTTAGCTGACTCAGACAAGTGAACAGGTGCTGGATGTTAATCTGCACAGGTTTCTCTCCTGAAAACTGTTTATTTGGGTGATAAAGCGCTTCTATTCACATACAGTTAGCTTAGATTTCCAGATTTCCACTATGGCTGGAGCATTAGCATTAGCGGCTAACCGCTAAACCGCTAACTGCTGCTTAACTGCCGCCCAACAGCGCTACACTGAGGAACCCTGAGTGTTCCTGTAAACCACGGCGATGTTAGCCAGCAGTTTGGCCCATGTAGCTTGTTACAAATACTTACCTCTGATCAGCCAAATGGTCAGCACGAATAGTGGGTAATGCTAATGCTGCTCCAGCAGTGCTAGCCAGGGTCAGAAGCAGGCTAGAGGCCGATAATACTCACCTCTGAACAACCAAATGCTAATACTACTGGAGAACTAAACTGAAACTCCTGTGTATAACGCTGTACTTCATTTTAGTGGCTTTACTGCTCCTTAATACCTGACTGGTAGAATTCATACATAAGGAGCACCAGATTATAAGGCGCACTGATGATTTTGGGGACAATTAAAGTATTTTAAGTGTGCCTTATAGTGCGAAAAATACAGTATGTATCATTTATTGTTCCTGGTAACCTTTATCTTCCTTCTAAATCGCACTGCAATCTGTCCATTTTTCCTTCTTAGGTGCACATATTTGAATTTCTTTGAGTGAACAAATACATTTTTGCACTTAGTCAGTATTAAATTGATATTCTCCAGTCTTTATCGCAGGGCTCTCTGTCTCCTGCTGTGCAAGTCTGACTCAGTGAAACGTTATCCGTAAAGGCTGGTGACAGGAGGGACGTTGGGGGGTGCTGACGAGCCCCGCTGACCCACAGGGCTGCTGTGTACACACTGGCACAGTGCTGATGCTCGCTGCAGAGGGATTATTGACCTTCAACAGGACACAAAAAAGCGCTGGAAACATTAGACGTCTGCCTTCAGCACCTGCTAACCGCTCCAGTGCTCTCAGTAATCCCTCAGAGTCTCAGAGAGAGAGAGAGAAACATGAGCGCCCTCTGTGCTCACAGAGCTTTCTTCACTCTTTCTTCATCCTTCAGCATCTTTTACCTGTTGGAAACGTCTAAATTAGTCTCTTTAGCTCCCCAGTTCTTCCCACGAGTTGGTCACTAGGGCACTCGGTTCATGGAGTTCAAGAAGGTCTGCACTAAAAATAGGGTACAGAAAATTCACGTTTCGGTTAACACCTCAGTATTAACCCCACGGTTCGGTACTTTTTTTGGTACAGTTGGTGGAAAAAATAGGATCTGAATCCTCTTTATAATCATGTTTAGTTTTTTGGGATTTCAGCATTTTATTAAATGCTGAAACCAGTTTTATCTCCTACTGTCATTATAAGAGGATCAATCTTTTTAGATCTTGTTGAAACAAACAAGCAATGAGCCTGATTGTGGCTCTTTATTAAGAACAAAAACAACAGCATTACTTTAACTGCTTAAACTATATTTGTATTAAACAGATATTTGTCCCTAAGCATATTACTTGATGCATTTGAGTGTTTGATCTCTTTTAAAGAAATATCAACATTAGATTGTTAAAATTAACTAATATTAGTGGTGTCAGTCATATAATTTTTTTTTTATGTTGGAATTTCTCTGTATTACTGTGAGGGGACAGTTATAATAGTGTAGTTGGGTTTGGTCTGCCAAACTGTGTTATTTTGTACTGTATTGTAATATTAGACAGAGCAAAAGCGAGAGAGAGAGAGAGAGAGAGAGAGAGAGAGAGAGTACAAGCGCCTAACCCTGCATTTACATTTGCAGTGATGTAGATGTAAGAGCTGCAATGATTAGTCAAATCTGAAATTTCAACACTGCCGGTTCTATTGACTAATCATTTATTTATAACGGAACCAGCGGTTCTCAACTGATCTCAGCCTGGGACCCACATTTCCTTATGGTTATTAAATCACGACACATAGAATACAAACCATTTTTTTTCCTTGTTTGTTTTTTGGAAAAATAGCCTTTAAAAGCCGATTTAAACATGCTGCATACGAATGCAAAGTGAAATTGAGAGTTTTTTTTTTTTTTTTTCAAGAAAATGAGGAGGAACATGACAACCGCGTGTATAAAAATCTTATATAATATATAATGTATATAAAAGTATATAAAATATATAAAGTCTGGAGTGACAGTAGACAGAGTTTCTCTAATGTCATGCTCACTGTTCAACCTGTTTCTCTGCTTTGGCTTGAGCTGTACCAAAAATAAATGAGCATTAAATCATTATTATAAGTTTTTTAATTTATTTTTATTTTTTTTTTAAAGCTGTCTGCGACCCACCCAGAATGTTTCCCATTAGTTTGCTGCACAAAGTAATCCAGATCTTTATTAAATCAAGATTATTGAACATTTTAATGTCTGTCATCGGCTCTGGGCTGTTTATAAGAAAAACTGAAATGAAATGGAAACACATCAGCTCTTTATTTTTGTCCCTTAATCATTAAAAAAGTGATGGCATGACCCTGCCACAGGCCCGTGGCCTAAACCACTGGAGGCAGTGAGAGAACACACAGAAAGGATGTGATGCATCAATCGAGCTGCGTTTGAGAAGATGAATAACTAATATAGCAGATGTCTGATCTATCATTCATCCTATTCTTATGGGAGGGATCATCTGCACGGTTTCCTCTCTCGCTGTTCTCCTCGGACGCCGCTCCGGTCCCTCCGGCTCTGACCCGGTCCGACCCGGAGGACGAGGTGTCCGGGTGACGGCGAGCGCATCCGCTGCTGCTGCAGCAGCCGCTAAATTATCGTGTGCTTGTGAACTTCTTTTTCAGCGAGTCCCTGAGAGAAATAGAAATTCACAATTATGTACAAACTGTCCAGTGAGCTCAGCTGCAGCTCTGTCCCGCCCTCACATCCCTGTGGGATGATTTCCAAAAACAGGCCTTTATAAAAAAAAAAAAGTGTTTCATAAATACAGAAAAGTACAAATTGAACCCTTTATCCTTTAGTTTGTTTGTTTTAATTTGATTTGAGGCAAATACACGTAGCCTTTAATTCCTATATTCCTTAGAAGCTCTCAGTCTTGATGTTTGTTTATAGAGTTTAAAGTATTTGATATTCTTCTCAGACTGTTCAGATCAGTCCTTGATGTCCTGTTAAAAAAATATTCAAGTCTTTTACTGAGAATGTAGGAGGAAAAAAGTATTGATAAAAGTACAGTACATTAAATATCGTCCAAGTTAGCACCATGCGAATGACGTGTCGTGGTAGCGTTTAGTGGTGGGCGATATGGCCCTAAAATAATATCACGATATTTCATGGTGTTTTCGCGATAACTATACTTTTGACGATATGACAAACACTGAATTAAAATAATAATAAATATTTTAAGAATAAAAATCACATTTTATTATTGCATATGATGTGATACCCCTAACCCCTAACTGAGATATTAAAAAAATACAATTATTTTATTATATTTGTAACAGAAGTCAATGATCCAGAATGTCATAATACTAATAATAATTCTCCAAATATCTCCATATATCCAGGATTAAAGTAAAATAAAGGATACTGGACAGATATAATCTGTCTCTAGTA
Source organism: Astyanax mexicanus (assembly GCF_023375975.1). NCBI lineage: Eukaryota > Metazoa > Chordata > Actinopteri > Characiformes > Acestrorhamphidae > Astyanax > Astyanax mexicanus. The sequence goes on from NC_064424.1 coordinate 46,016,284, forward strand.
GATATATACTGGGAAATGAAAACTGTGAAATTTTCTTTTGCTAAAAACAGCATAAAAATAGTGCCCTGATGTGATTTTTAGTAATTAGGGGTGGCTGATATGGTTAACGCTTGACAGCCCTATTAAATATATACAACATATCTAAAATATAATTCCAACTTATTTACCTTAATTTGATACGTAAACACAATTAATAAAATATTGTGGTCAGTAAAAAAATATATATATTCATTTCTTGTACTTTAAGCTAATAATGTAATTGTTGTAAATAACCTAATAGCAATAATAGCATAATTTCCTCGTAGTACATGTCTGACAGTTGTTCCAATATATTTCTGTTCTAAAGGAAGTTGTAGTTGTAGTTTATGTAGTTTATGTAGTTTAAGTTCCTGTTTACTCTGCTCATCCTCCTGCTGGAATGCGGTTGTGTGTTGGTTTAAGGTACAAACCGTCAGTTACCAGCAAACTTTACTCACAGACTCTCAGAATCCGTTAACTAAAGTAAATAGTGGCTGGGTGGGAGGCTGAGCTAACAGCCTCAGGTGATTAGATGTAGATGATAAGAGAGAAGACCCTCGCCCTGCTTTCTTTATTGTTTGTATTACAACACACTTTGTTCAACACGTGAGTTTGGGTGGGGCGTTTACTCAAAAGGAACTTAAACCAACCAAAAAAGATATTTATAAAAGATATATATAGGTTTATGTACAAGTATTTTGTATATACAGTATGGTAAATTGCATTTGTAAAAAAACTATATATCAGGGTGCTGTTAAATATACATAATTTTTTTCATATTTATACATTTATTTTTAACTTTTATTTTTTAGTACAATTGCAGAAAACAATATGAAATTTTACGCTTAGATTCCTTCAAGTTTGCCAGCTAAAAGATAAATAATTAATATTTAAAAAAAAAGAAAAATATATTAATTTGGGCAAAATTATTTTATAAAATCATGTTTTTTTTGTTTGTTTTTTTCCCGATAAAATATAAAAAATTTTTTTAGGAAAAACCTGAAAACAACATGGAAAAAATCTTGAACTGCAAATTAACTGACCAAACTGTTCAAGAAAAATGGCATAGCTGTTACTTAATAAAATAATCACTCATTAATCTTAATCAAGGTAATATTTTGCATCATATTATTGATTTTAAGCCCTATTGTAACAGAACTCTTAACGAAAGAACAGCTTAAACTTTTAAAGTTACTGATTAATTTACTGAAATGATCTACCATGTTCAATATACCATATATGACCATATTCCCATAAAATGTGCTGCTATAAATTGTAGGGAAGCTCATTAATTGGAGCACTCGCGCTACCAATCTCTTTGAAACACGTTTCATACCTCCTGTTAGTTCCGATATGAAATAAAACCTGATTTTAGATAAGTGTTTCAAGGAGATCTATTCTTATAGAGTTGTGCTCTCCTCGTCTACCTAAAGTAGGTTACCCTACTATCTGACCTTTTTCTAAGTCGAGCTATATATTGGGTGCGTGTTCCACATTTCGTTGCTGTGGTTTAGGGGGCGTTTAGATGTCTGTGTATTTTTATAATCTGGATCATTAGGAAAGGCCTCTGGATCATTGGCAGCTGTGCTGAACAATTGTTACGGTCAGAGTTTTAGTTGTGCATGTGATGAAATGTTCATTATTTTTTTTTCTGACACTTCAACAGAATGGTATTTCAAATGGTTCAGTTACGCCAATAAAATCGAAAGTAGATCAGTTGGGGCGCAAGAATTTACAAAGATCAAGATTAGGCTACCGATACATGTTATATACTCAGAATGACTGAGATTAGTACTTAAAGGTGCATCAAAAAAATTTTTAAATATCATTCAAAAGTTACTTTTATAGTAATTCAGTTAACAAAAAAGGTGAAACTCATATATTATACAGATGTATTAAAAACACAAAGTGATCTATTTTAAGCGTTTATTTTTGGTGTTGGCAGTGTGCCAAGTCCTGCTGGAAAATGAAATCCGCATCTCCATAAAAGGAGAATTAGTGTATTGAACATTATGCTGGTTCTGTATCTGTTTTGTAATTAATTACATGTCCATTATATTTGATATATCCACTCTCCGTTATATTTTTTGTATATTAGACTTATTTTGTTTATTCTTTTTTTCCCCTCTGTTTCTATTGTGTATACGTACTTTCCTTTTGTGTAAAGATACTGTTGTAATCTTTATCGATCTCTTTGGAAGGGAAATCTCTCTCTTTATCTCTCTTTCTTTCTTTCTATCCAGCCTCCACTTCCGATCATTTTTGATCATGATCGGTGTAATTGTAATAATTAAAATAACTAATGTAGAATCTAAAAATGGAAATAATGACATTTATAACACAACTAATCAATAATTATAATAGTGACAGACCTATAAATATGTTCAAAAAGACTTAAGACTTTCCAAAAAAAAAAAAAAGTTTTACATGTCTGTACAGTGATTGGTCAAAAAGAAGCACAAACGTGTTAATAGCTGGTGCATTTCCAGGTTAGGTGGGGAAAAACACACAGTTCTCGAAAAAAAAAAGAATGTGTTCCGATTATGAAAGTTCAGAACATTGGTGTTTCCACTCTGTCCAGAAGGATGTGCTGATATCATACCGTGTAAACTCTTGTGTACTCAATCACCATATCAACATATTTCTTCCATTTTTGGACAGCGTTTCTTTTTTGGGGGTAATTCTAGCCCTCCGGCTACCCCTGCTCTCCGTGCACAGGGTCAGGGAGGCTAATCTGCAGACTAGGCGATGTGTCCAGAGCTTCATGTTCTGGATGACCAGATCCTCTCCTTTCCGCATGTGGATTCTCTGTGGAATCCGTGAGCGGGATCCGGGCCAGATCCAGCCGGAACGTTTGTCCTGGCCCGGAGCAGAAACAGAAAAAAGCCAGCTGTCGTCACGCAGGCCTTCTTCACATAAACCCAACATTTACACGTTTGAAGTGGACGCTTCAAGCGAACGCTCTCCCATGAGACTCATAAATGTCAGGAGATGTGGAGAGCTCATGTATCTGCTTCCTCATTGATTCTAAGATTTGTTTGGGGAAGGATTAGCTGTTTACATTTGCGTTTTTTCTACAGCAATTACTAAGCCCACCCTTCACCCCCAAGTTAATGGAAAGAATGATACACACTCTATTTTTAGTGCTCGCCAGAAAGCACTGGAACTTTTTTTTTTTTTTTTTTTTTTTTTTTTTGAGGATTGCGATAGGTCTTGTTCTTCTGCAAATATAATGTGATTCCAGAGGTTTGCGCACGTATATGTTTGTAAAAAGATCAGATTCCTGCTGAAAAATCCAGGTCAAGTCTGACGTTTGCTAGTAGCTGGTTTCAGATGGTCTTTGGTGGTCAAGGAAGTTGAAAAGCTGTTCAAAATTTTAGCAAATGTATTCCCTGTGCTAGTGGCTGGGAGACTAATTCCATTAATATACTGTTTTAATGTGATTTTCAGAATGATAAAGATGCAAAGATGTACAATTTTTGATTATAGAAGCTTCCAGAGGGATTCTCAGTAGATGTTCATTGCACAGTTGCTTCCGTCAGAAAACTGTAAAGAACTTTTTCTCATATTTTCATATTTTGCAATCTATAATAAATATAAGAAGGTTTATATTATGTTTGAACCGTATTTAACATAAAAGCTGCATGTAAGATTACAGAGGGCTGCTTACTATTGTGGGGAAAAAAAGTTTATTTTTGTTAAATGTGAAGGAAACAATAGCGCACAAAACAAAAGCGCAGCAACTCGGTTCTGATGCATCAGCTCACAGACGCAGCCTTGTGCTGATCCACATCACCCTAGGAGTGATGAGGGGAAAGAAAGAGCGCCATCTACTGTACTGTATCCACCCAGAGAGAGCAAGGCCAATTGTGTGCTCTCTCAGGGCTCTGGTAGCTGATGGCAAGCTGCATGGCCTGGATTTGAACAAGCAGTCTCCTGCTCATAGTGCCAGCGCTTTAGACCGCAGGACCACCGGGAGCCCCATGTTGCTATTTTTAAGCTTGATTTATAAGGCCCTACTGCAGGAGCTGGAAGACCCAGAACATGTTTGATAGCTGCTTGATGTTCGAGTGCTTGAGTGTGAGATTCCTGGTGACGTTTTGTTCCCGTGTTTGTAGTGCTTTTGGAGTAGCTGTTAAGCCTGTAATGGCGTCTAGATAATCATGAAAATTCATGTCTGGAGACAAAGAGACCCGAAGGCTACAGCTGTGGCATTTTGGAAGCTTGGACCTTTACTGCTTGCGCAATGAAAGTGCCTCAGGCACGCACCGCCCGGAAAGCCTCGAATGAACATGGCACCGTTCTTTGTGCCATAGTGCAACGTATTTAATTGTATTATATTATATTTTGGTACTCAGAATTATTAGTTAAAACTCTCCTATAAACACTGTGAAACTGCAGTTCCCCTCCCTGTGTAATGTGCTTATCTCTAACAGCACGCTTTCTGTTTCCTTTCTAGTGGGTGACAAAGTTCCTGCAGATATCCGGCTGACGTCCATCAAATCCACAACGCTAAGAGTGGACCAGTCCATTCTGACAGGTGAGATAATAAAACCATAATTTAAAATGCATCATTCTGTTGAGTCTACACGGATTACTTGGATAATCTGTGTACATATAGGGAGTGAATTTTGTAATCACATGGGATCCAGCAATTTATCACATTTACGATACTGTGATTCTGCTATATTCAATATATCGTAAGAAAATTCTCTACAATGCTTCAGTATTCGTGTTACTGATGATGATGATAAAATAATGGATTTATTGGTGTCAGTTTCACAAACATTTGTTGGTTAACAACCAATATTCTTCACTGCAGGTTTACCCTATTTATTTGATTATAGCGCCACCATGTCAAATAATTAAGCAGTAACTCTAGTAAGTGTAGTGGTTATTTCCTAAAACCACTATGGTGGCTGGGCAAAAATGTCTGGCTCTCCAAACTTCGCAAAAATCCAATGGTCCACAGAAAGTTGTTGTCCAAATGAAATAAATAATTTATTGCAAATAATAAACAAAATGTTTTCAGTAACTTTAAATGGAAATAAAGAATAGGATTGCAATGATAAACCAAGAATTAACTGAAACAAAAAAGATTCTTTTCAAGTTCTGTGGCAGCATGGACTTCAGGACTTCAGGAAGTGAGGTCAAAGACTGTGTCTTCCTGCTCTGGCCACGCCCTCCAGGTAGCAGCACCTGCCCTTATTGACAAAGGCCAAACCATAGCAGCCACTAGATGGAGTGAACTCAGAACAATACACAAAAAATAATGAGAAAAACACAAACCTAAAAATAACAGTTTTGGCTTCTACATTAAGTCATATTGTTTTAGTAATTCAAAACAGTTTAAAGTGCCTGTTTCAATAGAAATGTATCGGTACAATTGAAACAATACAATTTATTGCAATGTCAATATTCATTTTAAAACCAAAGATTTTGAGCTGTTATATGCCCAGTTAGCAATTTACATCTATCCTCTAATCAGAGATTGCATTAAGTGGGTTAAATCTACATGGTTTCATATTTGTGTCTGTGTTTCTCTCAGAATTATCAACTTATATATTTTTATTAACTGAAGATGGAAGGTTTATTTAGCTATGTATTAATTTCTGCCTGTTTTCAGACCAAATATCTCACTGCCTGTTTATACCCTCCAGACACGTGTATGTTAATATAAAGGGGTGTCCACATATATTTGGACATTGTGTACATATAGTAAGTTTATTACCATTATCATGTGGCCAACTTTTTTATGTTCAAATTGCTGCAAACTAAAATAATAAGACACTAGCATTAGCTTAGCATAAACACTGCACAGGATCATATGGCCAGTTTCTTTACTAGTCAGATCAGCAGTCACGTCTTTTGCAGTCATTTACTCTGTGTGTGTGTGTTATAGGTGTTCTGTGAGTATAAGTAAATAAATGCTTTAATGCATAAACTGCAGTGAAATTTAAACAGAGAGAATGCCCTTTTCCCCTCTTTCCCATCGTATATCCATACACACCACCGTAATGTGAGCTCAGGAGTCTGGGAGCTCAGAAAAGCAGAGAAATGAGAGACAGAGAGAGAGACAGAGAGAGAGACAGAGAGAGAGGGAGGAAGTGCGGCTGTAGGACCTGCAACTTGTTTCACTGCCTTAATTGGTAACAGATGAAGTTGAAGTCTGAGTGGTTTTAGCCTCTCCATCCTCGGCTGTTTTCTGTTCTAATATAGAACTGATCATTCAGACAATTACTGATTATTATACAATTCTGCTTTCTCTCTTCTCCTCCGAGTCAAAAAGCTTCAGTGTAGATCTGTCACAATTACCAATTTTATACAGTGAATTGCCCTAGAAATAATTTGTTAATTAATAAACTATTTTGTCATTTAAAGACAATTTTCAGTACTGATATAAAAATGATAATCGCAACATACAGATACATCTTCTAAAGAGCAATATATTTTTAAAATATTGGAGTATGAACATTATTATTATTAATAGGAAAGTGTTTATACAAAACCAAACAAATTTGATTTTCATTTATTTTGCCATTTATTTATTTATTTATTTATTTATTTACATTTGCACAATGAAGTAACATGCATATTTGTGTTGCTTTTCATAGAGAACTTATTTTTTCTGTCTAATTTTTCATTCTTTTCACTTATTTCAATAATAATTTCGGTTGTAGATTTTTGGTGCATTCCTAATTCAATCATATAGTATTTCTAATATATAAAAAAAGAAGAAAAAAGTTTTTAAATAGAATAAACATACCCGCTTGTTTGTGTTCATTGGTTTTCCTTGGTACTTTCCCTTTAATTTAGCCATTTAAGCTTCTCAGGTCTTGTCAATGACTGGAAATGGTACAAAATCCAAATGAACTAAAAGCTGAAAAAAGTACATTTAATATTGTAAAAAAAAAAAAAAAAATAGTGTAGTATATTGTACAAAAATATATTGTTTAAAAAAAGTTTCTTTTTTAGCAAACAATTCATTGGTTAACATCTTACAATAGTAGCAATGGCTTTAGAAATGGATAGAAATCAGTGCTAAAACAGATGGTGTTACTGTACTCTGCTTTAGCAGCATTTTACACACTTACAGCACATTCACACTTTCATCATAATAACTAGAAAAAGACACAGAAACACAGAACTCTGTAACTATTAAAAAAAGTAGAAGTCTTTTCTTTAGAGAAATTACAGATGAAGCCAGAGTGTGGCGAGTGCTGTTTCCTACAGCTTAAAATAAAGACTCTTGGAAACTGTAGAAAAAAAAAAAACTGCTACAGGAAGACGTCTGGCTGACCCACATGGAAACAGCAGCTTTAGCCTTTAGCTCAGATTAACATGATTAAGGACAGAAATAAAAACATTTGATAAGATGAGAAAATAAAATAGCTGCTTCTCTGAGTCTTACAGCACTGCAGCCGCTGGATGATACGTTAATAATAATATTGTTAATGTTATTGTGACGGGCCTCTCAGCTGTACACTGTAAATCTGTAGTCTCTAGCAGACAGTTAATGATGACCGATCCAAGTCTTTAAACATTTAATCCATAAACAGGGATCAGGTTTTGAGTGGAGAAGCCGTTTATCTCAATGCCATTAGTGCAGTAATGCAGTTCTGTGGTCTGAAAGCAGCTTCTGCCTGATGTTTAGAGCTTCACACTTCTGTTTAGAGGGATGTTCTCACACCCAGCTTTGCTGTGAATGACAGCCTGGAGCTGAAAGACTCAAAAACGGCTCTTCTAATTCTAGATTGTAACCTGCCAGAAATATCTGTAAGTGACTGGAAGTTAAACTAGGCCTCCAGATGGGAAGAACTTTGCATTTTTTCCTAAAGCTTTAAATATACACTATAGGACTTTTAAAAGCTGCAGCGGATAATTGACAGATTTTGCTTTTTATTATTTCCATTCCACCTTAAATAGTGCATCAGTATGAGACACATACTAGTGCCATAGTGTGTTACTGCTACTTTATTTAAGGTGGATTATAAAATAGAAAGATAGATGAAGATATTGCATTATAAGAAGCCAGTTTCAACTTTGTATGGTTGTATGGAAAGTTGAAAACCTTTATAACTTAAAAAAAACTATTTAAACTTTTCATCTCAGGATATCAGGATACATTTTTTCACCATATAATCGACAATATATTTTTAAGCATATTGATTAATGACTTAACTGTACATTTCTTTACAAAAAGATTGTGTAAAAATCCTGTTTAAATGGATTGAATGGAAGCGTACGATTGCAATGAATGTGTTTTTAATGTGAAAGTCGTTAAACATCATGATATAGGGGGATTAGAGTGGTCCAGCAGTCTAAAGCTCTGCCACTATGCTCAGGAGGTCGCTGGGTCGAATCCTGGTCATGCAGCTTGCCATCAGCTGCCGGAGCCCCGAGAGAGCACAATTGGCCTTGCTCTCTCTGGGTGGGTACAGTAGATGGCGCTCTTTCCTTCTCCTCATCACTCCTAGGGTGATGTTGATCAGCACACACAAGGCTGCGTCTGTGAGCTGATGTGTCCGAACCGAGTCGCTTCGGTTTCCTCCAAGCGACTATCTAGTCTGAGTAGTGTACCCCTAACAGTTACACCTGGCCTACTTAAGTCGATCCGGCTGCAGGCACTGAAGTACACATGCTGATGTTTTTACCTCACTTCTGTTAACTCATATGTTCTGTTTCTCTGCGTCTCTGTAGGAGAGTCTGTATCAGTCATCAAACATACAGACCCGGTCCCCGACCCACGAGCTGTGAACCAGGACAAGAAGAACATGCTGTTCTCTGTAAGTGAGATTTCTCCCCATATGACTGCTGCTGTTCTTTCCTCACTGCAGAGGGGGGGGGGGGGTGTGAGGGGTGTCTGTTCTCTCTGTTCTGGTTTGATAGAATATCCCAAAATAACTAGTAGAGCTGTGCCGTATCGCGCCGTATGCAATGATATCGCCAATATTTTTTAATGTTGTGTGCAAAAATATTTTTTAAATATATATCAGTTAAGGATTTGCAATATTATATCGTATGCAATAACAATTTTTAATTTTAATTTTAAAAAAAGTAGTGTATTCTTGAAATGTTTTTTTATTTTATTTATTAATTTAGTGTTTTGTCACATCGCCTAAAGTATCATTATCGCGAAAATACTATGAAATATCGTGATATTATTTTAGCGTCAAATTGCCCACCACTAAAAACTCATTTACTGCTGTTTCACCTTTTTCACTTTGAAAAGTTCAGATCATCCAAGTCATTTCAAGATAGCATAAAAACAAGTCCATAACAAGGCCTTTTAATGTTTTTATTAAATATAAATAATTTATTAAATATTTTTTTCTATAGTTTATATCAGAGGGTGGCTTTGGTTTGTGTTTGTTTTGGTGGATCATTGTCCTGCTGCATAGCCCAGTTTGCGCTTGAGCTTTAGGTCACAAACTGATGGGCAGACAAATTTGTAGCATTTAAAAAAAAAAAAATGCAAAAATAAGCAGCTAATTTGTCTGTGATTGAAAAAGACGCTTTCAAAATGTATAATCGCTTGCTATGGTGTTTTTTTTTTTTTTTTTTTTTATTTATTTATTTATTTTTATATAATTATTTATTTATTTTTATATTAAACAAAAAAATACTTTTAAACAATTCGAAACATGTGATGGCTGATTGACTTTACCAAGGCTCTTCACCCCTAATCAAATAAACTGATTTCCCACTGATTTCATAAACGTTTTAATAGAGCAAAAAAAATTGTATTTGGAACTTTTCTATTAAGTTTTCTATGTATTAAAAAAAAAAATCTATGCTCATATTTCACGTTTCTGTTATTTGTGTTTTTTCTCAGGGTACCAACATTGCAGCAGGTAAAGCCGTGGGCGTGGTGGTGGCCACAGGCGTGAACACGGAGATCGGGAAGATCCGGGACGAGATGGCGTCCACCGAGCAGGAGCGCACCCCTCTGCAGCAGAAGCTGGACGAGTTTGGGGAGCAGCTTTCCAAGGTCATCTCGCTCATCTGCATTGCAGTGTGGATTATCAACATCGGCCACTTCAACGACCCCGTGCACGGCGGCTCCTGGATCCGAGGTGCCATCTACTACTTTAAGATCGCCGTGGCTCTGGCTGTTGCTGCTATTCCAGAGGGTCTGCCGGCCGTCATCACCACCTGCCTGGCCCTGGGCACCCGCCGGATGGCCAAGAAGAACGCCATAGTCCGCTCCCTGCCCTCCGTGGAGACGCTGGGCTGCACCTCGGTCATCTGCTCCGACAAGACCGGCACCCTGACCACCAACCAGATGTCTGTCTGCAGGGTGAGAATAAAAATATATATAAAATACATAAAATAAGGGTTTAGAATTTGTGTTCACACACACACTCTGCTCAATAAATGAGTTTTTAGTTAGACAAACTTCTTAGACAAACCAGATGATGGCCTCCATCTTTTTAAGTAATCCAATCGGTGTTGGTTCAAATATGGAATTTAGGCTTTTAATTTTTAATAATTTGTGTATGGAAGCGCCACACTGTTGTCGTTGCAAGTCTGACAAGTTTTGATTAGCTGCAAAAACATGGTCCAGCCCAGAGCCTGGCATTTTAAAATCTCTGCTGAACTCTGGGACCTCTAAATCACATCCTGAATGGGATTTGGGCCAATGTTCCAAAAAGGTTGTCCAATGCTTGTTATAAAGAAAAAAAAAAACATTTGTATAGGGCCTTTTAAAGCTAATTACTTTTATATCTTTTTAAACCTATCTAGCAAATCTAAATAATCCAACTAAACTGAGGTAAATAAACAGTATATGATCAAAAGTATTAGGTTAGTAAGGTCATTATGTTGAAGAATCGCTACCTCAACTCAATTCTCTTATTCAGTTTAAATGTATTGGATGGCGCGCCATCATTCCAAAGAACACAGTTCTTCCACTTCCCCACAGCTTAATACTGCATGGGCATGTTGGTTCATGTTTATTCATCTATCCTATTCTATTGCTTATGCTTCATTTCAACCAGTATAAAAAAGCTGTGTTTGTCTGTGCATTTGTACATCTGTCAGCATACTAGATAGTGCATCTCAGTAATTCAGTTTAAAATGTATTACACACAGTGATCTATTTAAGCGTTTATTTATTTTATTGTTGATGACTATGAAGCTTACAGCCAATGAAAACCCAAAAATCAGTGTCTCAGAAAATTACAATATTATATATGACCAATTGGTCATTTTGGCAGTGTGGGCAGTGTGCCAAATCCTGCTGGAAAATGAAATCCGCATCTCCATAAAGGTTGTCAGCAGAGGGGAAGCTTGAAGTGCTGTACGAGTCTGTACAGTACATTTAAACACGTGCAGTGTTTTGTGTATCTTCCAGCTCTTCTGAGAATCTATTTTTCATTAATTTTGTTTAAAAGTTTAGGTTTAAACTGTCAGAACAGGTTATTAAGGCCTGTTTCTATGAGTGTTGAGTCATCTGTTCTTTACAGGGTTTTTTGGTTTCCAAGAGGACAGGACATTGATGAAAGAACATCGCTGATGTAATACAGCACAGCAGCACCCCACACTCTACTTCCTTTGTGCGCTCTCTCTCTCTCTCTCTCTCTCTCTGTCTCTCTCTCTCTCTTTCTCTCTTTCTCTCTATCTATCTCCCTCTCCCTCCCCTACCCCCAGCGTAACTCCTCTGGGAGTGCTGATCAGTATGCAGTAGTCAGTTACTTGCAGTAGTGTTGCATAACTGACCTTGTGTTTAGGATCTGCCTCTGATCCTCAGCAGCTCTGTCGCTGCTGGAGGCTACACACACACACACACACACACACACACACACACACACACACACACTCTCTCTTTCTTCTTCTTTTTCTTCTTCTTCATCCATGCAGTATACGGCTCTCTCCCCACCTCTATAAGAAAGTACAAGTTAAGACAAGTGAATATTTTTGGCCTAAAGCAGGATTATTAACACATTTTTTCAAAGGTTTCTTTCATTTTGCCACTATTAAATAGCCTTAATGTATCTTTAAATTCACAATTTCTCCCCAATCTTGAAGGTACATTGTCCAGTCCTTTATCCATTTACATTTAATGCCCCCAAAGCTACTGGCGTAAAAACTATAAACTAGAATACTTGAAAACTAGAGCACACCTAACTCTAATACTGTTTATTTGGGTGAGTAAAGCGCTTCCACTTATTTACAGTAAGCTAAAAAAAAAAATCCAGATTTCCACTAAGGCTAGGTGCAGCAACATTAGCATTAGCAGCTAACCGCTAGTGCTAAACACACTTAGTGCTAGTAAATGCTGCCTGACGGTGCTACACTGAGGAACCCTGATTTTTCCGATAAGCGAGGGCGATATTAGCCAGAGGTTCATCCAATGTAGTTTGTTTTTAACGTGGAAAACATGCAGAAGCGGGGGAAAACTCCACACAACAGGTGAAGAACAATTGGTTAAAGATATAATGTCTGACCTATGTCTGTATTACACATCTATCTTACTGTGTATAAATATTAAATATAAGCGTGTGTGTGTGTGGTACATGTGTTCCAGTGGGATGGCTTGAATGTGGTACTTTTAGTTTGGTCATTGGTGGTGGGTGGTCTATAAAGTCTGAGAACCTCTGTATTAGTAGAAAGCTTTTCCTCAACAGTTTTTCTTTTATTTTAGAATAAACAGTAAAGAGTAAAACTAGGTGTTTTTGCTAGGTGGTTGCTGAGGTATGCCAAATAGTTGCTAGGTATTTGATATGATCTTTAGACTTCTTAATGATGATAATGGCTAGAAAAGACTTTTTAGTGGGAAGATTTTTTAATGGGAACCACAATGTTAGGAAAAACGAAATGGTTCTCGTTTCTAGGCTGTTAGATGTTGGTCATTACATGGTTGCTAGGGTGGAACAGTTTTGCTCGGTGGTTGCTGAGGTATATCAGATTATTGCTAGGTCCTTGGAATGGCTTGTATGTGCTACTTTTAGTTTTAAGGTGATCATTGGAAGTGGGTGGTTTATAAAGTCTGAGAACCTCAGTATTAGTAGAACGTTTTCCCTGGACAGCAGAGAAAATTTATTTTTAATTCCTTTAATTTTAGAATAATTAGAGAATGGGCTTTAGTTCATATAGTGTATGTTGTAAGAATGGGAACCCTGACCTATCTTAACCCCACCTCCATCCCTGACTCCCCCACTTGCTGATTCATTAAGGCTGTCTTCTCTCTCTCTCTTTCTCTCCCTCTCTCTTTCTCTCTCTCTCTCTCTCTCTCTCTCTGCTCTCCAGCTGTATATCTGTAGTGACATTATTGCTGTGTACCATGACTCTGTTTCCTCTCCCTGTAAAAGAGGACAAAACCCAGTGGCCACTCAGCCATAAGTCACGCCATCTCCCTTCTTCTCTTCTTTTCTTTTTCCCTTCTTTTCACTATCGCTCTGTGAAGACTGACCCTCAGCTTACCTCCCAAATAAAAGTGCGGAAGTGTTTATATTATGTGTGCTGGTGTTCCCGGGGCCAGGTACTGCAGGATCCTCTCAGAACCCCTGCCTGCTTCATCTCTGTAGGAATTGCGCCCCCTGCTGGATGTTAAACTCACTGTGTGTTATGATGTTTTATGTGTTTTCAGATGTTCATCATTGATCAGGTGCAGGGAGACAGCTGCTCACTCAGGGAGTTCACTGTTACAGGATCCACATACGCACCTGAAGGAGAAGTGTGAGTGTTTCCCACAAGACTATACCAGTACCTATACACTTTTATAACTAAGCAGTAATACACGAGAGTGAGTGCTGTAACGTGTAATATTTGCACTGCTGTGTTCATCTACGATCGTAACCGCAGCACACTGCCAATATTACACATTATAGCACAAGTGTATTATTGCTTAATTACACCACAGTTCCATTATTGTAGTATTTATATATTATTGAAAGATTTTGAGTTAAAGAGGAGGAGAAAATAGGATCTGTTCGTTTATAAACACTCCACCAGTTAAAAAAAGTTCCACATTGCTGCTCTGTTTGTAGCTGCTGTGCTGTTTGGCTTGTAAGCGCTGCATCGTTGCTAGGTTACCTGTATGTGGCATAGTAATACATGGAGAGCTTCTTCAGTTGCAGTGCATTACCGGCTGATAACGGCACTCACAGAACACCTCTCAGCCAATCACATTGCAGGGTCTGAACTAAATCTGGTATAATGTATCTTAATGCATTTAATGTGTGTTCCTTTTTTTACAATAATCTTAGGTACCAGGATGGTAAACCAGTGAAATGCTCCAAGTATGACGCTCTGGTGGAAATGGCCACGATCTGCGCTCTCTGTAACGACTCATCTCTGGACTTTAATGAGGTCTGTAACTGGAGTAGTTAAAAATTCAGCAGCTATTAGTCAAAGAATCCGGTCGTTAAGATTTGACTTCTTGATGAATTGGCGGCGATTAGTTGGCAATCTGCATGAATAAATCATATTGTTATATTAGACAGTAAGAAATACATTTATATGCTTTTTATTGCTGTGCAATTTTCTTTCAGTCATATTTCTTTAGATTCATATTATATAATTTAGATAATCATATTATAAAATTAAATATTTTAGGGCTTATTTTTTGTGTGTTTTGGAATTAAGATATTAACTAAATGAACACTAAATATTTAGAGTAATTTCTAGATAACTGGTATTATTTTTATAAAGACTATTTGTTATATTTGAAAGTGTCTACTCTATGGATTTTAAGGTATGGATTTTGTGTATTGCATAGTAGTTTTATTGCTATTTGGTTGCAAAGGAGAATCTATTTTTGCTGGATGGTTGCTATGGTATACCAGGGTGTTTGCTATTATTTTTAGACTCTTTAGTGAAGATGATTAAAAACTACAAGTTCCTTTTTTTATAAGGCTGTAGCTATTTGAACATTAAAGTAAAGCTAGGTGTTTTTGCTAGGTGGTTGCTGAGGTATGCTAAATGGTTGCTAGGTGGTTGCTATGACCTTTAGACTTCTCAATGACTGGTGTGTTTTGTTATAATGACTACAGAAGTCAATTGTCAAATGGTTGAAAAAGAAAGAAAGAAAATGGTTGCTATTGGGAAAGTTTGCTAGGTGGTTGCTAAGGTATATCAGGTTAATTGCTACATTCTTGCTATCAAATTAGGCTTTTAATGACTAATGTTTAATGATGGTATTGATAAGTGATTTAAAAAAAGTTCATTTCTTAAAGGAAACTATGAATGATTGTCCCTAAACAAGTGGTTCCCTACTTTCAGACTTTCAGTTTCATGGCTATTTCTGCAGGGTAATCAGGTAGCTGATGGGTGATTGCTGTGTGCTGTGGTGTTTGTAGGTGGTTGCTAGGACCCTTAGGCTGCTTAATAACATTTGACTTTGATTTTAAAATAATATAAAACAAAAAGAACTGTGTGATTTTGTAAAGAAATCAATACTCACTGCATTAACTGTGACTCATAAGAGCCTCGTTTATGACTCTATGCTGTTCCTCCTGTGTGTGTGGTTCTGTCTCCAGGCTAAAGGTGTGTATGAGAAGGTTGGCGAGGCCACAGAGACGGCTCTCACCTGTCTGGTGGAGAAGATGAATGTGTTTGACAACGATCTCAAAGGCCTTTCTAAGATCGAACGGGCCAACGCATGCAACTCTGTAAGTCAGCCATTACTAATAGAACCCTGATCAATAGGATTCCCATACTGGAATATCCAAGCATGGCCATAATCCACTCATATAATCTAATAGCTGGTTTGATGACGTTTTTCTCCTTTTCTCAGGTAATTAAGCAGCTGATGAAGAAAGAGTTCACACTGGAGTTCTCTCGGGACAGGAAGTCCATGTCTGTTTACTGCACCCCCAACAAGGCGCGCTCCTCCATCGGCAAGATGTTCGTCAAGGTAACTGAAGTCATTTACTGTACGCTACAGGACTTTTAATGTGGTACTACTGAGGAGAAGAATATCCATCATACACTAATTTACTAGGGATAATAAAATACGTGACTCCAACTTGCTGCTAGACCAAACTGAACAGATCCCTGAAAAACGCACTTTGAGTTATATTAGTACTGGGCGATTCATATTTTTATTCAAATAATAAAAATAATAAAAAAATAAAATAAAAAAAATTCACAAAAAATCTAATTTTCGATTATAATTGTTTTTTTCCGCCTGCTAAAATTCAAACTACAGATGACAAAGAAATGGTTCAAAACTAGTTATATCTGTTAAAAAAAAATACACACATGCATGCTTTGGGTTGAGTCGACTCATTGAGTGTAATCAATTTTCGAGCACATGCTGAAAATTGAGAAGTAATGCCCTATAATAAACTTTAAAGTAGAGATTATTATTGTTATTATTGTGATAGATAGATAGATAGATAGATAGATAGATAGATAGATAGATAGATAGATAGATAGATAGATAGATAGAACAGTGCTTGAACTCGAGTGTGAGAGGCGCCGGTAACCAAGGTAAGATGGATAAACACTTCAGAAATGAGGAGCGTTTTCTGATATTTAAGATTAAAAAGATCAAATGTCTGTATGCAAAATCTCGATTACTCCATTTTGAAAATCGCATTAAAACTGTAATTTGAATTAACCCAAATTAAACGTGAAAATTGCCCCGCACTATGTTTTATATATATATATATATATATATATATATATATATATATATATATATATATATATATATATATACATACATATATACATACATATATATAGGGATGTCCCATAGGGATGTTAAAGGAACTTCTAGATGCCACACAACACAGTGTATAGTGAAATAAGTACACAATGAAACTCATCGAATGTATTAATTGTGGTGTTCATATCTGTGTGTATTTCTGTGTGTGTTCGTAAAGGGAGCTCCAGAGGGAGTAATTGACAGGTGTACACACATCCGCGTGGGCAGTAATAAGGTTCCTCTGACGCCGGGTATAAAGGAGAAGATCCTGTCTGTGATTCGTGAATACGGAACAGGGAGGGACACGCTGAGGTGCCTGGCTCTGGCCACACGAGACAATCCCATCAGCAAAGAGGACCTGGTGCTGGAGGACTCCACTCGCTTTGTGGAGTACGAGGTCAGACACTATTACATCGACATTTCTTAATATTGTTTATTTGAAGCTCAGATGTGTCTACATGTTTAAATGTCTTCAAAAACTTACAGTATTTAATCGACTTGTTTCATTAAAATGTAGCAGGAACATTTACTGAAATATTCCACACTCTGGTCCTCCTAGACTACCCAGGATAATTACCCCTGCTGTGGAGTTAAATCTAACATACCAGTCCAAGCCTCTATTTGGTTAAATTAGTCTTGTTAGAAAAATGGAGAATGTAACAAAGCTGGCACTAGAAAACACTGCACTATTTATTTGTGAACAGCCCCCGTTTCAACAAGGCAAGCAATCCAATCAGTTGCCTAGGCCCTGAGCTTAGCACAACCTACTGGTTATAAATTGAATGCAATGACCAATGTTGTGCACGCCTCTTTAAATTTTGCAATGGTCAATGCATGAAAGTACAACTACTACTACTACTAGACTACTAAATATGAGTTATCCATTTAGTCTTGGGCCCCCCAAATGCCTTAAAATGGCATGTCTGAAATAAAATTGTACCAAACAGAAGATAAAACACAATCTAACATTAATCAAATACTGTTGTTTATAACTGTGTTTCCCTGACTGTCTCCCTGCAGACGGATCTGACCTTCGTGGGCTGTGTGGGCATGCTGGATCCTCCCAGAGCTGAAGTGGCGGCCTCCATGAAGCTGTGCCGCCTGGCAGGAATCCGGGTCATCATGATCACCGGAGATAACAAGGGCACGGCCGTGGCGATCTGCAGGCGCATCGGCATCTTCGGCGAGAACGACGACGTCTCGCGCATGGCCTTCACCGGTCGAGAGTTCGATGACCTGTCTCCCGCAACCCAGCGAGAGGCGGTGCTGACCGCTCGCTGCTTCGCCCGCGTCGAACCCTCGCACAAATCCAAGATCGTGGAGTACCTGCAGTCCTACGATGAGATCACTGCTATGGTAATGGATTTTTCTGTAGTAGCAAATAGTGTATATATTTATATCTATATCTACTTTATAAGTGCTTTCGTCTTGAGAGATTGCTAGTTCAAGTCCTGGTCAGGCAGCTTGCCATCAGCTGCCGGAGCCCTGAGAGAGCACAGTTGGTCTTGCTCTCTCTGGGTGGGTACAGTACAGTAGATAGCGCTCTTTCTCCCCATCACTCCTAGGGTGATGTGGATCAGCACAAGGCTGCATCTGTGAGCTGGTGTATCAGAATTGAGTCGCTGCGCCTTTCTCCGAGCGTTAGCGCTGTGATCTGAGTCTGACTTCACATGTGTGCTAGTCTTCACACTCCTTGTGTTGTGGGATCACTAGTGATTGGGGATATATTTTTTGGGGGGAAAAAATGGGAAAAAAAGAAAAAAATTTCATCTGATTGCAAAGAATTTGGCTGAAATTTTCAGTTACTGGTACATAATCTATTCATTTTAATTTAACATTGAATTTTAATTTGGCTTTGTTTTATAGTATAATTACTGTAATTTAATATATTTTTGAATAATAGTTCATTTTATTTTTTGTCCTATTTTGGTGCCCAATTTATATATTTTTTTTAATAGTGAAAGACTAATTTCTGTTTTGCGTCTGTTGTTTTACATTTAGTTTATTAAACCTTTTAATTTCTATGTATTGATCCATATTACTTCATCTTGACATTGACCGTTTATGTCTTTGTTGATTCTCCGTTGCAGACTGGTGATGGTGTGAATGATGCTCCTGCTCTGAAAAAGGCTGAGATTGGAATCGCAATGGGTTCTGGTACTGCTGTGGCGAAGACTGCCTCTGAGATGGTGCTGGCTGATGATAACTTTGCCACCATCGTGGCAGCGGTTGAGGAAGGCCGAGCTATATACAACAACATGAAGCAGTTCATCCGCTACCTCATCTCTTCTAACGTTGGAGAAGTAGTCTGGTAAGAACGACAGGCTTCTCCAAAAACTCTAGTTTTCTAGTAATAATAATTCAATTTTATCTGTACCTGATTCAGCTCCTCTGGATTAATAGAAGGAAGTTTACTAAAATGCAACAGGCTCCTCCAATAACTTTGCAGTCATCTACCCTGATTATCATGTCTTATGTTTCTAAATCTTTAAAAGAACAAATACAAGTTCATTAGTAATTCTTTCTTTGTCTATCTCAGCATCTTCCTGACTGCAGCTCTGGGCTTCCCTGAGGCTCTGATCCCAGTACAGCTCCTGTGGGTGAATCTGGTGACCGACGGCCTTCCTGCCACTGCGCTGGGCTTCAACCCTCCTGATTTGGACATCATGAACAAGCCCCCCCGCAACGCCCGCGAGCCCCTCATCTCCGGCTGGCTCTTTTTCAGATACCTGGCTATTGGTGGTGAGTGCTTACAGCAATAGTATACGACCCTTTACTCTAGAATATTCAGCTCAGAATTTGTGCACCAGGAGTAAAGCAGCATAAAGTTATCCAAAAGCAGTGTGTAAGACTGGTGGAGGAGAACACGATGCCAAGATGCATGAAGAAAACTGTGATTGAAATCAATATTTGGTGGAATAATCCTGGTTTTTAGTCATTTATAATTCTCTGCAAATAAATGCTCTATATGACAATATTTGTATTTGGAATTTGTGAGAAATGTTGTCTGTAGTTTATAGAATACAACAATATTAATTTTACTCAAACATAAAACAAAACAAAATGTGATTTGCTGCTTTTTTAATGTGAAGTAAAGGAAATTGCTCCTCCCAATCCAATTTTTTACCCTCTGCTCTGAAGGTTATGTTGGTGCTGCTACTGTTGGTGCTGCTGCTTGGTGGTTCATTGCTGCTGAAGATGGTCCAAGAGTCACCTTCTACCAGCTGGTTAGTCCTTTTTTTTTATTTTTAAACTTTCTTTGTTTTAATGTTTTATGATTAATGAATCAATACAAATGCTCCATAAGCTGAGTAGCATTTGAATGGGTGGAAAATGGGAAAAAATGCTAGATCTAAATTGGAAGGAAAATGAGTACCAGTAAAACACTTTTATCTCATGAAACTTTTCTGATTTCGTCCTCCAGAGTCACTTCCTCCAGTGTGGACCAGACAACCCTGAATATAAGGGCGTCAATTGTGAGATCTTCGAGTCGCCGTATCCCATGACCATGGCTCTGTCTGTACTGGTCACCATCGAAATGTGCAACGCCCTCAACAGGTGAGCGGAAGAAGTGCAGAAAGTGCATCTTTAACAAGACAGGTTAATTAATTAGGATTGGGGTTCTAAACTTCAGAAGGTACTTTTTACAGGGTATCTGCAGGTCTTAGAAAATGGTCTAAATTGGTCTTAAAAAATAGGTCTTAAGAATGCCACAGACTGGAAATAGTTTATAATTGTACTATTTTATTTCCATGCATAGTGTTTCATAGTTTCTACATTTGCTGTGCAAGTTATCTTTATTAATGAATTAACAGCTGATTTAAACTAATAAGCAAAACCAGCACATTATTTATGCCTCTGAAATGATGCTCATCTTCAGGTTGTGGGATGTATCTTTTGTAATAGATCTGATGATTAGGTTAGCACTGGAATATTCAGTACCCTCTATAGCTGTATTCTACAGTCCTCTCATATGAGCTGTTTAATTTTCTGACTGGCTGCTTTGTGATGTTTTTCAGTGTGTCGGAGAACCAGTCCCTGCTGCGTATGCCCCCCTGGGAAAACGTATGGCTGCTGGGAGCCATCTGCCTCTCCATGTCCCTTCACTTCCTCATCCTGTATGTGGAGCCTCTCCCGGTACGTGTCTGACTGATGACTGAAGGGTGTTAAAGCGTGTGGTGAATGATGCTTCCTAGACTTGATGTGATGAATGCACCAATAGAAAAGCTCTAAAATTACTTAAATAATAATTATATTCACTTCCATTGAAAGTTAAAGGAGATATCTGATGCGAAATGGACTTGGATTATAGTGGAACATGATAACGAGTATGAAATTTTGTCAAATAGCCCACGCCCATTCTCCCCCAGCACTCCCAAATACAGCGTTTTAGCCGATGCTCTCAACAGACTTACAATGCTAGTAACAGAGGCATAAAACACACTACACTCTCCCCTCACAATAATACAGGGAAATACCAAAAAACTATCAAAAAATAAATAAGTAAATAAAAAAAAACACAATTTTAATGTATTTTCAAGTGATTGGCACCATTTATATAAATATAATTTAATTTGGCCAATCTAATGCACTTTCTGTTATTTACATTTAAATACACCATTAATAAATGCTTAAAATATGCGCACTGTTTGATATTTGCACTCAAGTCAATTAAAAAATATATAATTTCCGTTAATATATTGAGCAACCAATTTATTAACATTTAAGAACTGAAGACTTTTAACCAAACATGTTTTAATAATGACAAATAACATTTATTATCGCTCTTGTCAATGTTATAGAAATTATTGAATTAATTGTATTAAATTATGAATACATTTAAATTCTGGAGCAATTTTTTATTTTTTTTTTTTAAACTCTGGACATAACAGACATTTGCAGATTTATTTTCTGATCCTTATTTGGCCTAAAGCTCAATTGCCTTAAAGCCAAAATACTCCCATACAGGAGTCGTGAAATGCAGTTTTAAAACACAGCCTGTTATCGACGTCTGCAAAAACTTTAAATCGGGATTTTAAAAATTATCGTACAATAAGTTATTGCAATAGTTATCGCGACAGACCTACTCACGTTTCTCACTTCATCTGTTTTTTTTCTCCTCAGATGATATTTCAGATCACTCCTCTGAACCTGACCCAGTGGCTGATGGTGCTGAAGATCTCTCTGCCGGTCATCCTGCTGGACGAGGTGCTGAAGTTCGCGGCGAGGAACTACCTGGAGCCGGGTAAAGAGCTGGACACGCCTGAGCACAAGGGCTGCCCGCTCACCGCCTGGACAGAGGGCATCTCCTGGCCCTTCGTGGCTCTCTCACTCCCCCTGGTGCTCTGGATCTACAGCACCGACACTAACCTGGCCGAGATGTTCTGGTCCTGACTCATATGAGCACAACCCCCCCCTGTCCCTCGTCCCCCGTACCCAGTCCCCCACTCACCCTGTGTGTAGATAGAGAGAACCTGTGTGCGTGTGTGAGTGCCAGTGTGTGTAAGAGGCGTGCCTGTGCACTCGTGAAAGTGCACGAGAAGGACGGAGATAACACGAACATAATAATAATATAAAAACCTAACTGTTCCTTTTTTTTTTTTAATATATGTACCAGTAGTGGGCATGGAGGGGACCACAATAGAGCTGAAGTCTTTAAGTATTAGTGATCGTCGTCGTCGTCGTCGTTGATATGACCACCATGTTTGTGGGCTTTTCTGCTGGTTTGGTCTTAAGAACGATCATGATTTTTGTTGCCTTTTTTAATATTTAATAATTTGGAAGCGTTTTTTCTTAATTCCAGAGGTATCATTTCAAACCAGTACAAATACTAATTTCTTTTTGTCTTCGTTTATTTTTTGGGTCCTCCCTTTGAGTGCATGAGGAGAAGCTCTGATATCTGATGTGTACAGAGATTGAACACTATTTTATACAACTCATCTTCTGTCTTTGGTCCTGCTTCCAATGGGTCCTGGGGGGGGGGCAGGCTACATCTAGGCAGTGAGTGAGACCAGATTTAGCACCCCCACACCCGTCTCCCATCCTTCCAACCTCCCAACACCCTTACTGTGCGTTTGATTGATTGATTAATACATGATTCATTGATTAAAACATATCTGATGTTTCACTGAAAGCCATAACGTAATGTAAAAGTCAGATCAGCCCATATCAGGCATATGTTTATCTAGAAGTCTGTTTTTTTATTAATACATTCCAGCATTTCATTCACACTTTTTCTTTTTAAATAAATGAATAAATAAATGTGCTACAAATGGTTCTTTGAGTGATTTGAACTTATAATAATAGAATAACCATATTTGGATCCATTAAGAACCTAAAAAAATACACTAAACATATCTAATGCATCACTATAAGTATCTATATACACCTTTTTTACCCTTTACATGTATATCAGCTTGTGTAATCACCTTAAAATAAATCTGAATAAAAATTAAAACAGATACCAGGTACTTAAAAGTGAGTAGAGTTGAGTACGGTATAATTCAGTAGTGTGTGGGAAGGTACCATGCAGTTGAAAAGTGATGAGATATCACTCATATTCTCTCACTTATTGATCCAAAAGTGGTGATTCTCTGTAGAAATGGACCAAAATGAATTTTTTTTTTGGCTGAAACGAAACACAAAAACAACAGAATTAATAACTTGATCAAAGACCACATACTACATGCTGAATTTTTCCCTTTAAAAAATTGACTAAATAAACTAAATGAGTATATATATTTTTTGTCTTGCATTTTAACGGAAAAAAAAGGAATTACAAAACTACGATTAAAAACTTTTTATTTACCTCTGAACATTGTCAAACATCCCAGAAGACACTAACACAGCTTAATAATATTAATTATTATTAATAATTTTCTTCTTCTTCTTCCTTTTGTTTGTTTTAAGCTGAATAAAATCTTTTTTTTAAGTTGAATAAAATTGTATAAGATTTGATAAGTATTCCGTGCATTCCTGCTCACTCAAAGAACCTTTTTTGCAGCACCTTTTTTTTTCTTTATTTGTGTATAAAAAAAAGTGTGTACCACCGCTTCACAGTGTCTCATCGCATCTAAACTAAACGCACAAATCTGCTGTAAAATCCCATCCAATTAAATCACATATCTTCTCCGAAAGCTGCCTAGACGTAGCCTGATAGAGATTTTTTTGGGGGAAAGTGCTGTTTACCTGCGTTTACTATGCTCTCCAGCTTTTTTTTTTGGGGGGGGGGGGGGGGGGGGTTTGTTAAACTCTTTCAGAGCCAGTGGAGAGAGGAGTGGACAGCGGTGGGAGGAGCTGATTGGGTGGGATGGATGGATGGATGGGTGGGTGGATTAATGAAGAGACGGGTGGTGTTGGACGGACTGTGTTTGTTTGTCTGCTGTTTGAATGCATCGACTAAACCTGATGTGGGTCCTGATGTGAAAGGTGCATGCTCTGTATCATGTTCTTGCATGCGTTTCATGCGTGTGGGTTTTCAGCTCATCATTTATCATTTATCATTTGTGTGTCTTCCCCTTGTTGTACGTTTTTTTTTTTTTTTTTTTTTACTGTATTATTGCATTATTACCGTAAACAAATTAGTAAAGCCAGTTTTTTTTTTTTTTTTTCTGCACTCGGCAGAGCACAGCTACCTCAATACATATACATAAACAGTCAGTCTGATTGGTTAATGGATAGTTTCTCTCTTCTGGTTGCATCATCCTCCCACTTCGCTTCACGCATATCATTATTATTATTATTATTATTATGTCATTGCTATTGTTGTCATTATTTTGAGGTGTGCCCCTATTGGCTTGTGCAGAAAAATCCCATCACCACTTTTTTTTTTTTTTTTTTAACACAAATATATGTACATTTTTGGATTGACCTGTATTAACTTTATTTAATATTAAATTTGACCCTCTTATTATTTTTTTTTAGTTTATTAGTTTATTAATTGTGTTTGTGGGAGACACGGATGTAAATGTTACCATCAGTTGGATCAGGGTCAGAGTTAAAAAAATAAAATAAAAATACTCGATAGGTTTAATCGTATCGCATTAAGGACTTTTACGATGAGGTTTACGATGCAAAACCAAAATGTCTCACTCTATTATTTCCTCTTTTTTTTTTCTACTTCAAGACAAATACACTCTCATGGACCATTTGAATTAAACCGTTGCGTGTCTCTTTCTTTATTTAACTGTATTTAATTATTTCTTTATATACGAGATTATATATATGTAAACGTACGTAGAGTTTCAGGAGCAAATACTATACTTGAATACAGAAATCAGTGTATATACATTACATTATATAAAGTTAATGATTACAGAGAGCAGGAGAGAGAACACATGAGCTGCTGAGAACACAGCCAGTGGATCCTCCTCATATCCAGCCTGTGCTCGCACTCAGCACACGTACCCGACGGGCGGTACCGATGTACATTTTATACTCTGTAGATTTCTGGCGCTGAGCTGCTGCTGCCGCCGCCGCAGTAATCCCCGCTTGCTGAACGCTGTGATTTAGATGCCAGGTGAAGCATGTCGCTGTGCCATGTGATGAATGGCACTGCCAGTGTTTGGTGTCTATAATACAACTCTGCTTTTTTTCTTTCTTTATGCCTTCAATGGGCCTCACGTTAACCAAGTAAGTATCACTAACATTCCTCACTACTAAATGTGCGATCGTTGCTGTCGGGCAAAAACCTTGTAATCTTTACACCAATTGAGCATAACTTTATGGCTACCTACTTACTGTGAGAAATCAGAACACACCAGAAACTAAACACACAAGAGAACTAGTGATGCCATGACAGAGGATCCCTATGTAGAGGAGAATACGCACTTAAAGTGAGTCCAACATCATGAATTGCTTCATATGAAGCAACTGAGCAAATCAGAGTTTATAAAAGTATACTTTGATTTGTATACTTTTCTCCAGAATCATCTCAAACCATCAATCAGCTCACAGTAACAGAAATGCTAGTGCTTTACAGTGTAAAACCTGATTTCTGTGGATAAACTATTAGAAAAAAAATATATATATGTGTGTGTGTGTGTGTGTGTATGTATGTATGTGTGTATATATATATATATATATATATATATATATATATATATATATACAGGCGCACTTTCTTTGATTTATAAGTAAAAAAACATAACTTTTTTGAAAGTGGATATAATGTATGAAAGTAAAGAAATACTCAGAACAAGTAGTTAATTATTATTTTATTATTTATTATTATTTAATCAGAGTTTAACATTCATATCATGATATAACAGGGGGACAGAAAGTTGTCAGACTTTTCATAAACGGCTCTGGTAATTCAGGGGGTACATTTTGGACCTGTAGTTCTCTCTTTCTTCATGATTCTATTGGCTGTATGTAGCCGCTGCTCCTGACCTCCCAGTCACTGACTGGGTCAGATATCTAGCATGGCAAATATTTGCCGGTCATCTGCGACTGCGACAAATTTATAGAATCCGTTTTACAGGCTGTAATTAATGTTGCCCCCTTTTCACCATTTCATAAAGTACTCCCAGTCATCGACTGGGTCAGATATCTAGCATACCATATATTTTGTGGGCATCTGCATCTGGTCTGCGAATATTGATCCACCACCAATTGGACAGCACAATACAAAGAATAATAACTAAAAGTGAAGTTAAAAGGTTTTTGCATGGCCGCAATGATGTGCTGAAAGATGCATCCAAGAATTCCTCAATTAACTAACCCTAACGCATTCCAGTCAAATTAAAGTGTTCCTGTATGCGTCCTCTTGTGGTTAATTACCGTTTATGTCAATGTATTTTTTTGGCCATGGATTATATGTTGATTTAAGCAAATTATATCAGTAGTTTTACACTTTGTAATGTGTAATGTTTCATCATTCCATAGTGTATTTATATTTTGCTTTTGAAAGCTTTTTTTTTTAAGTTATGAAGCTGTATATTCTAGCGCATCTCAAAATTAAATTAGAATATCATTGAAAAGTTACTTTAACTCAATAATTCAGTTGAAAATGTGAAACTCATATATAGATGTATTGCACCCAGAGTGATCTATTTTAAGAGTTTATTTCCCTACAATCAGTGTCTCAGAAAAATAGAATATTATGTAAAAGACCAATTGGGACTTTTGGCAGTGTGGGCAGTGTGCCAAGTCCTGCTGGAAAATGAAATCCGCACCTCCATAAAAGTTGTCTTGATAATAAAACACAGTGGATCAACACCAGCAGATATCAGACATGTCTCTCCAAACCATCACTGATTGGTGGAAACTTCACTCTAGACCTCCAGCAGTTTGGACTGTGTGTCTCTCCACTCTTCCTCCAGACTCTGCTCCCTTGATTTACAAATAAAATGTAAAATTTACTGATGATCAGTGATGACTATGACCGTTATGAGTTAAAACTTGATCAACTGTGTTATTAAACCCTTAAATACTGTAATGGTCAGTGCAGGAAAGTATAATGACACTGTTATTGCTAGTTGCTGACAGTAGTGAGACAACCAGCGAGTCAGGTTAGTCATTCCTGCTGTCGGCAAAATATGAAACTCCAGCTAATCATAAAGTGATGGAGTTATCCATCCATTTTACTTAATGTAAAATGTAAAGCGGTGTAAAAAAAAAAGTGTAATGTATTCATTATAAGGGGTGTCCACAAACATTTGGATATTTATAGTATTGTAAATCTATTCTACAGAAGGCCACATTCCAGACTATACTCTTCTGCAGGGAAATTGATAGTTTGTGTGTGTTCGTGTGTCATCTTCTTGCTCATCTTTATCTCCTCCTCCTCCTCTTTCTCCGCCCCTCTCTTTCTCTACAGCTTGCGCCTTGTAAAGATGTGCCCCCTCTCCCCCCCCCCCCTGTGCCAGCTGGCTGTGGGCACACCGCAGGCTTCTTCTTGTGCATGTGTTTTGAGTGGCATTCCCTGCTCCGTATCATCATTCGCTGCATGATCCATGTGCAGACCAGGGAAGACGAGCAGTCCTTGCACTGAGGGAACCAATGTTAAAAATAAAAATATATCAATAATAAAAAAAACAATAGTATAATTATATTAATGATAGAATCGAGGCTTGGCTGGTTGTGATGGACACTGAATGGACTACAGTGTGTATTAGTGTGTGTGTGTGTGTATGAGAGAGAGCACTGTGTGTGTAGTGTGTGTGTAGTGTGTGCAGATAGGGTCCTCTACTTTGCATGATGAGAAACAACAGTCTCCCATTACAAAATGCTGATTTGCAAGGAGAGTTTATAAGGAGTTCATTTTCGGTTGATTTTTTTTTTTACTGTGTAAAATGTCATAGTTTTATATACAGTATATATATATATGTATAATATATAGTACACTGCATGCCTTCAGTTGTAAGTAGCCAAACGATTTGATCTATATTTATATAGTAATTTGCTGTGTACATTGCTGCTCAATGCTATGACATGGACATCATTTTACAAATAAACCCACCAGTTTGATTTTACTGACGCAGGGTCTGTGTTTTTTTTATACTGTATTATATTAAGTATTTAGTATTTTTTATTTTTGCACAAAAAAAAAAAAAAAAAACGACAACATACACATACTGAAAATAAGTAAAGGCAAAAAGCTAACATGGGCTTAAATAAAGCCTCTACCTTAATAATATATATATATATATATAAAATCTAATATAATTATTTTAGCAAAAGAATATCACATTCCAAATATATAACACAAAAATATATATATATATATATATATATATATATATATATATATATATATATATTGATCCCAAAACAATCAAATGTATTGACTATTGAAGGCTGTAGTTTTAAAGGTCTCATTCCATCATTTTTTTATTTAAAATGTCTAGTTGTGGTCTCTAGAATGAATGAAAGCCATGTGAGCTATTTTTTGCAGTGTTTCTGTATAGCCCTGCTTCAGTCCGGTGGAGGAGTGGGCCAGGCAGTGACGATAGGATTTCGGCTCTTGCTCATGAATATTCATACAGGCAAACATATCGCCTCTGATTGACTAACAGCACTGTGAGGCAGCGAGACGAAAATATAATAAAGACATCTTTACACTAATAACAGTCTTTGGGATATCATATGTTACTTTACAACATGTGTAATAAAGCCCTGCTAAGTGCAGTTCAGCCTATACTGACCTAGTCTTAGAGTCTCTGTAAAACACCAAATCAGTCCAAATCAGGAGTCCTTCGTGTAAGCTTTGGTAAGTTGAAAAGGGCCTATAATTACAGTCATTTATTGGTAAAGCTTTTTATTTTTTTTTTTAGAGTGGGGAACCACTCAAACCTCAAAATAGTTTTAAACAGAAGTGTGCATCCCTATCTGTACAGGATCAGTGTGAAAAATATTTCACACTTCTACTCACTTCTGATAAAACTCCTGCATCCGCACTGCAATTGAAAAAAAAAAAAAACAGGAGGACCAGTGAGTTTTTTTCTTCTGTCACATGACATCAAGTTCAGTAGCTCCTCCATTTCCACTCGCTGTTGTTGTTTTAACATGGATCTCTGTGGAAACCATGGCGCACAAATAAAATAAAGACATTTTTTACACTAATAACAGTCTTTGCAATGTCATATGTTACTTTATAACATGTGTAATAATGCCCTGCTAAGTGCAGTTCAGCCACTGATCTAGTATTAGAGTCTCTGTAAAAAAACACCAAATCCACCGGAGATCCTATATAAACCTATAGTTATTTACATACAGAGGTTGATAGTCCAGGTCCAGAAAGTAAAAATCTATCCCGGGGTTTGGTTGGCCAAGGTGGGTGGGGCCATGAATACTAATTCACGGGTTGACGTAGACAAGGTGCTTTTTCTGATCGACTCGTTTTTCTTATTTTTATTTTTTTTTACTAGTCACTGCAGACAATGGAGGTTGAGAAAGAGTTTCATGTGCAGCATCCATATACAACTACTGTATTTCACAAAGAACAAGAAAAAGTGGATTTCAACGGAAAAGACACTTTTAAAGCTCATCGGCTCAGTGATTTTCTCATATACACCAAAATGGCAAAAGTTATGGGACAGAATCTAGTATCAGTAAGAGGCTTAAAAATGTGACAATGTGATGTACATATGATTTTCTTTCACTTGTGCTCTTTAACCAACTTCAACTGAACTTTAGTTTAGTCTGTTAATTTAATGAATTATTTTATTTAAGACCAGCTGCTCAAAATCAGCATTTACTGTATTCATTAAATTATGTTTTAGTTTAGAACAGCCATTTTCAACTGGTGGGTCACGAACAGCTGAATCAACATTTGAAATATCTGAAACATCAAAAAAAGACCTCAAATAATGCAAAGAAAACAAGTTCATATTCATAAAGAGTTTTAAGAGTTCAGAAATAATCAATATTTGGTGGAATAACCCTGATTTGGTTTTTAATCACAGTTTTTTTTCATGCATCTTGGCATCATGTTCTCCTCCACCACCAGTCTTACACACTGCTTTTGGATAACTTTATGCTGCTTTACTCCTGGTGTAAAAATTCAAGCAGTTCAGTTTGGTGGTTTGATGGTTTGTGATCATCCATCTTCCTCTTGATTATATTCCAGAGGTTTTTAATTTTGTGAAAATAAAAAACTATGCATTTTTAGTTGGTCTCCTATTTTTTTTCCAAATCTGTATACTTAAAACTATATATACCAGACATAACCTCCATTAAAGCATCCAATAATGTCAATATAACAATCACGATATTCTGGTACGAAGATTCACACTATATAAAATGACATAAGAAATATGTTTTTTTTTGTGTAACAGTGACATAATGCCAGAATGTTAAGAGATCTTGGTGTATTACCACAGTAATAAATTTAATTAAACCAGGAAATGCAGGTAGTTAAAGGTTTCAGCACTGCATCGACTCAGTTCCCAAATACCTGGAATCAGTGAATCGACTCTGTTTGAACTCGAGTCCTCAGCCCTGCTTCACTGTAACTTTAGTCACAGACAGACGGCTGTGGGGTCAGACAGGTAGGGCTTGTTCTCGTGGGAAAACAGAGCAAACCGGCCGAGATCAGACATAAAGAACCGAGTGAGAAGCTCCAGAGATCAGCTATGAGTTCTCTTCCACCATCCAGGTGAGTGTAGGGGTGTGATGTGTTTAGATATAGGGAATAATCTCACTCATTCATGTGATAAGAGCTGTATTTTTATTTTTTTTACTGTATTTGTCTTTAAGGAAGCTTTCCTGTGTTTTTTTATATATATCTTTTTGATCAGGAGGTCTTCAGGAGTCCTTCGTGTAAGCTTTGGTAAGTGGAAAAGTGCCTATAATTACAGTCATTTATTGGTAAAGCTTTTTTTTTAGAGTGGGAAACCACTCAAACCTCAAAATAGTTTTAAACAGAAGTGTGCATCCCTATCTGTACAGGATCAGTTTCTCAGGGAGGCGTCTGTGAAAAATATTTCACACTTCTACTCACTTCTGATAAAACTCCTGCATCCGCACTGCAATTGAAAAAAAAAAAACAGGAGGACCAGTGAGTTTTTTTCTTCTGTCACATGACATCAAGTTCAGTAGCTCCTCTATTTCCACTCGCTATTGTTGTTTTACCATGGATCTCTGTGGAAACCATGGCGCACAAATAAAATAAAGACATTTTTTACACTAATAACAGTCTTTGCAATCTCATATGTTCCTTTACAACATGTGTAATAATGCCCTGCTAAGTGCAGTTCAGCCACTGACCTAGAGTCTCTTAGAGTCTCTGTAAAACACCAAATCCACCGGAGATCCTATATAAACCTATAGTTACTTACATACAGAGGTCTTACTCACTTCTGATAAAAAATTACCGGAGGAGCACGGAGTTCAGAGAAAAACAGTAGATAATTCAGCCTGTAATTTTTTATCTCAGAGGACGTCTGAGAAAAAAACGTACATGATCGTTCCGGACGGGAATAAAATCACAGAGGATAAAAAAAAAACCCATAAAAGAGAAAATTATCCCAGATCCCCCTGAGAAACTAATCCCGTCCGGATAGGGCTTATGAAGTAATTTTGCACGATTGGACTCTGTGGGCGTGGCCTAAGTTTTTGTCCTTAATGGCTTTATTAATTCCCCTTACATTACTTTTACTTTTATACTTTAAGTAGCTTGAGTTGATACTTCAGTACAGCTCTGGAAAAAATTAAGATACCATTTATGTTTTTTTTTTTTTTCTAATTTTGCTATTTATAGGTTTATGTTTGAGTAAAATGAACATTGTTGTTTTATTCTATAAACTACAGACAACATTTCTCCCAAATTACAAATAGGAAATCTAAAATCTGAAATTGAAGATCAGAAATTAATATTTGGTGGAATAACCCTGGTGGTTTTTAATCACAGTTTTCATGCATCTTGGCATCATGTTCTTTTCCTCCACCAGTCTTACACACTGCTATTGGATAACTTTATGCTGCTTTACTCCTGGTGCAAAAATTCAAGCAGTTCAGTTTGGTGGTTTGATGGTTTGTGATCATCCATCTTCCTCTTGATTATATTCCAGAGGTTTTTGATTTGGTAAAATCAAAGAAACTCATAATTATTAGTGGTCTCATTGTTTTCCAGACCTGTATTTTAAGCCATAACATTAAAACCTCTAAAGCTAAGGTGAACAACACTGGTGATCTGGTTGCACTGGCAACTTTTAAGGCGTGGCATATACAGTATTATTAGGCAGCGACTGAACAGTCAGTTCCTGAAGGTGATGTGTTGATGCACAAACATGAACATAAGTGTAAGTGTGTGAAATGCCCTTGTCTGGACTCAGGACAGTGCCACTGAATCTTTCTTGCAACCTGATAGGTTTGTTCCAGGCGGGTACAGTGGTGTCTTCTCGGCGTTAGCTGTGGAAACATTACACCTGCAGGGCGAAGAGAAACCAGAGTGTCTCCTGTGTGCTGACCTGATTGATTTAACTGAAGCTGTCTAACATGGAAAATCTTTGCCTAGCATGACCCATATTCTGGTTTACGAAGGCTTTAACCCTTATGTGGTGTTCATATATTTGTTACTCGTTTACTTTGTTACTTGTATTTAATTCAGCAAAATTAAGCAATTCTACATTAAAATGCTTTACACATGCTCGCTTCACCTAAATTACAAGCAATATAAACAGCTTACATGGTTAATATTTGCCCTTTACCTTTCTTATGTTACATTTCTTTCAAAAAGTGCTACTCTTTTTTTATTAGTTTTTTAATAAAATGTAAAATAAAATGAATTAAACTCAAGATATGAGTAGAAAATTTGTTTAGTTTCTAATTTACAAATGAAGCAATGTTTATTAGCCCTTGGCCAAACATACTGTATGTAATATAAATGTGTAGGGGGTGTGTGTGTGTGTTTATCAAAAATGTGTTTTGATATATGTTTTTCACAAAAAAATGAGCCAATGCCAATGAGTTTGAGTTAGAAAAAATATTTTATGCTGTCCTCACTAAAAGTTGTTGCAGGCAACGTATTTTCCGCTAAACAGCTAGTATAACATAACAATATTTTCCAGTCTTGCCTCCTCCAAGGAACGGACACATTGTTGTATTTGGCAGGATTTAATGTAGGAAAATATGTAATTTCTTTGTAAAACTGCAAAAAGGAACACAAAATACAAGCCAGTAAGGAGCAACACTGTAAAATATTTCTAACACAGTTGTATGTAGAAATATAGAAATCTAATCCAAGAAATGCTAGCTAAAATGCATGAATATAACTTTTAACAGTGCAAAAACTTACAGATGAAGCTGTATTTGTGAATTTTAAGGCAGGATGGGGAGGATTGCTCTGCAGATGCTCATTCCATGAGGTACAAGGCAAAACAGGACTTCCTGAGGCTTCTACTTCCTGCTAGGTCATATACACCTACTTACCACTAGGTGGTGCTAGCAAACCTAAAGAAACAGTACACTAAACCCAATACATATTTTTTTAGTATCATTTGATGAAAAATGAAAACGGGTCCCACAGATCCGAACATCACACAAGGGTTAAAGGTCACCTTCCGCGAAAATCCGATTTTTCTTGTTTTTTGTGGAATACAGTAGGTCTCTCCGAGTTGAATGTGTACACCTGCACATTAAACTGTTTTGCAGCCCCCATTGTCTGCAGGAGCTAAGCAAAGAAATCCCCCCTCCCCCCCTCCGAAAAACGGGTGAATTTTGAATGATCTTTCTGCCTACGTAGGCAGAAACTCACAGACCAGCCCACCTTGGCTCGAGAAACTCCCAGAGGCGGAGCTGAAGCGACGCAACATCACCGCTCATCAGTTAGGAGGTGGGAGGCAGTGAGCGGCAGAGCGGTGGAGGGGCGTCGCAGTGCTCCTAGCCAATCAGAGGAGAGATATTTGCATGCTGTTTGCATGTATGAATATTCATGAGCAAAGCTGGAATCCGGTCATTTTGGACACACCCCTAAAACAGTCCATTAAAAAAGAGCTATACAGAGACACCTGAGCACTTTTTTTTTTACAAAAACGGCTCACATGTCATTCATTCATACTAGAGACCACAACTAGACATTTTAAAATGAAAGAAAAAACGACGGAAGGTGACCTTTAAATGAGCCTAAGTTGTAGGACTGTAAATACCTCTAAAACTATTAGTTTCCTACATAGTAAATGAATACTAAAGTGATCCAGACTATGAAGGAACCTGGAGTGGTCCTGATGAGTGCCAGTTTCTCCATTACGTTTTTGATGGTCTTTGCTGTGAATGCACTTGAGCATACTTTCAGTTCAAGCTCTTGAAATGTTTCTAACTTAACTTACGTTCTTTATAGTTTTGACTTTAGTATTAATCTACAATCCAGAATCATCAAATTATTCTCAATCTGTAGATTCCACTGTGAACAAGAACCCAAGTTATGAGCGCAAGGAATTGGAAAGACACACTGAAGATCTACATCCGGAAGAACCGCCGCAGCACCTCAACAGTACAACTACTCCGTGTATACTGGTATTTCAAATTTCAAACAACAAAGGAAAAACATACACTATACAGGTGTTGAAAATGTGAAACTCATATATTATATAGTATATATATTTCATGTATTACACACAGATTGATCTATTTTAAGCATTTATTTATTTTATTGTTGATGATTATGAAGCTTACAGCCAATAAAAAACCCAAAAATCAGTGTCTCAGAAAATTAGAATATTATATAAGAATAATTGGTACTTTTGTCAGTGTGCCAAATCCTGCTGGAATATAAAATCTGCATTGGGAATCTGGTCGGGAAAACACTGCACTTACTTTGGACTTATATAATATAACAGGAGATTTATAGACATGTCTCTCCAAACCATCACTGACTGGTGGAAACTTCACACTAGACCTCGAGCAGTTTGGACTGTGTGTCTCTCCACTCTTCCTCCAGACTCTGCTCCCTTGATTTACTTTAAACGAAATGTAAAATTTTTACTGATGATCAGTGATGGTTCGTTTGGAGAGTCATGTCTGTCATCTGCTGGTGTTGATCCACTGTGTTTTATTATCAAGTCTAAAGTCAGTGCAAAGTTTTGTTTTCTCGCAAAATCTTACAGCACTTCATATCTTACAGCTTCCCTCTGCTGCTGAAACCAACTTTTATGAGATGTGGATTTTATTTTCCAGCAGGATTTGGCACACTGCCCACACTGCTAAAAAAAAGTACCAGTTAGTCTTACAAAATATAATAATACATGCATCTAAAGTAACTTTCCAATGATATTCTTAATTTTTTGAGATGCACCTTGAACTCAGGTGTTTCAGTATCAGTTCTAGTATTAATAATTCATCAGACATGAAGATGATTTACCTTCACTGCCATTATAAACCGTATTGAACGCATAACAAAACAGAACCCAAGCCCTGCAGAGACGAGTGTTGTACTTTCTCCGTTTCAGCACCCATGCCTGACGCCAGGACAAAAGCGTTATTTGTTCACGGCGGCTAAAGCCCACAGCAAGGATCACGTGCGAAAGCTGATATGCCAGCATTACCTGAACGTGTTACACAGATCCACCAGCACAGGTGTGTCATCTCCTGCTACCTCTGACACTGATAATGCACCGTGTTACTGGAATACAGTGACACTGATCAGCTCATTACTAACAGGCCTGTCGACTCTTCTCATTCAGGTGTCGATCACACAAGAGATATAGCTTTCATAAATCCTCCACCAGACCCAGAGCTCCACCCAACTGCAGAGGAGAAGAGCAGAGGCTCAGGCAGAGACGCCGGAGGAGGAAAAGCTAAAGGAAAAGCCGAGAGCAGGAAGAGGCTGATTCTACCCAAAATCAACAGCCATCGAAAAAGGTAACATCAAACTGTATTAGAATAAAGCTGTATATGAACACAGGGATCTGTGGATGAGGCACCAACACTCGTCTAACACGTGACTGTTGTCCAGATCAAGACCTCATCAGAAATCCAACGCAAGAAAATCAACGCCTCTCAGAAGAAACAGACACCGCGGCTCAGTAGGTACGATCTCAGTCTTCCGGCAAGTCATGTGCATTAATGCCTCATTGAGTGTTTTTAGCTCCGCCCATGCTCAGCACCACAAAACCACAAAACCCCAAAACCCACATTTTTAAACTAGTCTTAGGTTTTTGCAAATATCCCTACAATACAGGTATCAAAATGTTCAACAGAGTCCTCTGGTCAAGAATTATAAATTTGAATATTTGTAAACAAGATGGCGGCCACGTACAAAAATGTCCAAGTGGCGTGTCAAATGAAGCATAGGTGGCGCTAAAGAGCCCAAAAATCTTTTTCTCAACAACCACTTGACCAAAAGAGTTTACACTTTGCATGCTGCATCTGAGGCACATTTTATAAGTGAATTGTTAAGGTCAACTCTACATTTGCAAAAATATGGCCGCCATTGGTCAATTAGATTTTGAAGTGGAATTTGGAAGGCTTAACATTCTAACATCTAAACTTATTGCCGGTTTTGGACTGGTATATCACAACACGTGTTATAATTCAAAATATTCTGATACTGCACAAAATTTTTGATTTCTTAAAATAAAATCTTTAATAAAAAAACTTTGTATATTACAAAAAAATCTCAGTACCAGAAAAGTTTAGTATTAGTTTTGTATCCAATCAGAACAGTGGGATCTAAATAAATGCATATGACATTTGAGCTTGTTCAACACTTGCGCATGTAAATGTGTTTTTCACTTCTTTTCTCAGGATTATCTCCGTGGGAGATGGATGAGGACTCGCTGGTGTCTGAACTGAGCTCATTATCTCTGGAAAATGAGGATTTTCTATTTACATAAAGCATTATTGTCAAGTATATGTATTTATATGCTTAGTTTTATCTGTTCTAATTGAATTTGGAGTTTGGAGAATTTATACTGCATAATTGTGCCGTGCAAATTTTATGCAGAAGCGGATTTCATTTTCCAGCAGGATTTGGCACACTGCCAAAAGTAAAAGTACCAATTGGTCTTATATAATATTCTAATTTTTTGCTCTGTGTGTAATACATTTATATAATACATGAGTTTCACATTTTGAACAAAACTACTAAAATAAAGTGATTTTTCACTGATATTAAATTTTTTTAATGATGAATCTGTAATGTTGGGGATGGAAGCTTAAGGGTTCTGTATGATTTCCCGCCAAAAAATACTGAAAGGCTTTTTTTGGGCAGGCAAGGAGCTTTGCAGGAATTGAATGTAAAATATAATCTTTTAATTAAAATATATTGTTAGTTATATGTAGTCTAATATCTCTCTATTATTACTAATGCTGTGTTCAGAAATATACAACAACATAGTTGCAGATGAGGTTCAGCATTAAAACAATACAAAACCACTGTTATTTTTATTTTTTATCACTTTAAAATAAAGACTCAAAATGCTGATTTTTGTGCCGTGTGAATTTATTGTATGAAATATTTCACATAGTTTGAATAAGGGCCCTGGGACCGACAGAACAGGCCTTGCTAAATCAATATGACATATAACATTATTAACATAAAAATGTGGCACAGGAATTTAGTCCCTAAAGTGAGGCAAATAATAACGACGTTATTGCGTCTAGACGACTACCTGCTGATACAGAGAACACAAGCAAATGCTGATGACATATTAACAGTATGATACACTTCATTAAAAGAGCAGAGCGCGTTATGGTGGTACGGCGTCTGCGTTGGGCGTATGTTCCGGGCTGTGGTCGAGGAGGAATGAGACGAAACACATCCTGGAAGAAGGCAACAGACTTTCTTCACCGTCTTTATGACTTCTTGTATTCGATTCTCTCAACTTTCACATCGTCGCCGATGAGCTGGTACACGTACGTGACGACTGTGGACGCTTGGATGTCCATCAAAACGAAGGATGGGATGATGTTGCTGCGAAGAGTAGAGAACCGAGAGAGAGAGAGCGTTCATAGATAAAAGACTATTTAAAAATCAGACTCTCTGAAAATGCAGTGAAAATATAAAATATTTTAAATTAAAGATCTGTTACTCGGCCAAAGGCAGCATACAGACCACAATTTTTCACAGGTTTTTCGTAGATTTTTCATTGATTTCACAGGATTTTATTGATCGACAAAGAAAAGCAATGGAACAAAAGGAAAACAAATTATAAATATTTATTAAACCCTTAATTAATTAATTAATGTCATCCTAATTTTATCTAAGGGACAACTGTAAATAACAAAATATAGCTAAAGTAACATCACAAAAAACTGTTAATTATTTACTGTTATTCTTTTACTGAGCACACTAAGGGATGTATTTATTAGAGGTCACTGATGCTAAAGAGGAATCTTCCAGTTTAATATTTATTCTTTCTGCAATTAACCCATATGCTTAGGAGCATAGTGCGCAGAGGAACTAATCTTCTGCAGAGTCCATCACTACAGACCTCCAAACTTTATGTAGCTTCAGGTTAGATCAAGAACAGTAGATTACCTAAGTTTAGTAAAGCAAAGCAAAACAAAACTGTAATTCTTAAAGGTCACCTTCCGTCGTTTTTTCTTTCATTTTAAAATGTCTAGTTGTGGTCTCTAGTATGAATGAATGACATGTGAGCCGTTTTTGTAAAAAAAAAGTGCTCAGGTGTCTCTGTATAGCTCTTTTTTAATGGACTGTTTTAGGGGTGTGTCCAAAATGACCGGATTCCAGCTTTGCTCATGAATATTCATACATGCAAACAGCATGCAAATATCTCTCCTCTGATTGGCTAGGAGCACTGCGACGCCCCTCCGCCGCTCTGCCGCTCACTGCCTCCCACCTCCTAACTGATGAGCGGTGATGTTGCGTCGCTTCAGCTCCGCCTCTGGGAGTTTCTCGAGCCAAGGTGGGCTGGTCTGTGAGTTTCTGCCTACGTAGGCAGAAAGATAATTCAAAATTCATCCGTTTTTCGGAGGGGGG
Source organism: Astyanax mexicanus (assembly GCF_023375975.1). Classification (NCBI taxonomy): domain Eukaryota; kingdom Metazoa; phylum Chordata; class Actinopteri; order Characiformes; family Acestrorhamphidae; genus Astyanax; species Astyanax mexicanus. Next base: position 46,055,340 of record NC_064424.1, read on the forward strand.
GGGGGGGGGGGATTTCTTTGCTTAGCTCCTGCAGACAATGGGGGCTGCAAAACAGTTTAATGTGCAGGTGTACACATTCAACTCGGAGAGACCTACTGTATTCCACAAAAAACAAGAAAAATCGGATTTTCGCGGAAGGTGAGCTTTAAATAAATACATATTTTAAAGTCAAACGAGTGCTTGATTTTAATCTACACAGATTTCCACTAAGGCTAGGTGCAGCAGCATTAGCATTAGTGGCTAACAGTAAATGCCACCCGACAGTGCTAGACTGAGAAACCCTGAGTGTTCCTATAAGTCATATATAATTAGATAATGCTAATTCTGCTCCAGTCTTGGTGCTGGAGAACTAAACTGAAACTCCTGTATAACTCTGTACTTCAGTGGAGTGGCTTTACTGCTCCTTAATACCTGACTGGCAGAATTCAAACATAAGGAGCACCAGATTATAAGCTCTAATGATTTTTGGGAAAATTAAAGGATTTTAAGTGCGTCTTATAGTGCGAAAAATACAGTACTGTACTCAGAGATGAGGGTCAGTGCTGTACCTCTCCAGTGCATTATAGGCTCCCGTAGCTGAGCCGGGGTTAATGTAGAATTTGTTCTCGTTCTCAAAAGCCTCGAACTTGTGCGTGTGGCCGGAGATGAGGATGTCCACGTCCAGCTGTCTCTGGAGCAGAGCGAGACTGGCCATGTCCCCCCAGGGGATCACCTGGTGCCCGTGGATCAGCCCGATCTTAAACTGTCCCACAGTCACCACCTTCTGCTCCGGGTAGTTCAGGTTCTGATGGGCAGAGGAAGAAAAACAGTGGTAGTTTAACTGCTTTAGACATCATTAGGCTGTGAGGAAAAATACAACCTGAAGGGTAAGGGATGCAGCGATCCAATGGGGATATAAATATACAGGGCATTTTACAGTACAATACTATCACGATACGTTACCCCCAAAAATAATGATATCATGAAGGTATGATACTCAATATATTGCAAGAACATTCTCTACCATACTGAAGATGGTCTGCCAAATGTAATGTAATGAAGAGGGAAAAAAAACTTCTATATGTAAAAAAAAATAAGTAAAAACTAGGAATTATGAATTTATTGGTGTCAGTCATCTTCATTAATCTTGTGATTCCTGTCTTATCTGACAAAGCAATGCAAAATATGTTAAATTTACACTTTCATATGCCTACAGGACTGTTTACTCTGCAAGCTTGTGACCATTTTTTTAAGACTTTCAGGAGAAAGATTAAAGATTTTACCTTTTAAAACTTTTTAACAGATCAGAAGGCATCCTAAAAATCTGTGTTAGTTAGTAATAATTTGTTTTACTAAGTTAATAAAGTAATATTTAACTCCTAATTTCCTTATGCAATAAGTCTGTCCGACATGATAAGATTTAAGGTTTATTAATTCAACAATGGATTTGTGCATCCCTTGCTAAAAGCATGCCTAGCTTTTAACACAACAACAGTACGGATGGTATATTTTGAAATGTTTTTTTTTTTTTAAAGGCTTGCATGGAAAAAAAATCCACAATAAAAAAAAAAAAAGTTTGCATTGTTTCCTATCAAATAAATAAATAACACACCTTTGAAAGCGACTAGATTTAGAATTTGAATTATTAAGTAATTCAATTACCCGTTTTCTCTTTAAATGTGTATATTCTAGTATCTACATCAGAAACTGGGGGCGACTCTGATTAACGAACCTCATCGAAGTCTCCTCTGACGATGTGCACGTCTCCAGCCAGCGTCTTCAGGTAGTCGTAGCTCTCCTTGGTGCAGAGGTTTCCAGTGCAGAGGATGTGCTGGATCTTGCCTGGAACCAGCAGCTTCTTGAACTTGGCTGGTAAAGTGTTGCATCGGTGTGGAATGTGCAGATCACCTAATACCAGGACCAACTGCAGATATATATCAGAAAACCAGGCGTCAGATTACGTCTCTACAGGACGACTGAACTTAATAAGATCAAACACAAAAAATTGCATGCAGAAGATTAGCTATCCATATATTAGCATCCATCCAAAGCCTTTTTCCAGACAACACATTTAGCACTTTAAAAGGTTTGGTGTTGTAGCTACAAAAATGGAATTGAAATTAGCCTACAGTATTTTTTTTTTACACTATAAGGCGCACTCAAAATCCTTCAACTTTCCCAAAAATGACCAGTGCGCTAGCTCTTTCGTGAGTATTATTAGCCTGTAGCCAGCTGCTAACCCCAGCTAGCACTGCTGGAGCAGTATTAGCATTACTCGTGAACCTCTGTCGGGCAGCTAGCGCTAGCAGTTAACAGTTAATGCTAATGCTGCTGCACCCAGCCTTCGTGGAAATGTGTAAATCTAAGTTTACTGTATATAAACTGAAGCGCAACTGAAGACCTGCTGAATTAGAAGGGAAAAATACTGACACCCCTGTTCCTTACTAGTGTCTTGTAAAGTGTCTTATAATCTGGTGCGCCTTCTATATGAAAATAGATGTTTATTGATAGTGGCTGGATAATATATTATTATCCGATGCACTCTTATAGTGCAAAAAATACGGTAAATGTCTTTTTACCATATTGGTTTTCAGTAAAATATTTTTTTTAACACTGGACACTCACATTTAGACCCATATCATCATCGAATTCACACACACACAAAAAACACACATTGCTATAATTAAAAACACACACAATCTAAATCTATGGGTACACATTATGGCCAAAAAATATGTGGACACCTGTTAATCTGAGGTTAGAACATTTGTGTAAGGATCTGATGGTGAACAGCCCCTCAAGTGAATCAGTGTGATCAGGTGCTGATGTTAGGTGACTGTTCCACAGCTCACTCCAGGTCATGGATGGAATAGGGCCTGATGACCTTAGGATCATGTGTAAAGCAATGTTTTCTATTGCCAGCTCTGTAAACAGTTGTCCACACACTTTTGAACATTTAGGAGCAGTTTCCCAGACAAGGATTAAGCCTAGTCTTGGACTACACAGCATTTTGAACAGAGATTATCCACTTAAAAATCAAAATATAATCTATGACTAGTCTTAATCCCCGACCTGGAACCAACTCTATGTGTACAACATTAGTTTGGTTGGAGAAGGACTAACTCTCGCTCATATAACTGAGCTTTAGAGCTTTCTTTAATTCAGAAAATCATCAGTCCTGTCAGTAAAACTACTCCAGCTGAGTGTCAGTGTGAAACAAGGATGAGAAAACTTTACCAAGTGTGTCTCAGCACATCTTTACATGCGTTTCCTACACAAGCAGCACTCACACCAGATCCCACAGCCCAGACAGAGGGTTAGCTCAGATCAGAGCCGCCCCGTTAGTGTGCGACAGAAGCCTCCATCATAAAGCAGTGTGCAGGGAGTGGAGGGGGACTTACTCTGTGACCAGCCTGAGTACAACGCGGTTGATTGGAGACAGGATGGGAGACAGGATGGGGTGCAGTGGGTGAGCAGGAGGAGGAGGAGGAGTGGTGGTGGTGGAAGAGGGACATTGAGAGATCAAAATGATGCATAATCACAAACAAAGGAAAAACAACACAAGATGATGTGAGACAGAAAAGGAAACTGAAATATTTAGTGGACAAAATTAATATGAAATCAATCATTCAAAAACAAACCCAGTGTTAGGTGATGGTGGTTAATGAAAGGTTAGCAGCGTGTGGTTAGTGTGAAGCCCAGGTGCTAAAAAAGCCTATTGATGAGTTTTTCCACTCGTGTTGGGAGAACTAAACCCGTAACAAGTGATTAGTGATTAGATATTAGCCACACAGCCCTGAATACCCAGCAGATAATGTGCCACATCCCTATATACCCAACCTATACTGTACCATATCTCTATATACCCAACCTATACTGTACCATATCTCTATATACCCAACCTATACTGTACCATATCTCTATATACCCAACCTATACTGTACCATATCTCTATATACCCAACCTATACTGTACCATATCTCTATATACCCAACCTATACTGTACCATATCTCTATATACCCAACCTATACTGTACCATATCTCTATATACCCAACCTATACTGTACCATATCTCTATAAACCCAATATATACTGTATCATATCTCTATATACCCAACCTATACTGTACCATATCTCTATAAACCCAATATATACTGTATCATATCTCTATATACCCAATATATATTGTAACATTTCCCTATATTCCCAACCTATACTGTACCATATCCCTATATACCCAACAGATTCTGCATTGTTTCTATATACCCAACAGATTCTGCACTATATCCCTATATACCCAACCTATACTGTACCATATACCTATATACCCAACAGATTCTGCACTGTTTCTATATACCCAACAGATTCTGCACTATATCCCTATATACCCAACCTATACTGTACCATATCCCTATATACCCAACAGATTCTGCACTGTTTCTATATACCCAACAGATTCTGCATTGTTTCTATATACCCAACAGATTCTGCACTATATCCCTATATACCCAACCTATACTGTACCATATACCTATATACCCAACAGATTCTGCACTGTTTCTATATACCCAACAGATTCTGCACTATATCCCTATATACCCAACCTATACTGTACCATATACCTATATACCCAACAGATTCTGCTCTATATCCCTATATACCCAACCTATACTGTACCATATACCTATATACCCAACAGATTCTGCTCTATATCCCTATATACCCAACATATATGGTACCATATCCCTTGTATACTGAACAGATTCTGCTCTATATCCCTATATACTCGACATATACTGTACCATATCTCTATATACCCACCATCCCTGTAGACCAACAGATTCTGCACTATATTTTTATATACCCAACATATACTGTACAATATCGCTATATATTTAATACATACTGTACCATATCTCTATATATTTAATACATACTTTACCATATCTCTATGTATCCAACATATATTGTACAATATCTCTATATATCCAACATATACTGTATCATATCCCTATATATCCAACATATACTGTACAATAGCCCTATATAAATTTTCATTCGGTTCTTGAGCCCAGTGTCCAGATAGTTAGTTCTTATTATTTTGTTGCCGTCATACACAAATCTTGAACCTGTAAAATGTAAAAAATTAACATAACATAATTTATTAATACTTTCAATTTGTAGTATTAATAGTACACACTGGTACTTAGACATTGATGCAAATAATTTGTGGTTTTTTGTTTATTTTGTTACTTTTACGTTTGTTTTTATACACAAGTTCAGGGTCTTGTTAGGTTATGAAACAGACAGAGGTTGTTTAGATTGTTTTTGTTTCTACTGAAGGCATGAATTCTTATATTTATAGTTAATTAAAAATATTTATTTTGCGGCAGTAAAATATTCTTGAAATTAATGTTTAAAATATTTTGAAATATCGCCAGGACTCTTGTTATCGCAATATATAATATATTTTGTGATTTTACTTATTCATTTATATATTTATTTATAATTTCCCCACCCTACTAACGCTAGTTAGTGTCGTTAATTGTAAAATATGCAAATATACAGCGTAATTTACTAGCTGGCCTTAGCTTGCAGAGTTCGCTGGTTGGGAGCTGTTTCTCAACTCTGTCACTCCCAAAAACAACCTGACACTGCCAATAAAACATGCCTGGATGTTAAATTTACAAAATGTCTTAGTTTACCTTTATTTTCTACGTTTGGAAAGAGTAAATATTCGCTAAAATTCACTAACAAGCTAACTAGCTAACCAGCTAAGATACGTTAGCCGGCTGGCAAGTGTCATGTGATTCATATGGACAGAACAGCTAACATTAGCTAAGCTAACTGTCCAACTAACAGAGCTTTCTTATTTAACTCTTATCTTATTGACAATTTTCAGTAACAACACGACAACAAACCAATAAATCCGACAAACTAACCATCTAAAAACTGTTATATATCATTTATTACACTATAAATAATAGAATTAAGCTAAATAGCTAGATAAACAAGCTGCTGTTCACTGATTTCTGTACAAATTAGTCGAATCAATGTGTCTAAAATCACTAATATACATTATAAACAACCAATCTACCTTTCTGTGTATCTTAACATACGCAGAAAAAATGCGAAAAATATATTTTTACCATTTTTAACTCGAGCAGGATGTTTCCAGTGGAGCTCGGAAGAGTGAGGCTGGGTGGAGGCGTGTTGCGCTAGCGGACAACACACACAGTACGGACCGTTCCAAAATAAAAGCACGAAAAGCAAATTTACACGGCGCGTATTTCGCGCTAAGAACTATAACTTAATGCTGACATTTATAGAAATGTAAAATGATATATTTTTGTCTTTAATGGGGCAGAGGTATAATTTATATTTTTGTATATTTATGGCGGTCGTCCTGACAGGAAAATAGCTTTATTTTGTAATACTAGCAAGCAAGCTAAGCTAGCGTCTTTACCAACAGTGCAGCTATTTTCAAAATTAAAGCACAAAAAGCTATCTTACGCGGCGCGAATTTCACGCTAAGAAGCATTACTTAGTTAGTTTAATATTTGTAGAAATCTAAAATTAATAATATTTTCGTCCTTACGTTTATAGCAAGCTAAGCTAGCGTGTTCACCGACAGTGCAGATATTTATTCTAAAAGGAAATTAGCGTTATTTTGTAATACTCGCAAGGAAGCTATGCTAGCGTTTTCACCGACAGTGCAGTTATTTCTAAAATAAAAGCCCGATTTAAGCAGATTTTCATTGAAATAGATTGCTTTTATTTATTGGAAGGCTACAATTTGTTATAATTTAATACACTTTATTTTGTACTTAATGGAGCAGAATTATGGTTATATTTCCATCGTTTATTCTCAGAGGAAATGAGCTTTATTTTGTAACACTAGGTAAGCTAGCTAGGTTAGCTCGTAAGCTAGCTAGCTTCTTTATTTGGTAGCTAACTATATTTTAGGTCAGAAATAGCTAGCTGTACTCTCTGGCTTTGTTATATTAAAAAATAGCTATTTTAAAAATATAATACATATTTGATTGGGTCAATTGTGATCCGGAGTAGTTAACTAGGTAACTACTTTTGTTGTTTTTTTATCGTATTAGTTTATATTGGTAGATAATTAGATAGGTTAGCTTAGCTGTTAAGCTAAGTGTTTAGTAATGCTCAGTAATGGAAGAAGAGACAGGAGACAGACCAGCTACAGCCAGCACAGCAATACTGGCTTTACCGGACACTAAACTAGTGTGTGTTGAATATCCAGGCTTCGTTAAAAATGTGGACAAAATGCTGGACAGCATTGGAGGAGAGCAAGGACTGTCCAAGGTAAATAAATATATTTTTAATGTGTTTTATTAAATAGGGAGCAGGTTAATTATTATTCTTCTTTTTAGTATTCTTATTATTATGTATTACAGTGATAGTAATACATCACAAAAGGGGAAACAGATGTCCCAGTTTTAATAACATAAATACAGTGACTCTATTTTCTATCCAAAAAATCTAAATATGTCTTTAGAGTTTTATATGTAAGTTAATGTTGACAGTCCTCATACACCACTCTCAACAGGCTGTTGAGTGTGGAATATGGAGCTACATTAGCATTTATTTTCTTCATATAAACTCTCAGATACACTCAGTAAATCACATTATAATATTCTAGTTAAACAACGTATCAAAACTACCCTGAGATATTATAATTCAGTAAATCTACCCTAAGATAATATAATACAGTAAAAAAAAAGGATCACGTCTACCAGGCCTATATTCGCACTACACCATTATTTTTGATCCCTTTTCCAAAAATACAGATAAGTACCAGCAGAGTAACAGAATAAATCTTATTACAGTTGTTTAAAAAATATATTTTAACGTTTTTTTTATTTTATATTTGACAGACATATTCAGATTCATCAAAGCGACTTGAACTGCGGTACCGGCCCAAGGATCCGTACTGTCACCCTGTGTGCGGAAACCGCTTTTCCTCCACCAACCTGCTGATCAGAGTGTGTCGCAGGAGACGCAAAGGGAGCAACGAGGAGGGTCACATGAGCATCGAGGTGCTGGGCCTCATAGAGACGACTTACAAATTTCAAGGTAAACCTACAATTATTTGATTCATATCTTAAAGTTAGAAAAAGCTTTATTTTTCTTAAATTTATACATAATTCTCTAAAGAACACAATTTCCGTTATGGTGTACCACAGGTATCTGTAGTAGGCCCACTCTTACTCATGCTATTGGGCATTAAAAGCTCACTTAAAATATGTACAGGAATTTAAGCTGTTCACTGAATCTATAAAGTGCACATTAAGTGGAAAAATGTATCTACATTATATTTTGGGTTTTTTATTATTTAGGAATGGCAGACTTTCAGTACCTTGCTACGCAGAATGAGCCAGGTGGCTCCCAGGTGTCTCTGTACGACAAGGTCGTTTTGCGCAAACCTGAGAAGAAGGAATTCTTTGACCAGCCGGTTCCACTTTTCCTGCCACCACCCATCTTCTCTCGTCTGGACAATCCTGTGGATTATTTCTACAGGCCAGATGTGATACACAGGTCAGCAGATCGACGTGGGCTCTTCAGTACAGCATTTAAACATTCTGTACAAATAAATATACATGCATTTTTATAATTATTTAAAAAATATATATTGACTTGTTGATTTTGTCCAATTTGTTTGGAAAACATTGTTTATTTTGTCAAAACATACACTGCAGCAATGTCTTCTACAATATTAATCCTAATATTATATCAATTATATTCTTTATATTTATATGCCACTTGGTTCTACTGGTTCTACTCTCTCAATCTCTTCTCAGAGAAGGAAACATAACATCTTTACTATCAAGAGAGAACCTGATTGGTCCGAATCGAGCTCGAAGGCCTCATAACGCCATTTTCGTTGGATTTGATGACAAAAGTGTGCCGTCTGAGCCTCTGGAGGCGGCTAAACTCAACTGGAATAAGAACTCCATCCATCACAGTGATGTGAAGGCAGAGCAGGAAGTCAGAAAGGTTGGTTACTAAGAATATTCAACACGCATTACATTAGTGTGTATCAGAATTTATATTGTAAGAAATCTGTGCAAATACAGCTCTGTAAAAAATAAGAGAGCATTTAAAATGATGAGTTTCTTTGATTTTAACAAATTGAAAACCTCTGGAATATAATCAAGAGGAAGATGGATGATCACAAACCATCAAACCACCAAACTGAACTGCTTGAATTTTTGCAGCAGGAGTAAAGCAGCATAAAGTTATCCAAAAGCAGTGTGTAAGACTGGTGGAGGAGGAGAACATGATGCCAAGATGCATGAAAAAAAACTGTGATTAAAAACCAACCAGGGTTATTTCACCAAATATTGATTTCTGAATTCTTAAAACTTTATGAATATGAACTTGTTATTTTCTTTGCATTATTTGAGGTCTGAAAGCTCTGCATCTTTTTTGTTATTTCAGCCGTTTCTCATTTTCTGTAAATAAATGCTCTAAATGACAATATTTTTATTTGGAATTTGGGAGAAATGTTGTCTGTAGTTTATAGAATAAAACAACAATGTTCTTTTTACTCAAATATAAACCTATAAATAGCAAAATCAGAGAAACTGATTCAGAAACTGAAGTGCTCTCTTCATTTTTTTCAGAGCTGTATTTGTTAATGTCATCTTCATCTGAATAACATTTAGATATTTGAACAGTTTAAACAGTGTTGTTTTGCAAAGACTTCCGTATCTATTTTATTGATTTAATTTAATTTCAAATTAATTTAGTTTAAAGTGTATGAAGACCCTTGTCAGTACTGTTTACCACATTGCATAACTGTTTTAATCCATAAGATGGCACTGTTACTTACTGGTGAGACCCATGTTTATTTTTGTCATTTTTATAACAATAGGATTTTTCCACATTTTTTAATTTTTTAATGCTTTATATATAATTATCACCTGTAAGAATTGCTACAGCTTAATGTTGGAGGCTTTTATAGTTAATTAACCAATTATTTTATTTATTTAGTTAGTTTTTTTTATAGTTTTTTAGTTTTTTTTATCTGTTCCAAAGAGTCTAATTCTATTAGGAGTACTTCTCTACAGGGACTAGAAGTAGTGTTTTTGTGCATTTGAACCTGGTTTGGGAACCACTCTTCTATGCTATCTCTCCAAACAATTATTTTTGCTATTTTTCTGTACAGAATGTAAATAATTTTATTATTATTATTATTAATATGATCATGCTCTGTTCTCAGCTGTTTGAGAGACGACCCGTTTGGTCCCGCAACGCCGTTAAAGCCAATGTGGACATTCATCCCGAAAAGCTGAAGCTGCTGCTCCCCTACCTGGCTTATTATATGGTAAGAAAGACTGAAAATACAGAATTCATGCAGTCATAGAGTTTAGTTTCTAATGTTTTTGCTTAATTTTATGTATAAGGAGAAATAAACCGTGTCCAGAAGTTTTTAGACGTATGCCTGTCCAGTGCATTACATCAGATATTGGATTATTGCTGTGCTTTAACTGGATTTAAATCATTAAATCATATTAAGTATAATGTGCATTTATCAGGTAACTGGGCCGTGGAGAAGTATGTGGGTGAGGTTTGGATACGACCCTCGTAAAAACCCAGACGCTAAAATCTACCAGGTTCTGGACTTCAGGATCCGCTGTGGTATGAAACATGGTGAGTATGACAGTATGACAGGACTCCCATCTCAGATTAAGGCAGCAATTTTTGGTCATATCACTATAATAAAATAAATACTATTAAAATATAAGTAAAAAAAGTTAGAAAAATATAGAAATCATTTTTGGTCCAAAAAAAACAATAATTGCCTTTTTGGTCATATTGCTATAATAAATACAAATATAAAAGTAAAAAAAAATGAAATAAAAAATAATTAGTTAATGGTCATATTACTGTAATAAATGCAAATATACAAGTAAAGAATATAAAAAATTACAGGCATCCTTTTTTAATATAAATCACTATTGTGAATATAAAATATAAAAGTACAAATTTGAAATCCAATATAAATTTGGGGTTAAATTACTATAATACAAGTTTTACAATAATTTATTGGGCGTATATGTAACTTACATATAAATATAAAAGTTAAAACTGTCATATTTGTAAAACATGGTAAAAAACAGCTCGGGTTTACAAATGCTTTACTAAAAAGAAAAATCCAATTAATACTAAAATGTTCTTAAATGCAGTCCTTCAAGTTCTCAAACATTTTACAGTTTATGGTAAACAAAAGACGGGGTGGTATAAAGTGCTACCACTATGGTTGGGAGATCACTGGGTCGAATCCAAGTCATGCAGCTTGCCACTATTCCACTGTTTATTTAAATCTCCATATTTAATCCTGTTACATTAGATTATACAATTATCTTAATATGTAACTCATCTCTCTCTCTCTCTCTCCCTCTCTCTCTTTCTTTTCTTTTATTTCTAGGATTTGGAGTGAATGATATGCCAGTAAAGGCTAAAAGAAGTGCTTACCACTACAGCCTTCCAACCACAGTCAACAAGGCCGGTGAGTGAAGAACACAGAGAGCGCTCCTGAGCTTTCAGGTCTTTAATAGAGATGATTAATTTCTCATTTGTATCTGATTTAAAAAAATTAGATTTTTAGTTTACTACATAATTTGAACAGACTCACTGTCTTAAAGAAAGGACCAATAGAAACTCTTCAAAATGACCTGAAATAAACTTTTTTTTACATTGACTTTCTTTGAAAGTTTAGAAGGTTTTTTCTCTCTCCTGCTTTTTAATTGGACAGCGACGATTTGCGTGTGTGCTTTAAAGGTCACCTTCCGCGAAAATCCGATTTTTCTTGTTTTTTGTGGAATACAGTAGGTCTCTCCGAGTTGAATGTGTACACCTGCACATTAAACTGTTTTGCAGCCCCCATTGTCTGCAGGAGCTAAGCAAAGAAATCCCCCCTCCCCCCCCTCCGAAAAACGGGTGAATTTTGAATTATCTTTCTGCCTACGTAGGCAGAAACTCACAGACCAGCCCACCTTGGCTCGAGAAACTCCCAGAGGCGGAGCTGAAGCGACGCAACATCACCGCTCATCAGTTAGGAGGTGGGAGGCAGTGAGCGGCAGAGCGGCGGAGGGGCGTCGCAGTGCTCCTAGCCAATCAGAGGAGAGATATTTGCATGCTGTTTGCATGT